>NC_054840.1:934126-1235292 GCF_018345385.1 Vulpes lagopus
CTATGGAGCAAAAATATGTGCCCTGAAAAAAACAGAAGAGGAAGAAAAAAATGTCTCTCTTCTGGGATTTCTTTTTCTTCGAAATTTGGCATTCAAGGTAAGGAACATTAATATGAGCTGCCAGTAAAAGGAATGGAATTTTTCCCCAAGTATTATTTGTGAAGGAACTAATCTGGCATTAAATATTCCTATCACTCTGTAAAATAACAGATCCGATAGAAGGAAATTTCCAACCATACTATGACGCTCGGGTCCCACGCTGGAAAAACAAGAACTGCACATTATGGCTCTGAGAAAAGTTAAATAAATTAGTGCTGGGGGAAAAAAATGCTTAAAAAAGCCATAAGTTTGAATAATCTTCTGGAATTGTTGCAGGTTTTATAAAAACCTCATCTCTGTCACAGGATTTAACTACGGTAATTTGACAGTTAACTGCTTAAAAAGATAGTATTTCTTGAAACGTTCATAACTTTCCATTTATAACAAAGGCAGAAAACAGCCGTACTCATAAAACCATATTTCTCCTTGGCCTATTCTAGTCTAAAGCGAAGGTTTCACACGAGTAAGAGGAGGCACTTTAACCCTCCAGCCCGACGCGTCTCCTGTGGACGCGGCCGGGGCTCTAACCGGGGTTCACGTCAGCTGGGCCCCTGGGGGTCTCCTCTTTGACAAAGGTCCCCCCCCGACATGCGGTCTCTCCCGGGGAGGGCTTTTCATTTAAAGCCAGTTGTGTGCATGAGCCCTTCCATAACCCAGGGCTTAGGCATGACGGGACATGACACGACGTCACCCACAAAGCGGTCCCAGCACTTGGCCTGCGCTCCGCGGCTGCCCGGGCCAGCTGGGACAACGCATTCCGTCATCTGTGCGTCACACAGGCCTTTGTCCGCCGAAAGCCCGTGGCCTGAGGATTAGACACGTACGGGTCTTCAGTGGACGAGCTGGGGCCTGTCCAGCATCCATTCCCTCTTCTTCCTTTATTTATTTATTTTTTTTAGCAGAACTCCATTTAGTCCAGCTAACCCCCTCTCCCCTTTACAAGCACTGACCCCAACTCCAGGGTCCGCCCCAGAGAAATATGACTAATTCTATCTTCTTTGCCAGACGTTGATTCAGGAACAGGCAGAGGAGCCAACTCTGGACAGGGAGATGGGAAGAGAGGCGACGAGGGGGCTTCTAGAAGGGAAAAGAAAGGTGGGAGACCCGTTCCTTCCTCGCGTGGGCCTTAGCGCCCGTGGCGTCCTGCTTGGCGCGGACACAGCCTTCTCCATGCCCGTCTGGAGGCGAGGCCGGCTCAGGGAACCCCAGGGCCGAGGAAGGACTCAAACGAGCCGCCCGGCACCACCGAGGCACAGTGTCAACCAGCTGTGGGGCCCCCTCCTTAGGATGGGACGCAGGAGATGTCACGACAGTCGTCTGAGGCGGGTGGCCCTGGTTTCTACTGTTCGCAGCCCGGCCTGTACTAAGCCCCCTGCCCGGCGTCCTCCTGCCTCCGTGCCCCGGCCCGGGCTCTTCAGGAGGTTCCAAGGCTGAAGGCTCAACTTCAACTTTAGGCCACAAACGGAGGAGGGAGGGGAATTCAACGGTAGGGCCCTGCTCCCTGGGCTGCGCGCTGCAGGAGCCCGGGAGGCCGCGGAGGCCGGGGCCGGGGAGGCCGGGGCCAGCAGGGCCTGGGGTGCGGCGCCGAGGCCTCCCGAGAAGGCCGGGCCTCTGGCCCTGAAGCGCGGCCTGCTGCAGGCCGGCGTCCCAGGCCGGGCGAGCCGGGGTGCACCCCGAGTGGCCCAGGGCCTCACTGCCCCGAGCCAGCCCCGAGCCACAGCGCCCACCTCCGGGGAGCCCCGTAGAAGCAAGGGCCTCCGGTGGTGCTCCTGCCGGTGTCCCCGTGGAGCTGTGGCCCAGGGCCGGGCGGCCCGGAAGAGCCCGTGACCGGGTCCCCACAGCTTGAGGACAGCGTTCAGAGCGCCCTTAGAAACCCTGAGAGCACTTTGGTGTCCCCACGCGGCGTGTGTCATCAGTGAAGACTCTCGATTCCATTTTTCCAGAAACTCAGTTCTATTACATGTCATCCAAGTACGTGTCCCCGGCGAGGCTCGGCTCTAGAAGATCCCACTTCAAATCCTCCCAGGAAGCGCCCCACTCTGTAGGACAGCACCCACCCGGCCAGCAAACGCCTGTCTCCCATCTTGTCTCGAGAAGGCGTTTCTTGCAGGCCCCGTCCTTGACCTGGGGTGCAGTCGCTCTGCCGCCTGCCTCCCCCCCACGGTGCTCCCTTCCGCTGCGCGTCCTTCAAGAAACTAGCCCTAGTGAAGCCCCAGCCTGTTGGAGGTGTTCTTTGAAGTGACACTGCTTGACAACCGGGCCACTTCTCAGCACATCTCATAAGGAACAAATCTGGAGCATCTCTTTACAATCTCAAACAACTGTCACTAGTTGCCTTCAGTTTTGGACTTTGGCCCAAATTCCACAGCTCTAGGAAAATTCCCATCCCACATCCTACCAAGGCCAAGACTCCCAAGTTCTCTGGGGAACTTATTTTAGGCTCTGGCAATCTCTATTTTTGTTTTGTTCTGTTGGGTTCCCCCCCCTCCCCCGTTGAAACCTTCTTCCAATTTCCTCATATTGGTTGAAGTCGTCATGACAGTTGATCCCGCTTCGAAAGTTTTAGTTGGAGTAATGTATGATCTTTCTAAAACACTTTACTCTGTGTTTCTTCTAATGTCCAAGGAAAATCTTAGAGCCATTCCCAACACATTCCATAAGATACACATATACTTAACTTTATACATATCACATGCTCTTGGCAAATGGACATTTCAAATCTTTTTTGGTCAATTTACTGTCAACAAGCAGTTCACCATTTAACGAAATTTTGTGGCCTATTTTGTAAAGCAAAGGCTCGTTTGTTAAATGAAGAAGCGTTTCCACATTTTCCATTTTAACCACATAAAAGTGTATGTCCGTATGCCAAGTTCATTTGAAGAAAGATGTGCCTGAATTTTCATTTATATCTATCTCAATATTTTATTAATGCTTGTAATGCTTAGTGGAAAACAAAAAACTTCTGAAAACGCCATAATTTCCTTAGGCCTTTTTTAGAGCTTTGCCTCTTGCCATGACACTTTCAACACATTCCTAAGTATAAGCAATTCAATCTTTAAAAATTCAGTGGATGTTTGTAGAGTCTTTAATATGCTCTCTGCACTCTACTATACCCTCAGGGCACAAAAATGAATAATATATGGTCCTTCCCTTGTGGCACGTAGAGCACGGTAGATGCCACCGACTCCTACACAGACAGTGATGCGCGGTGTCAGGGGCCCTGAGAGCGTGACGGGCAGGACTCCGCGGGGTTGGAGGGGAACAGATTCGGGGGAGGCTTTCTGAGGAAGAGGATGACTGAACTTGAAAGGGAAGGAGTCAAAATAGGTTTTTCAGGTAAAAACAAAGTTTGAAACATTCAGGGCAGAGGGTGCTGCGTGATCACAACCCAGAACTCATGAAGCAGCACCAAAGTCTTAGAGTTAAGTGGGATAAAGGGAAGCTGGGGGACAGAAATCAGTAGCCGGAGACCCTGACTTACACCCAGGAGCACGAATGGGACTAAGCAGGTGTCACAGGCCGGGGAACCGGCTCGAGCTCCAAACATCATAGTTTCTTTCTGGTCTAATTTTGCAATGATTTCTGTAGAAGGTCTTTAATATCAACATCTAGTGAGTTCAAAGTCACATTCAAAAATCAGAGTCCAGGTGACTGTGCTGGTGAAACAAGAAATAATAAATAAATAAATAAATAAATAAATAAATAAATAAAAGCAGAAATATTTTCTAGCTTCATTCATCGATAATGATAATTGCCCTGATTTTGGCACTTGGCATTTTAAAGACCCTTTCTTGAGTAGTGTTTCGTTTTCTAGGGCAACTTTATGACATACGTAAAGTGGATATTATTCTTTCTCTGAGGAAATCAAAACCAGGAGGGTGAGGCACAGCGGAGTAAGTGGCAGAGGAAGAGGAGGGGACCAGGATTTCAAGCATCGTCAAATGCTTTGCTCTTTCCCTTCACCATGAGACAGAAGTCATGCAAACGAAATTCCTCGTCAAGCTGCAGAATGACCATGGATACTGAATACTATAGGAGCGTCCCTCTAATGCACAGGTAGCAGGTGTCTATAAATTTGGCCAGACTGTTTGCCAAGCTTTCTGCGTAGACGACACCATTGGCAATGACTAAACACTAATTATCGAGCACCAGGAAGTGATGTATTTTCAAGATTTTTTTTTCCACTGTGAGCATTTTAATCCACAATTTTTTTTCTGTAAAAACCAACGTAGCTGCATCTCATAGATTTTGATGTGTGATGTTTTTCATTATCACTTAGTTTAACATATTGTCTGCTTTCTCTGGTGAGTACTTCTTTGATCCATCGGTTATTTGGAATTGGTTCTTCTAATTCCCGAATATATGAGCGTTCTCTTGACTCCTAATTTAGTCACGCGGGTAGGGAAACATATGCCGTAGAGTTTTAGTCATCTTAACCTGATTGAGATTTATACTAAGGTCCAGAAGATGGTCTGGGTGAATATACCATGAGCACTTGAAAGGGATGTGCACTGTGCAATCGTTGAGTGTTCTGCAAGTCGTCACGAGGTTCTGGTGGCTGATGATGTTCAGACCTTCTGCATCTATATTCTTATTGATCAGCTTCTTGGATTTGTGAATTGAGGTGTCCTCGAAATTTGGGGGATTTTTTGGCCATTGCTTCTTCAAACATGTTTTCTACTCAGCTTTCTTTCAATTCCTTCTCTGGGATTCCAATTCAATATGTATGAGACTAGTCGGTATTGAAATCAGTCACCGAGATCACCACTCTACTTGGCTCAGCTCCCTGGACAGTGGCAAGAAAGTACACCCAAGGGGGAGAGCTAGGCCCGTGACTGGGCTGACTTCTCGGGGCCTGTAGTCCTCCACTGACTATTTTTTTTATGCCTAGAGCAAGTCGTCTCATGCATTTTGTCCAGTTTTATAGTTGTTTTTAGCAGATCTAGATTAGTACAAGTTACTTTGTCATGAATGGAAATAGAAGTTGCCAAGATTATTTTCTAATGAACAATTCTACACCCTGATTTTAGAGTCAGAACAGAAAATCTTTCTCTTACATTGGTACCTTTGGTTCAATTCACCCAAGCGATCTTTTCATTTTGTAACACTGGCAGGGAATGTTATCGATAAGTTTAGATTGAGTATTAGCCTAAATATAGTAAATTCATTGCAATGATACAAAAAAAATATTCATATGTTTTATCCAACTCCATCATCAAAATTATTGTGCTTCTTTGTATCTCAAGACAAAAGATATTTTTACTAAAAATCTCTTATAAGCAAATTTAGAGATAGCCAAAGTTTTGGTCCATCTCATCAATAATTTATATTTAATGCTGCCAACCTAGCAAACCACTTTATACTTCTTAGTTTAACCAAAAAGACAAATAAAATGCAATATCTGCCTTTCAGACTGCTTGTGGATGCAGTTTAAATGTTTTATTAAAAGCAATCAACAGTACAAAATAGATTCATCTAATTTACCAAATACTATGCTACCCTTCCCAGCTCAATACTGCGACCTTTGACTCAATGTGCAATGTGTGAGCACCTATTTTTTCCCGAGGCATAATCTTAAGGGCTATGGTGTAAACCATACCTCAGCAAAAGCATGGTCTTTGGAAGCAAATCCTAGTTTGGATACTGGTTCCATAATCCAATATAACCTAGGAATGTGACCTCCTTCGGCTTCTGCTTTGTCATCTGTGATATCGACCAAAACACGACTACCCTGTATGGTTATTGTACAATTTAAACATAGTGACTTCTGCACCATATCTGGCATAGGACACATGTTCTTAAAGAGTCAGCCTCAACCCTGCCATCCTCACACCTCTACTCCCTTCTTAGCCACGATGCCAAGGAGGATGTGGTTAGCATAGTGAGCGTCATTCCATTCTCTGCTGAGTCCTCATACTCCTTGTAAGTAGTTCTTGGGTCACTGGCAAAGAGTGGAGATGCTATTTCAACCTTTTATCTCTTTTATATACTATAAGTTAGTGTGAAATTTCCTTTGAGATATAGATCCCATTTTTTTCCTTCCTTCCTTCCTTCCTTTGAAAAAAAGACTTAGAGAAATAATCAGTCTTGCATCCTTTCATTATTATCCACTTCTTTTTAGCAGCAAGGATTTGCAAGAAATGTGGAGGTAAGATAAAATACCTTCCTCTTCTTTCCTCCATTACAGTTTCTACCTTCTGCCTCCTACAAGGGTAAGTGGGCTTCCCGAATCCTCCTGCTCCCGTAGATGCTGCATAGAGGCTCCACATGGCTCCATTTGGAATAAATGAAGTAGCAAAAATTACTTTGAGAAGAGAAATGTAAGTGATAAGACTATATTATTCAACATTGACAATGAGTCCAATATAACTTTGTGATGTTGGGAGAACCCTACAGTCAAATGACTGAGAAAAATATAGAAAACCTCATTATCTCCATTGAACAAATGGGAAAATTGAGGTTTAGTGGCATCAACTGCATAAAGAAAATAGAAAATAGAGAAGGAAGGTAGGCTTGCTGTCTCACAACTGAGTGATCTTTGCATATCCAGCAAAACTGAAGCATTTTCAGTGTATTATCAATACCAAGAAACTTTTAGAAATAAATACATCTAAGGAGTACCTTTTATCACATTTTAAATATTGATCGTTAGGCAGCAGTCACTACAGTTTCTTCAGTCTCTTTAGAATGAGGATTTTTCACAAAAAAAAATCTTACTTTTAAATTCTTTCTTAAAACAGTAACAGTATTTTTTGATGTTTCTCTTGAGCTATTTTTCTTTCATTTTTCCTTATTACTCATAGGCTTTAAACCCAAATCCAAAAGCAGGTAAAGAATAAGAAGTATATTTTCAAAATGACAATGACCAACCAAGAAACCTCAGTTAATGCTTGGAGAGCGTTTACAGACTAAGGGGAAATGCTGCCTTTGGCATGAAGAGGAGTTACACGATCTAATTTCAGACAAGGTACATAACTGAGGTTTAGGTCCAAGTTTATTGTAGTTTGTTATCTTTTTAATTAGGTAATTTTAAGTTTATAGTTTTGAATCATCAGGAAAAAAAATTGCAACATAATCTGTTTAGAGCCAAGGCATGCTGCTGACACATTCAGAAAGTCCTGAACCTTTATAAATAAACACTGGCAGTGTTTATTTCAAAACATCTGAGAACAAGGGAAATTCAGTGACTCTCTGAATATTCTAATTTGGAACTGTTTGTGCTGATTCATCATTATCTGTGGATCCCTTCTGAGATACAAAGGAGTGTGTTCAGTACCTGCCAAATATACAGATATGAATAATTCTGGAAGGAGAATCATATTATAAAACTTATTTTTTTCTACCTAAAACACTGCCAAAAATCTGGAAAAATAATTTTCTCTATAACTGCACATAGTGGCTTTTACTTTCAGTGCTCATATAAACAACTTTTTCAAAGAGAAAAATATCATTTAAATTAAATCTGGAATCTTGCTTCCAGATTTAACAAGAAAATTTAACAAGAAGAGATTTTTTTTGAAACTTGCCAAGACTTTATAAATTGGGTTTGTAAGACTCTTTCTACCTTCATAGAAACTGATTCAGTGGTTTTCACCAAGTAAATGGGAGTGATGATTTTCACTTCCTAGGCTAAATGGTTGGACATGCCTTAGACTAGATAAGAAAGAAAATGGCAAACATTTTTCTGTTAATTATGTGTTATTTCACAGGCATAGATTATTAAAGTTGCAAAGTTTGTCAATACATAATTAGTAACAAAATATTTTGACATTTAAGCATGTGTGTGTGTCTCACAAGTATTGTTAATGTTATCTCAATGCTTAATCAAATATTATGTCCGTGTCCAGAACTAAGCAGAAAATAACCCTCCACACCCTGAATTTTTCCCTCTTAAGCCAAGTTCTCCAAAGGTATATGCACCGTTCTCAGGACTTGAGACTTGAAAGCTTGTGTGACTCTCATTTTCTTCATATAATCCAGGATGTTTATGAATATTTATTACCAATTAATATGTGATAGATACCATAGTAGGCCCTGGGGAAGGAGACTGGGATAAAATGACTGTCGTCAAGCTTGTCATTATTCAGCATAAAGACAGACACACAAATAAATAAATTAAATGTACATGATAAATACACATGACACAAAGAGGACCCAAAAGAAAGGCATTTTTGTTACTACAATCATTGACTCTAAATATGATAGGCTAGGTTTTCTTTCTCATAATTATTTTTGAAAAATCTATTTTTTCTCAATCTCAAAAAGATGATTTAAGTTAGAAATCATTTTAAAATGGGACAAACTATATGAAACTTATATTGAAATTTTAGTCTCAACTCATCCTAAAATCAGAACATTTAGCTACTTCTATTTTATGCAAAAAATAGCACATCTTTTACAAAATATAAATTTATCAACACGTCTTTCATTTTTATAGTACAAGATGGAGTTGTTTAGGGCTCATCTCACAAGTTAGGGTCAAGAAATTTGTCCATAAGAAATGACATGAGTTACATTCAGCAGTTTGAAGAGAGAGCCTGGAAGAGCATTCCAGCAGAGAGAAAAGAGTGATAAAAAAATCAATGAATACACACACACACATATATGTAATCTATTATGTATATACACACACTTCACACACACACACACACACACACACATATATGTATATATATATTCAGTTCACATAACTACAAATTGAATTTTCCTTTTTGCTAGGTAATGTTCCTCACACCAGATAATAACTTTTTGTGAAACGTGCTAGACTTTCCTTCCATTTCCCTCCTTTGTCTCAATTCATGGTGAAAGGGAGAAATAAAAGAAAAACTCGTGCCGTGGCATGACTATTCAGATGTTAATTAAAAATCTTCAGTTGTGAAACTTTTTTCTGTCCAAACAGAGTATTTTTTCCTTGGAGTCCTTCTCTGATGCTTAGTTCCTACTTCTTTGATTATAATAACAGGTACATAGTCTCAAGCACATCAGAATAAGCGTTCTTCCCTATAAAATAGCTACAATTAAAGCCACTGACAACATCAAGGGTTCTCAAGAATGGAAACCATCTGGAACATTCTTATATTGTGGTGGAAGTGTAAAATAGTGCAACCACTTGGAAAATGATTTGAGTTTCCAAAAATTTAAACATAAAAATTATGTTTTTTATGCTTTTTTAACATAAAAATTATGTAAACATAAAAATTCCAAAAATTTAAACATACCCTATGACCTGGCAATTCTACTCTTATATAGACCATCAAGAGAAATTAATGTTTATATCCATTAAGAAAACCTTTTTCTCTTAGAATGTTTATAGTAGCTATATTCGTAGCCTAAAACTGGAAAAATCAATTTCTCACTCATGACCTGAAGAATGGACAAGTATCATGTATATCCACACAATGGAATATCATCAGTTTAATTGGTAAACAAATTGAAATGAACAAACTCCTAATGACCAATATCGTTAAACCTCAAAAGTTTAATGCTAAATTGAATGAAAGAACTCAGAAAAAAATATATAGTACATTATTTATTTAGTTGAAGAATAGATAAAACTAATCTATGGGGATAAAAGAAAGAATAGATTCCTCTTTGATGGTGCCTTGCCTGGAAAGGGGCATAGTGGAACTTGCTGGGGTGATGGAAATGATTCGTATCTTTATTGGAAGTGGTTACAAGAGGATACAGATATGTTAGAAATCATCAACTGGGAACTCAAGATGCGAGCACTTTACTATAGTAAATTATACTTTAATAAAGTGCTATTAAATTTAAAATAATTCTCTCTATTAGCCTCTTTGTTTAAATGTCTGGTCACAGCAAAATTCCTAAATATTTTGAGAGTATAACTTTTATATTTAAGGATATCTTAAAACATAAGAACAAAGTGTGACCAAAATTTTAATCAAAGAACAAAATCTCTTCATGTCAGGCCAACTCAATGACCCTACTAAAAAGGCTCAACCATGGCTATTTCTTTCTTGAAAATAGATGGTTGAAACCAGAGAAAGAATCAGTGTAAACATTAAGGTACATATTAGGTTACCTGTTCAATTCAAACCTTGACTGAATTTATGAATAAATTGGTCTTGTTTTCAGAGAAATAAGCTAATTTCAAGTACCTTGAGGAAAGTTACCCAAGATATCCAAGAAGAAAAAAATATCTCAGCCTTTCACAACAATCTGAAGAGGCCAGTGCTGGAACTCAGATGTGGTCCTGAAGGACTCAGAAGAGGAGAAAGATGACTGGCACCAGAATTTCAAGATTATCTATCCACTGCGCCTGAAAGAAGGATTGGTTGAGGAAAGGAGCCATACTTAGTTATGAGTAGAAGCTAATGGACCATCAGTAACCTTGAAGAAGCAAGATTGAAGGGCTAGTGACAAGATTTTTTTAAAATATTTTGTTTATTTATTCATGAGAGACACAGAGAAAGAGAGAGTGAGAGAGAGAGAGAGGCAGAGGGAGGAGCAGGCTCCATGCAGGGAGCCCAACGTGGGACTCGATCCCGGGTCTCCAGGATCATGCCCTGGGCTGAAGGCAGGTGCTAAACCGCTGAGCTACCAGGGCTGCCCAGTGACAAGATACTGTACCACTGGATACAGTAGCCCACGTAGCACCCCGGGGCAATTCCTACATATCTTCTGTGCTGCCCAATACAACCCTACTATTCCCTTAGAATTCAGGTCTACTGACCCAAGCAACAATGAAAACTCTTTTTTTTTTTTTTTTTTTTTTTGGACCAGTGGTCTAAGAAGTGGGAGGCCAGGAGAGAGTCTTATATCTGAATTGTGGTGGCTGCATTCTTTCATTGGGTACGAAAACCATTAAAGTAAAGAATCCTGGGGTCATAGGGCTGGAAAAAAATAATTGGCAGTTGGTTATTAGGTGTTATCAGCAAACACATCATCCCTCGCTCTAATCCTTGTTCCCAAATCTCTCCTTTCTAACTACTAGGGGAAAGCACCCATATTACCATCACCTTGGGTTCAGTTAAAGGAATGACAGAAAGTGTCTAAGATGAGAGCGATGGAAAATGTAGCCAAGACCCACTTCCTATCTTTCCTGTGCCCTGCATTCCCTTCCACCTTGTTTTTCCACCACAGTCACACTGTGAAGCAATGGTCTGTTCCCCCTGCTCTTATCGCACAAATAAGCCAGTGAAGATACTGGAAAGGGAGGAGGAGGCCAGTCTCTCCGCCCCAGAGGAACCTAGGATAAAGCCAAGAAGGAAAGGACAGTGAAGGTAGAAGTCTACATGGCATACGATATCCACCGCCTGACTTTTCAGAAGAGGGAGAAATTGGGGATTCGATATTAAGCCCCTGGATCAGAGGAATAAAGTAGAAAATACTGGACGGCAGTTGGGGTAAGGGATTGACAGGAAACCCTGCAGAGAAACATCCCAGAAACCCAAAGCAGGGGATATGATACAACGTATTCAGCACCTAGAGCATCAGAATGCGTGTGTTGGAGAGACCATGGTCCCAACGTTAACTAAGCCCTCACCCTGCAATGACTGTCCAGGGAGCTGCAGCGGGATCGGTTCATGGATCCACCCTGAGATCCCAGGCCAGCTACACCAGCGACAAGCAGAGACATTGGCTCTGGCCTCTGCTGTTGACTCCACCGTGAACAGCCCTTAGTTTTGATACGTAGCGCTCTGCTCCGCACTGGCTCTCACGTTCCCTCTGCTGAAATGCTCTTCCCTCAAATCTCCATGTGACTCATCTCTTCACTCCTTGTGTCTTTTCCCAAATGTCTCATTCCCAGGAACGCTTGCCCTGACTACCCGACTTAAAATTGCAAACGCTCAGCCCCTAACAGAACACACACTGGGCACTCCTGGCCCATCTCCACCCCACTGGGCTTCCGTGCCCTTACCGTCAAGCACACCATGGCACTCACCGAGCCGGTCACCTTGTTTACTGTCTCCCTCTACTAGGATGTAATCTTCATCTGCTTTTGTTTGCCGATGTACCCCTAGTCCCTGCAACTAAGCCTAGGACACAGCCAATTCTCAACAGATAACTTGTTGAATTATTTGAAGAATAAATAAATGAATGCCACGGACCACCGACTCTGAAGTTACAGGGACTGACGTGCATTCACCTTCGCCTTCCTTGCAATCAACACCGTACTTGGCACATGCCGGACTCTCGGCTTAATGAGTGGATGTATGAACAATTTCATTCCAAATTGAATATCTGAATTTGTGTCATGAGTTGGAGTGGAGACCCGTGTACAGGATAGGAGCCCAATCGAAGGAAGGGGGGTGTTGCTATTACGAGAACAGTAGTAATAACAATGGTAATAACATGGTAAGAACCTGCTAGTGGTAATAGCTGTCAAGCGTATTGTTCGGTAGAGGTTATGTCTGGTTCTCCCAGGCACCCGGCAAGGGAATTATTAGCATCTTCATCTTTGAGATACCCCTGTTAGGGCTCGGGTAGTTTACCGGCTCTTTCACAGAGAAGGCAAGGACAGCTGGGACTCGCTGGACGGACCCTAAAACCAAGACACCGTTCTGGATACTGCGTGTCTTGCTCCTCTGCTACAGGAACTAAAGACTAGTTTTCTTCCATCACAGGTATCCTGATAGAGGAGACTCGACAACTCAGACAGCTTGTACCACCAGGCTTGAAAGCCGGTCGGGACCTTTGGAACATGGGCTAGTCCCACATGAAAGCTCTGCTGCTTTGAAAAGCTAAGTAACATACACATCAGATGGAGAATGAGGGGACTTGAACTCCGTGTAGCAATTCAAGAAATGCTTCCCAGAGGGAAGAGGTACCTAGGAAATATTCAAGAAAACATAAGAGATGAAGAAGGGAAAAGGAAATGCATCCCCAGAAAACGAAAAAAAAAAAACAAAATAGACCACGGAGAACGACAGTATTCAATTAACTGGAATGCAATCCTTTTGCACTTTTCAATTTATTGATTCACCTCCCGTACGGAAGTGCAATTTCCACGTGCAAGATGCTTTTCTGGGCCCTGAACACACAGCACAGTGGCCACGAACACTCTTCCTTCATTGAGCTTCCATTCAAGTAGGGGGAAAGCAAAGTCAAATGGAGGTGAGATACGTAGCGTATTGGCTGGAGACCATGCTAACTGTAAGAATAAAGCAGAGAAAAGAGATTAGGAGCGTTGGGGGGGGGTGTAATTTAACAGTATGCTATTTTGAAGCTGTGAAAAAAATGGATACATTTAGGGCAAAATTGCTAGATTTTTGTAAGACAATTCAACCTTGAGCACTGTTTGGCTGCATGAGATCTTCTAGTTCTCCCATCAGCACTGCCAGTTTCAGGAGGGCAATGCACCCTGTCTCTGTGCCTGAGGCCCTCCACCGATTGCTCTGGGTCGAGAATGATAGCAAAGCTCCAGCAAATTTCCAGGCTAATGAGAATCTTGGGAAAAGAGATTTTTAAAAGTCTTACGCGCCCACGGAGCCCCACATTAGTGCAGAGTAACAGCGTCCCACGAGGGCCCGCCACATCCCTGCCTGACCACGGAGTTCCGCTGCGGCCGCAGAGCACATCTCTTCTTTCCAGAGATGGAAAGAAGTGAAATAAAATGCAGACGGTGCACAGAGGACTTCGTCAGACGTGATAGGTCATTTCTAAAGAATTAGCTGATTGGGGAACGTGGCAGAGCAGAGTAGCAGAAGCACAGGGACTTCGGAAGGACATTTTATGGGGGCTTTCAAATTACTTGGGAGCTTAATAAAAATTGACATCTCTGTGGACACTATCTCACGGTTGAAAAGCCAGCAAGGATCGCAAGGCCCGTAAACAAGCGAGCACGGGTGGCTGCAGGTCACACTGGGAGAAGTCCTCGGGCCTGGCACCTGAGAGCGCCGGGACCAGGCCGCTCGCCGGGCAGACAGGTCGGGGAGGAGAAGCGCAAGCGGACCACACCGGCAGGAAGCGTCGGAAGGGTAGATCTCAGGCCGCGGAGCTGTTGGCGTTCCGATTCAGAAAAGTCCTACCTCTGCACATCTGTTCTTCAGAACCCAGAGTGGTGCCACCTGGGCTGGAAAGGCAGCCAGGGAGCTCGGCGCCAGCTGTGCGGGGCAGCGCTTGGTGCGGGCGGAGAAGGGCCCTGGGTTCCCTGGGGCAGACTGATGAACGAGGAGGAAACAACCCACCAACACAAGATGTCAACCCCAAGCAGACTAAAGTGATGTACCCCACGACCCCGGGGCAGAGCACCAGCAGGAAGTTACGGGGCGGGGGGATGACGGCCTCATTCTCTCTTTCAAGGATGGAGAACAGGGTCGGTCGGTGGGTCAGACTAGAACGAGCGTCCTTGAGACTTCACGTTCCACTTGAGGACCCTGCTCGAGCGCCACCTTCTTTGGCTCCCTTGGGCTCCTCCCCCGCACCTCCAAGGCGCAATAACACTCCCCCAAATCTCCTCCACAGCGTTCAAGAACTGCGTCCACGGAAGCACTAACCGCACTGTGTTTTAGGGATGTTTTGATCCCTGTTATGAGCTTCTTAAGGACGGGGTTTGTGTCTGCTCTTTTCCACCCCCGGCACCTAGACTACTGACTGTCCTATTAAACGTCTAGTGAAGTGAACGGCACACACTTACACGTTTACCTGGGACTTAATCTCCCCAAGTTACTGTTTGTGACCTTGACAAAGCCACACCGCATTCCAGATGAGAGAGGGTGGTTTACGTGCCCAGAGGAAAAGATTGCCAATAGGTTCATTTGAAGAGAAAAGGACAAGGTGCCAAGCAGTGTGTATATCTTGCTCCCTTACATGAAGAACGAAAGACAAACAAGGATCTACTCCTATTTGCTATTATATTCAGAAGTGGCATCTGAAAGGACACTTAAAAAGCCAATTACTCAATAATAATAATAATAATAATAATAATAATAATGAATAAGCTAATTCCTGTTTGACTCTGGGAGAGGCAGAGCAGTAGTGTGACGGAGACAAGGAAACACACACAATTTTGACCGTATACATTCGTCTATTGTTTTGACTTCTTAAACATTCATTCATGAAGCATCAACTATTAAAACACTTAAAAATATCTCTTCAAAACTAATCACATGGAGAATGAGCAATAGCAACAGTGATGACAATGAAGCTGACCGGACTCCATGGCTAAGTAGTTGAAGCAAAAAGGCACCACCACGTACCGGGTGGTTGGTCGGTTGGTGTTAACCAATGAACTCGATTCCAGTACGGGCCAAGTTGTCACCACAGAAACTAAAGGGATTTTTTAAATTTTCTCATGCAAGTCATGGTAATCACAATTGTTTTTGGAAAGCTCACCGGATAGAGGTGGCGCTTCATTCTGCTTTCACTAATTGCACTACCAGGGCAGCATGCCTTAAGGATTCGCCATCTGTCCCATGGAACCCAAGACAATTCCTTAACATATTGTCAGAAAAATCAATATTTTAAGTCATGAGACTCGGTTTGTCCTTGAAGTAGTGCTGGGTCCTAAAATAGATTTAGATGAAGTTTTCGTTTGTCTAGCCCAATGCACGAGTGTTTCCCTGACGTTACTTTCAAACAAAGACTATCCCGTGAAGTATATACGTCTGCGCCTTGAACGACCCGTGGCAAAGTGTAATTTCAAGGCGTTATCAAACCTAACTCACAAATATAAGCTAAGCATGTGTTAGTAACTCCTAATGAGAGGATGAACTGGACGGTAAAGATGGGTCAGAGGAGAAGTAAAGGAGCTGCAGCATGGGAGAAAAAGATGTTTGAATAAGACGGGCCTAGCTAGGGGTGGTGGAAGGGGAGGAGGGGGGGGCTGGGGGTGACTGGGTTCCTTATGTTGGCAAATTGAACACCAATAAAAAATAAATTTATTAAAAAAAAAATATGGGCTTAGATACATAAGCAAGGTGGTTACACCGATCAGATGCTCAATACATACTATCGAGCAATAAAACCATGACCTTTAGAGTTCTCTTTCCCACCGGGCAGAAATCATTCGTGTCTCTCTCAGATGAAAACCCACCAACAAACAGGCGACTTTACAGAAAATGGACTTTCAATCAACTATTAGATCTAGACAAACAGAAGTATATTCCCTCGAACGATCAAATAATCGCCGGTGATCTTGTAAAAACAATACCCTGATATGACATGGAAAGGACGTGCCATCATCTCTTTGCCTCGCTTTCAAGTTCGGTGATGTTGCTTAGTACACGTGAGTGAGGGAATGGTGTGAACTGAAGCTCCTGTCTTGGTCACCAGACCGGGAACGACGGGGTCGTGGATGCTTTGAGAGTGGATGCTTTCCTCTTAGGCCTTCCTAAGAGGATTCTCTGCGTGTGTGAGTGAGAGAGAGAGAGAGAGAGAGAGAGAGAGAATTATTAATTAATCTATTTTACAACCAACGTGAGAGGAGGAGGTCATAAACCAATATGACCATGGATACCAAGAGAGATGATCTTAACTCTGACCTCATGCAGGAGTAAAATACATCAGTGATCTTACTTGAGATGAGGGAACGTCCTGACTCGCAAAACTATCACGAATGGAAGAAGGGCGTTTTATATTTTGCAGCCTGGGGATGCAGCTGTAATACACGAAAATATGCCCACAAACCAATTAGCAAGGAACTCTGTCTTTCCTTGTTAATTGGGATGCTAGAAGCTTTGTTGCTTCAGAGTAAATCACAGGGTTGATCGCCAGAAGGCATATTTTTGATGCATTCGACCCAGCCAGTCGGTTCTCTTAATTGTAAGCAAAACAGTCATACAGTAAATGGCAAAGGCCCAGCCACAGCTCTTCAGGAAAAAGAAAGGTCCATGGGGAAATAAAAAATATGGAGTTCATGTTGACAAAAAGATGATTTTTCTTCTTTTAAAAAAAAAGGATCATATTTACTTATTCATGAGAGACACAGAGAGAAAGGCAGAGACACAGGCAGAGGGAGAAGCAGGCTCCCTGTGGGGAGATCAACACGGGACTCGATCCCAGGACCCCGGGGTTACACCTTGGGCCAAAGGCAGACGCTCAACCACTGAGCCACCCAGATGTCCCCAAAAAGATGATTTTTCAAGGAACAGAGCAATCTGTATTTTTCCAGAAACTATTGCAAGATATAATCTCGAGTATCACTAAGTAAAACTGGCTAATTTTATAGCAATGCATTAGACTAGGAAAATTCTTAGAAGTGCATCAAACCAGCAACTCCTGAACAACCTTCTCACCCTGGAAATCCACGAGCTAAGCCCAGAAAGAGAACAATTCTATTCATCTTTGTCTAAGACACTACTGACTTCTTTTTCTTTTTGCTTTGTATAATATCCCAAGGAATTTTACGTTGGAAAGTTTACAGTTGGCATAAACATTTTTATGCTTCCCCATAGGAATATCAGACTCTCTGCTTATATAGGACATTTGCCCTTAAAAAAAAAAAAAAAAGAAGAAGAAGAAAAAGAGCAGCTGGTTATCCAAATATTTCTCTTATAATGGCCAAATGATTTGAAAAGGGAAAATGTTGTGAAGAGAAACACATGCAGTTTGAATTATTTGAAAGCCCTTATAGCTACTATAGGGGGGAAAAAATCTGGCCTACATAGAAGTGTCTCTAATATTACTTAGTATTTTCTTACTTATCCATTAAAAGTGGATGTACTGTTTGGGAGAAATAGGAACTGGAAAAAAAAAAAAAAGACCACTTAACATCTTCAAAGTGATGTCATCATTCTTTATATTTTCTGTGCCTGAGGCAGACTTTTTCTTTGTTCTTTTCTCAATTGGTCTCTTAATAAAGCCCGAGGAAAGACTATACTTCCCCATGAAGATAAGGCACTTAATTACCTAGATTTGCCAAATAAGACTGGGAAAGTGAAGGATGAGGGAGCAAACTCAGACGCTGCAGAGTCGGGGCTGTGGCAGCAATGCAGGGAAGCCGCAGCGTCGGGACTGTCTTCGGTGCTTTAACTTGCAGGTGGCAACGCTCCAAGGATGCTGGTCATTAGCGATCAGCACCGGGGCTTCCTTATGGTTATTTGTCCTTATGGTCATCCTAGACGGCGATGTCTGTATTTATGGACTTTAAATTCCCGGAAAATGTCTCTGTATCTGCTTTTGATTTAGAAACAAAACTCCTGTCTGGAGAGAGACTGCAAAGGAGCAGGAAAGCTGCAGAGTAACGCCGGGAACAGGGATGCTCCCTCTTGCGCTGCTCCAACCGCCCTGGGAAGCCTCGGAGGAGGGGAACACGGGTTTGAGTAAAGCGGAGGGAGGCAAGGCAACCCGGAAACCCTCCCAAGGACAGGTCTGCTCCTGAGCCCGATGGGGCTGGAGACCCTCCGGCAGACCCGCTTCTCAGACCCGCTTCTCAGAGACGCGGGCAGGCGCCCAGGCTCCATGGAGGGAGCCTCTAAAGGGGCAGCAGAGGCACATGTGGGTGGGGAGGTGGGGAGCTGGGGAGGGGAAAACGGGGGAACTCCTCAGAAAGGAAAATTCTGTAAAGACACGGAACGTTTTCCCCTAACGTGGAGGCTTCGTACATGCAAATAAGTACAGTCAAACTAAGAGGCGGGAGTGGAAGGGCGAGCCCGTGGGGAGGAAAGTCATCCTCCTGGTCACGCGAATGAAGGCCTCAGACCTGGCTTGTGACCCTGAAGACGAGAAGCTGCAGGTGTCCTGGGCCATTAGGACGTCACGGGAGAGAGAAGCTTCCCAAGTATATGAGGGATCTGACGCGGTCCTTGGACTCCCACACAGCGTGATTTTGTCTTTCTCATCTTAGTCTTCAGCTGGACAACTCCATTCCTTGATCCTATGGAAGGGCCCAGCACCCTGCGTGCTTAGTGCTTAGTTAGAAGCCGCGTGGTCCGCTTGTCAAGCCAGAGGAAAGAAGACAGAGCTCAGATTCTTGCTCTGACTCTACTTTTCCAAGTAACCTCAGGAAACCAAATCTTAAGCATTTCACTTCTTGCCCACATCCTAGTCTTCTCTCATTCCCCTAAGTGGTCCACCTCTTAAATGCGTATGTTGAACCCTTAAATTGAAAGGCTTTAAGCAACGGGGGGAAAAAAAAAACCAGATTTAAAATTGTTTTCAGAACCACTAACATTTGCTTAAGGGAGAAACTATGACGAATGCACTGGAAAAGATTCTGAAACAAAACCAGATCGAGAACTTTCGCGTTACTGAGTCCCTCATCTTGGAAAAACTGAGATTCCACAGTTGTTCTTTAAATGGAAAGAATGATCTTGGATACTCTTGTACAAATTCTATTCATAATTCCTTAAGAAGAAGGAAAGGAATCTATTCCAGCAGATTGGCTTTTCATAGCTAAGTCTTCTTAAATCTGAAAGAAGCCTTTGAAAGAAGTGCTATTTATTGCGTACCAGGAGGCCGCAGTGTGCCTGCTGTAAGGAATCACGTGGGTATGGGCATAATTTGTGAATGAGGAAAAAATGTATAACTAAATACATAAGACTATTGAGTTTTTCAGGTTCCTTCCATTTTCGAAGAGAAGAAAAAAATATTTCCTTTATTATATAGGTGCAGATTAGATAATTCTACCAAAGTTTTATCTAAATAGAAAGATGGACTTGGAAAAAACAAGAGGGGGAGGAGGAGGAGGAGGAGGAAGGGGAAGGAGGTGAGGAGGAGGAGGCGGGAGAGGGGAAGCAAGGGTGGGGGAAGCAAGCAGGAGGAGGGGCCCAAAGCTCTATTTTTTAAAACCAGACTGTGATTCTGTGAATTTTCCTTTCCTAAACCAGTCTGCTTTGCCACTGATATGCCCGGAGGGTGCCAGCATAGTTTAGACATTGTCAATGAAGCGTATCAAAATCTTCCTTTTATAACCAGCCTTGGTTGGTGGGGAAAAGTGGAGCGCACTGCGGTACCCGGAACGGCCGCATATTTGGTGCAAGCAGAGGGGAAAGGAAACTACGGCCTGCGGAGCACGTACTGGGGCACGGTCCTCGACACGGGGGACGGGACTTACCCTTACAGTAATCTCCGAGCCAGTGGTTTTGTCCCTGTTTTGAATAAGAGGATACAGAAGCTCAGAAACGGTGATTTCCCCACAGTTTCCTGGCCAATAGAGGCAGAGCCACCGTTCAAGTCCAGTTTGGGTTGACACCAGACCTTCCCCTCTTTTGCTCATGAGGGGCAGCCTGCGTGGGCCTGACTGGCTCCCCGGGGGCATTTGACTCCATCCAAGGTGTGATAAGGTCATCCTTACTCTACAGGCTGCATAACCCAAAGAATTCTTATCCAACATCAAAATTCCAAAAGTCTAATACACATATAAGGCCTTCACTTTATTGAAGGTAAAAGTTTCAAGTCAAACACAGACCTGGTGCTGTGATGATATAGCCTTTTTTTTTTAAAGATTTTATTTATTTATTCATGAGAAACACAGAGAGAAAGACAGGCAGAGACACAGGCAGAGGGAGAAGCAGGCCCCACGCAGGGAGCCCAATGTGGGACTCGATCCCGGGACCCCAGGGTCACGCCCCGGGCAGGCGCTCATCCACTGAGCCACCTGGACGTCCCATGATATAGTGTTCTATAGTTTAATGCTTTTCACATAAAATATGACCTTCAAACCTCCTAAGTAATATATGGTTTCTCATCCTTTGTGCTTCCCAACCAAACTGCCAATGAATGGCTTGGTAAACGCCATCAGAATGGTCTTTCCTGCCCGGTCTTCTCCTTTCCAAATTAGTTCAATCTGGTGACGCTCCTTAGAAGCTTGTAGACTGTAGGTCACTCTTCTCCTATGACTCAGTATCAAATGACAAACCAATATCACTCATCAGAAATAGTCTACCATGAAAGACCAAAGAGAACATGTAGGAAATATGAATATTTCTGAAGAGCAGTAAGAAGAGACACTGATTCCACCCTCACATACAGGACGATGGGGAACAGATAAGACAGCAAGCACCGCTCCGGTAGAAAAGAGAAGGAAAGTAGAGCTGTGGCTTCTTAAATTCAAAACCAGAATGACGGCTGCTTCCTTATGATTCACCGCCCACAGCGCCGGGTGCCTGGACCAGCAGCCTCAGCATCTCTGGGATGAGGACGGGTCATCGCGTTGACCCCACCACTGACCTGCTGACTCAGGGTCCACGTACTGAGAAGTCCTCTCCCCGCTGTTGGCTCACGTGCACATTCATATACGGTGACCTACTGAACTTGGGAACAGAAGAGAAGCATTCCTTTTCTTAGAGAAATAATAATCCCATTAAAAATAATAACAGGAATAGTGATAGAACAAACGTATAAATAATTTCAGTACAGTAATAATTCTGCTGAAGTTATATCTAAATATAAAGACCGGCCTTTTAAGAAAATGGAGAGGATTTCAGACTTTTTTTTTTTTTTTTCAAAATAAGCTGCGTGATTGAATTCAGATTTTTTCCTTTCAACTCTTTTGTTGACATCGATATAACCAAAGGTTGGGTGAATGCATTTCTCCATGTGTAAATAGGGATAATATGCCCACCCCACAAAATTGTAGCGAGAATTAAATAAAATAATGTATGAACCGTGCCCAGCAGGTGGCCGGCAGTCAAAAAACAGTAACACGCTTAGTAACCATCATTACTAATTTTTGTACCAGAGCCCAAGGAGATTAACTGGTCAGTTTAACTGGGCTCCAACTCAGTTTTATGTTCTCCTGTATTTTGTTTGTTTGTTTTTAGAGATGTGTGGATCTATAATCACAGCAAAGCTTGATTTAATATTCCTTAAAATTTCTAGACATATAAATGATGAAGCCAGATAAAGGAAATTTCTCCAAAAACGCCAGACTCTAAAATACTGAGTCTCTGTTCTCCAGCGACGCGAAAATAAACAGTACGATGTTTGCCAGCACTGTTGTGATTAGGACGGAGACGCTTCGGTTAGACTTCCCACGGCAACGATTTCATCGGGCCACCTTCCCTGGGCACGCTCGTGCGGGTGACAGACCAGCACGCTCTCTATCCGTCACCGTGGCGGCCTTGTCTGATCCTACCCTCAGAGCTGCGCGCCGCATAATCACCACTGCACCGTCCTAGCATCTGTGGGTTCCCTCGATACTAAGGGGATGCAGAAGGTGACATGTGTATGGATTGTGTCAAGTTGTCACACTGCACAAAAACACGGCGCTAATCCCACAGGCTGCAACATCCACCTAATGACACACGCATGTCACAGACTCACATCAACAGCACTCTGCCGCCCATTAAGGCTTCCTGGCAGTAGGATGAGCTCAGGGGGATGTATGTGAATGAGTGATCACATGTCATATGAGATGATTAAAAATGAGTAGGTCCCTTTTAGAGATTAGTGATTGTTAAATTATTTCATTCACTTGCTATTCATGATGAATAATAAATCACTCTCAGCGTCTGCTGTTCTATTCATTTATTACATAGGGATGTTTGGAAGCTAATTACTCTGAGCTAGCCTTAGCCTCCCCAGCACGAAGGGAGTAGGGGGATGGGGAATTCCAGCTCCGATTCCGTATTTTCATGCTGGGCCTGACATTTATCCAGATTTTTTTTTTTAGGGTTACTCATAGTTCTATCCATTTCCTAGTGTTCTTGTAGACTTTTGCTTGTACGTCCTAGTGCTTTGAAGGCTGTGGGGGACCCCCTGAAGGTCAAAAAGTCCCTTACACTAGCCTAGTACTTCCTAGAACCGTGTAGATCAATTGTCTATTTGGTAGGTGTCTAGGGGACTCATCTCCTAATTGAATATTTGTTAAACTCCTCACAGATTGTGCAACAGACTCAGCCCCTTCCCTCTAAGCTTGCAATTAGTCAATTCCCTCAGCCAGCGCTTGTTGAGTACCTATTACACGCTCAACACTTTGATAAAGATTGTGAAAAAGAAAAAGATAAGCCATGTTCTTGGCTCTAAAATAGGCCAACATCAAGTCAGGGTGACAACTGATATACATAAAATGATAAAAGACTCAATAAATATCTATTTCACATGAATCTTGGGCTGTGCACCGTTAGGCAGTTTTGCAAACATAATGTCATCCAATTAGTCATAACGTTTTGGGATGAGTTTTCTCACCATTTTACAGATGAAGAAATGGAAGCTCAGAGATGAGACTTGCTTATGTTTGAACAGCTGCTCGGCAGAAGACCTGAGACTCCAACCTCTCTGAACTCCAAGCCTGGTACGTTTTCCAAAACCCCATATGTTCCAAACACAATATGTGGGATAATTAAGTGCTAATTTGTGAGGCAAGAAGACTGAGCATTGTAGTTCAGAGAGAAGGGCCCAGTTATCAGGTAAACCTTCATAAACGCGGGGCCTTCACAGAATAAGGCTTTGAAAGGTAAAAATGAAAAAGATGCAAGTGGCAGAGGAGAGAAGAAACAACAGAAGCAAAAGCCTAGAGATCAAAATGAGAAAGGGGACTGACTGATTCGGCCTCCCAGGCAAGGCTGAGCCAGCACCCGTCCCACAACGAACAGAGCGCTCCTGGGAGTGGTCTTTCCTGGACCACATTCCCGTCAGGTCACTGCCTTCCCAACCTGTCCTCGGCCTTGGCCTACGGGAACCGCAAGGCCTCAGCACAAATAACTCTGTCTGCCCCACACGCTAAGAGGCTGAAACACGTTTGTGTTCTAGCGTGTTCCAGCATGGCTCCTGTTAGCCCAAGGCCTTGTCTCTAGGATGACCACAGTCCCTTCAGTTGGGCTGGCAAAGCTCAAGCTCCCATGAGAATTTACTATCTGTTTCAGCCAAAACCTGACTATAGGCTGTTAATCTCCCTTTTCTTGGAGCATTTTCTTTAAAAACAAAAACAAAACAAAAACTTGCAATTACACATCCTTTCTCTGTCCCTCTGAGATGCGTCTTCCACAACCCAAGAGTATCCCTCTCCAGTGGGCCATCCCTTGGACGTGTCACCATCACGCAAGGTAGGGCCCCTTTTGCCCAGTCCATGTGGGAGGGTGCTAACTGGGATAAGCACAGGCCTAAGCACAGCGACCACTACCACCCCCAACCTCCTTCAGTCCTTTTCTTCAGTACGTGCCAGCACTTAAAAACCTTTTGTTTCAGTGGAGATGAGTTCAGTGTACACCGGAGCCTCTCTGCCCTCCTGCACTAGCCTGTCTTCCCACCTCTAACAAACATCCTGCTCTATTTCTCTTTGACAGTAACAGACAGAAGAATGAGCATAGAAGCAATGGTCAGCGTGGCAGCAAGGAGTAGAACAGTCACTTGCCCTCTTACAATCCTCCCGAGGGTCTTTATGGCCTCCAGGCTAGCGCCCAAAGGGTTGAGCGTGGCTCACGAGGCCCTTCAGGTCCAGACTCCTGGCTGCCGTTTCAGACTCACCTTTCAGCACTCCTCAACCAATACCCGCTGCTGTACCAGCTACAGGGCAAGCCGGGCTATCCTGAAACAGACCATATCAATTTCCCATCTCCATCATTTTTCAAAGGCTACTCCCTTTGCTTGGAATAGTGGGGAAAATGGCCAGCACCTACTGAGCGTGGACGGTATGGTAGGCCCCATCCTGAGAAATCCTACTCATTAGCCATTAATCCTCACAATTCTGTAAGCTAGATGGTCCCGTTCTGCACACGAGGCAACTAAGGCCCACCGAGTTTGGTAAGTTGCCCAAGGTCCCTCGGAACAGCAGAACAGCATCTAACTCCGGGCCTCTCAATTATGCTCCTGACTCAGCTTTTACTCAACACTAACTACACCCACCATTTCCTCTCCTTCTCCATTGTTTTTCTCCACTTTGTTCCCATAGCAAAATTCTAGGCATGCTGTGACACCCAGCTCAAGACTCTCTCCCACCTGAAATAGGCCCAATCCCTCTCTCCCCTGTTTTTATAATACTCTGTGTCTTCCATGGCCACAGCCCTTGTCATGTTGCAGAGAGTGTATTTCATCCATTTGTGTCCCCCCCTCCCTTCGAAGGTGGAATATTTGGTTCGTTCTCATCCCAAGCCCAGTACTTGCCACAAAACACACACTCAGCTAAAGCCTGTTGTATAAATGCTTTAAAATAGAGAGACAAGCAGGACACAGGTAGTTGGGGTGGTAGTGAGGGCCCAGGTTAGTAGTGGCAGACTTGCCGGTTTGTTGCATAAAAAAGAGGGAAAAAAATTGATCTACTCAACATATATTTATTGAACCTCTTCTGTGGGCCGAGGCAGCACAGTGATGAGCCCTTGGATGACACGGAAGCTTCCGGTATGGTTGCTGGGAAGACAAAGACCATTGGCAGGAGCAGGGAAATCCCTCCAAACGAGTGATTTTTGTCTGAAGCACATATCAGAGAAAAGAACTGGATGTTCAAACTGATGATTTATAAAATCTTTGAGATGAACACAGTTGCATTTTTCTATTTTGTTTTGATTTTTGGTTCATTTCTTCCAACACGAAGGAAGATATGTATTCGTCGACTCCAGAAGTGAGGTTCATTCCAGCTGGGTAGAGTTTCTGTAGGTGGCAATGTAGGAGAGTGGGTTTGAGTGAGCATTAGTTTGGTGTCTGTGTAATCAAGATTGCAGGGTTATTAGTGTTCCAGGGTTCTCACCATAAAACCCAAATTGTTTGCTATTTTGCATAAATTTACATGCCAAATTAAGGGAGTTTTAACCCACGTATGTAGGAGGAAGGGAAAAGAAATTAATACAGTTTGTATAATTATATTCAAACCCAAATTAAGGGACTGTTTTGCATATCATATGCAGAGCAGTTTAGTAAATCTATCAATTTAATCAAGCCCTAGGTGAAGGACAGTGAGCTCCACTCAGCGGTGTGCTGGTAAATGTTTTAACAACTAGTTCTTCCAGAGAAAAGCAGTTCTGATAGGTGGGGTCTGCTGGTTTCTGTGATGAACACAGTCCTGCAGCGTGGACAGTTTCGAGCTACCAATCTGCTGTGATTGCACACTGAGTTGGGGAGAGATGGGTGCACGTGGCTTTCAGGAGCCCGAGCACGTGGGTTCCCTCACGCCATGGGCTCTTGTGGAGCTGAAACTTCACATACCTCACATATTGAGCTTCCAAACCTAAGAGCTTCTTCTAAAGGATGGGCTCTCCGACTGGTGAAGGGGACATCAGGACCCACAAAAACTGGCGTTGCTGAACAGTGTGCCACGGGTCCCCTGAATCGGGGGGAAATGGCGTTCCCTCATGGGTGCCACGTGACTGGAGGAACATTTGCCGACACGTCAAGAACTGAGTAACTTCACCGTTGGAACAATCCCGGGCCCCATTCCTGTGTAGCTCTAGACACGGGCCCGGTGCACAGGGGGGCCCGGTTACTGTGACCAGAGAGGGCAAGCACCCGAGAGCACTGCGGTGACCCGCCTGCCTCTCCTTAGTCTCGAACCCCAGGAGCATCAGCCACGTTTTATTCAGCCCTGAAGGCCCGCTGGGCCCTGACACACAGCGCACTCTGGGCTAACGCATCCGGTGACTGAGGGAGGGAGTAACCTGCAGGGAAAGTGCAGCTTTCAGGACGCCCGCACCGCCTCCTGGGCCGGCGCGGGGAGGGTAACACGATGACGGATGGAAAGTTTGTGAAAAATGAAAGGATGAAGCAGAAGCTAGAAATTATCGTTATTACCTCTCAAAAGAGTCCGCCATCAACTAAGTAGAGCGCTTAGGGGTTCCCCAGGCCAGGACATTGACAACACTGTCCCGGAGCTTCGGAGGCCTCCGGCCGCGCAACCGCCGCGAGGTGCTGCCGTCCAAGCTGTTGTCCGAACGAGACGGATCCCCGGTGCGGAGGCTCCTGGGTCGGTTCCTCAGGCTCGGGGGAGCTGAGGAGCCCTGGCGGCCTCTGCGGCCCACGTTCTGACGTGACTACCGGAGGGGTCACCTGCCCGGTGCTGCACCTTCCAGCGCTGTGCCAGCTTCTGCACCTACAGGCCGATTGCACTCATTTTGTCAAACGGCAGAACGTGTGCACTGTTGGCCAGAATTTGTGGGTCAGTCCTTATGTATCACCTCAGAGATTCTCAGAAGTGGGCATCGGGCCGAGCAGAACGATCTGGGAAGCCCTTTCACACTACACCTATCACCCAGAAATTCCGGAAGCCCCACGATGCCATGTGTCCTTTTCCACCCTCTCAGATGCGATGGGATGGGACAATCAAGAGGCTGGGGATGACAGAATACAAATAATTTGAGGTAAGTGCTTACGGAATGGATTCACACATCAGCCGGAGTATTGGAGCTGAAAGGGGTCTTCAAGGAGACGCGAAGCCCCTTCACCTGACCAGTGGGTAACGGAGGCCCGGGGGGCCGGGCCCGCGCCGCTCAGCGGGAAGGCAGGGCTGACCCTTACCTGGCCCGTGTTTTGACATCGGGTTATGGCCTCACTCTCACCGGTGCGTTCACCACAATAGACACTGCAGGGCACATTGCCAACGGGATGGTATTTTAATCTTACTTTATCTTATATATCATCTTACTTGGTGCTCAGTCTGTTTATACATTTCTTTTTTTTTTTTAAGATTTTATTTATTTTCTCATGAGAGACACACACAGAGAAGCAGAGACACAGGCAGAGGGAGAAGCAGGCTCCCCGCAGGGGGCCTGAGGTAGGACTTGATCCCAGATCCTGGGATCACGCCCTGAGCCAAAGGCAGATGCTCAACCACTGAGCCACCCAGGCGTCCCATTAATATAATTTCTTATATTAATGACTATTTTATAATTAACTGGGTATTACCTTCATCGCCTTTCTTTATGGTATTTATCTCCTTGACCTAACGTCCTCTTCTACAGCAATATTCGTGCCACTTTTATTTATAGAGTCCCCACCTATTATCATTATTCAGTGCGTAGTAGCATATTATATATAAGAAGGGTGTTATTTGATGAAGATATAGTGCAGACAATGGCCTATCTTTACAGAATTTCCAGTCTAGTGGAGCAGTCATGCAAATAAACAGATAATTAATTACGGCACAGTGTAAGTGCTATAATGGGAGAACTATAGATTTCCATGGGAACTCAGGAAAGGGGTCGTCTATTTATTACCTATGTTGTAATACAAATTATTCTAAAAGTTAGTGGCTCAAAATAACAAATGTTATTTGGATATATTGCATATTTGGAATATAAATTATTTGGATCAGCAACCCAGGCACGACTTAAGTAGGTACCTTTGACTCACCATCTCTCATAAGGTTACAGCCACGCTGTCAGCTAGGGCTGAAATCTAATTTGAAGGCTTCATTGGGGATGAGGTGTCATCTTGTTTCCAAACTCACTTATGTGATTCTTTATAGGTCTCAAAAGATTTGTTTCCAAGCTCATTGACATGATAGCTGGCAGGCTTCATTCAGTTCCTTACCATGTGGGCTTCTCTATAGATGTTTGAGGGTCTCTGGCAATTGAGGGCCCAAGAGAGAGGATCAGAGACTGCGAAAGGGTGCTGGAGACAAAACTCAGTCTTTCTGTAACCTAAATTTGGAAGTGACGTCTTAAGGAGGAAATGCACACGCTTCTGCTGTACTCTATTCATTACTAGTGAGTCACGGGTCCAGCTCATATCAAAGGAAAAATCTGCTGGGGGGCATGAATACCAGTAAGTAGAGATCACTGGGGCCAACGTAAAGACTCCCTACCACAGAGACCCTAACTGGGCAGGGATTGGGGGTATATGCCAAAGCCCTTTGCTCCCTGATCCTGAGAAAGTGGCATCTAAATGACCTTGAAAGAGTGTTGGGTGAGTAAAAGCGGCCAGCCTGGAGATGCTGCGTGTGTGCCTGAGTGCACGCGCATATACGCACACTCACTCAAGGGGCTGAGGGATCTAATCTTGGAAAAAGGATAGTCTGTGCCAAAAAGTAATGGCAAGAGCAAGCAAGTTTAGTGTTCTCGGAGCACACAGGTGTAGCTGGAGGTGCTCAGTGATAAAGGATGAGGTTGGTTGGACAGGCAAGCCAACGGATGGGTCATGACCTCATCTACTTGCTTTCTTTTATTCCCTATGATTTCCACAGTTTTTTTTTTTTAATCATCAAGTAACGATAGATTATTGAAAGGTGTATCAGTCGAGATGTTTTTAAGTGCAAGTAAGACAATCTCCAACTCAAACTGACCTAACCAGTAAGGAAATCTATTACCTTGCGTAGGACTCGAAGATTTCCAAGGTTGGTGGACTCAGTAGCTCAAGAAGAGTCTTTCCTGTTTCTCCACTCTGCCATCCTGAGTCCTGGCTTCATTCTCATGGTGTCACTTCCCGTACGACAACGTTCCATGGAAGAAGAGGGACGCTCTTCCTGTATTTCCTACTGAGATGAAGAAAATCTTTCCCAGAAGTTCCCCGGATTTTCTCCCCTCACCAGTCAGGGGCCAGGATTAGGTCATAGCCTGATTCCTGAGTGAGTCAGAAGCAAGGGGAAAGGAATGACTTTGATTGGCCTGGACTAATCAACTGGGATGGGATGACGTGGCCCATCAGCCACAAGTACCCCCTGGAGACAGCTGTATACTTAGGCTAGATTGGTTTAGTCCTTCAAAGAATTCTTTTCACCGGTTTCTGCTCTAGCTTCCAGGCCCTGGACTCTAATTGAGGATAGTTCAAGGATCAGCCACATAAAATCTGCTTTGACATTGACTATAAAACTGCTTTTGAAGGCATTTTTTTTTTCTTATGTCACTTGGGGTCTTCCGTGGAAAGTCTTGTATAAGAACACCTTCCAAAATTAAAGTCGAAAAACAAAATTCTTGAAGAGAGCACGCATCTTCCTTCCTGAGAGCAAGAACTATAGAGCTGACCACGCTTCCCTTTCTACAACGGCTGCCAGGAAACTCCAAGCAAGAGCTAGAAGCACAGACCTCCATTAACAACCGTAAATTATTGAGGGCTTTACTTCCTGCGTGTTTTCTCGGACTTCATTTTGTTTCTGTGTCTCTGCACCCAGACATCAGCTGATGCCTCCAAGCCCCTCTGGCTCAGCATCCTCCTCTCCACCCTTGGTCACCCAGGTTCACTTCCCTCACTGGTTGCCACCAGAAACACACAATAGTAAGCATTTGGGGGAATTTCTTACTACGGGTGTCTCTAGGATGATGGAGCCAGAGGGAAAGCCCGGGTCAGGCAACACACATCACTTAGGAATTTCACCCACCTGTATTATCAACTCACCCCCTGCGCCCCCCTCAATCCTTCCCATCCCTTTAGGAATAACACATATTCCTCTTCTTGGCCAGTGCACACAGCTCAGGAATCATCTTTGGTTATTTAAGTATGTCTCTGGGATTTCTCTTTCCGCGGTGGGCAGGCCGTCAACGTACTCTGAACACAGGTCCCCTCCCCCCCAGGAGAAAGCTTTAATTTCTCCAACTTCTGCTACGTATATATGTTATTAACCATTTGTGTGTGTCTTTCTTTTTAAGTCGTGCAAAATCCTTTTTGGAAAAGGCAAATCATAAATACGTTTAGCGAAGCTATCTAAACTATGTTATAAAGGACATCATCGGCTAAAAAAAAAAAAAAAAAAAAAAAAATTAGGGATCCCTGGGTGGCGCAGTGGTTTGGCGCCTGCCTTTGGCCCAGGGCACGATCCTGGAGACCAGAGATCGAATCCCACATCAGGCTCCCAGTGCATGGAGCCTGCTTCTCCCTCTGCCTGTGTCTCTGCGTGTCTCTCTCACTCTCTCTCTGTGTGACTATCATAAATAAATAAAAATTTAAAAAAAAATTAAAAAAAAATTAAATGCTCGGAATTACAAGAAGCTAACCCAGACGTTCCCCCGTGATCCGGCGAGTGGCTGCGTGACATGTGGATCTCATTGGCGTGCCTCCCGATGCATACCTCCAAGATGGGAAATCAATTGAATAAAACACCAGACATTTCTGAACGCAAAACATACCCTCAAGTATTTAGGGATCACAATTGCAATAAATATTTTTACGTAAAGAATACAGAGCCATCTATTTGAAACCTCACGTGCTTCAGTCCGCTGCCTACAGCGCTGCCGTCAAGAAAGACTCCTTGGCATGATATTGAATAGTCATGCGATCCCGCCATGGCAGAAAGGGAGGTTTTTAAAGATGCTGAAAAGGACACCTAACCCAAAACAATATTCCTGAATTATTCATTCTGCCACAATGCAGTTGGAAACCGATCCCCACAGGTCTTCTTCCCACTGTGCTCCAACCCCCTTCATTGTTCCTTTGGAGACCTCAGCTCAAATCCTCACTCTACGCAAACCTTTCCTGGAACCCAGCGTGAGTATGCAAAGCCATCAATAATTTATTCTTTTTCCACTTTGGGTGGTGATAATGTTACTATATCAGCACAAAAATGATCCAGGTGAATAATGCTAACAATGAGAGTGCTACCTTAGATGTCCCGAACACATTTCCTCCCTGGAGGGCAGAGAGTTCTTCTATCTATTGGCTCATTTGTCCTTTCAAAGGCGGCAGATGCTGTTGTGTTATTAAGTTGGTAGCGGAGCATAAAGGCTTGAGCCACAGTCATCAGCAGAGAGGGAAGGATTAAATAAGAACATCCATGGGGCCTAACCTAACGATCACCATACACTGAAAACAGAAGTTATGTTTTCTCCCTCTTCCAAGAAATCCTCAGTGGCACAGTGGAAAAAAATCAATAAATCTAATAAGCCAACGTTGGCCCGCGCTTCACACTTCCCCAGTACTCCCTCTGTGCTACCATTTCCAATCCTCAACACCGGCCTGGACAAGGGTATTTTTATCTCCGTTTTCTAGATGAAATTGAGGCTCGGAGAGGTGGATTTGCGTGTCTGAGGCTGGGGAACTGGCGAGCGGTGAAGCCAAGACTCAAGCCAAGATCTTCCGACTCCAAGTCGATCCTTTCGTTGTCACACTTCTGACTAGTGGTAGATAAGAGGGAGTTTTATCCATCTCGAAGCAGACAGGAGCTCGCAGGGCTTCATATCGTTGTGTAGGATACGAAGACAGAAAATAATTCACTCGGACCATGCAAGGCTTTAGGCTCGACTGCAAACATGAAAGCAACAACCACAGCAGGGCCTGCTTTTACTAAAGAGAAACCTGAATACACGCGTGTGCATGATAACACCAGGCTCAATCGACCCTGCGAACACCGCAGGTGGTGTGACTCCTACAAAAAGAAGGTGGTGTCCTCGGGTGCGGGCAGGCCGCGGCCGGGTGGCACCTGGAACAGAGCCATGCCAGGCGGTGCCCAACGTTCTGGATGTTGGCCACGCGCGGCCTCACGGCGGCTGCTGGGGAGGCTGGAGGGGGGTGAGGCCTCGCAGGCGCCGGGACCCCCAAGGGGAGCTGTCGGCGGCCCCGTGGGCCCACCCCGGCCAGCGGCCAGGCGCGGGCCAGGAGGACAGGACAGGCCTCGGCCCAGCACCCACGGGCCGCCACGCCGGGGCATCACCGCCTCCCCCGCCAGCCTGGACACGTCACCTCGTGTCTGCCGCTAGAACACCGAGGTCACAAGGCCCCGGCCTAGGCCTGGCCAGGCGCCGGTGGCCCAGTCGGGGTGGGCCGCGGTCTCCTCCTCACCGCAGCCTTGGCCGCCTGCGTGGACTCGGCCCTGGGTCCCGGGCTGCAGCCGCCCCCAGGCTGGTTGGCGTTGCCCCGGCTCCCTGTCCTCCCCGGGCCACCGTGGCCGTCACCCCAGGGCTGCAGCCGTGCTCCAGCAAGGAGCCGTGAGGGCAGCAGGCCTCCCTGGCCACCTCAGGCCCGGCCTCGTCCACGCGGCCCACCGGTTGTCCTCCCGGCTGCTTTGCTTGCTGGGGACCCCCTCCCGCCCAGCAGATCTGCTGCTGCGAGGAGGAGGAGGAGGACGGGCTCCCGGCTCGGAGCCGCTGCCCCTCGGCGTGCCCAGGGCCCGCGTGTCACCAGCCTCAGCGGCGCCTCCAGTCCGAGCCCGAAGCTCTAAACGTGGGCCGCGCAGGACCGTGTGGCCGTGTCCCCGAGCTCCCCGCACCCCGGCCGCCACCGCCTAGGACGCCGAGTCGCCTCATCTCCACTAGTCCCCACAAACCCCCCGTGGGGATGGTGCTGTCACCTTAACCGGCAGTCGAGGAAAGGGCCACGGAGCCGTCACAAAGCCCATATAAGATCCCACAACCCGTGAGGAACAGGACTTGGGACCACAGCAGCCAAGCCTGACCTCCCTCCCTCTCTCTCTCTCTCTCTTTCTCAAGTTTTTCCTTGTAAACGATTTCAAACTTACAGAAACTTCTCAGCAAGAGCCCAAAACGCCGACGTGTCCTTTACCCAGAGTCTCCTGCTCTGGGTTAACAGTCCCCTCTGTTGGTGCTCCTGCTGGCCCGCTCTCCCTGCGCACGGTGTGTGTATTGTGCACAGCAGGAACCACACACGACGTCCTTGTCCTGAACCACCTGCAACGAAGTCGAACACACGCCCCGTGCCCGCAAGTGCTTCAGTGCCCCGTTGCCCCAGAACGGGGATCTTCTCGCACCCACCCACAGCACGGGTCTCTCATTCGGGAAAGTCAACCTTAATATAGAATTTTCAACTAATCTGTATAATCCAATTTTTCCAACTGACCCAGAAATGTCTTTTATTGCATCCACCCCATCTCCCCCCCTCCCCAGTACACGTAGCGATCACGTTACTTTAATCTCTCTTAATCTGAAACATTTCCACAGCTTCTGTCTTTTGGGACATTGACATTTTGAAGAATATGGTTCCAGCCTCCTCTTTTCTTTATTTTCTAGCATAGAATACCTGATTTGAGGTTCGTCTGATGTGTCCTTATAATTACACTTAAGTCACACACTTCTGGCCAGAATATTCATAAGTAATATAATGTTCTTCTCATGGAATCACATTCTGGAAACGCACAACATTTATTTGCTCTTCATTGGTGATTTCAGTTTATTTATCTTTTTAAAAAATATTTTATTTATTTATTCATGAAAGACACAGAGAGAGAGAGGCAGAGACACAGGCAGAGGGAGAAGCAGGCCCCATGCAGGGAGCCCGACGTAGGACTCGATCCCAGGACCCCGGGTCACGCCCTGGGCTGAAGGCAGACGTTAAACCGCTGAGCCACCCGGGCTGCCCCCAGTTTGTTTATCGAATCAAGGTGTTACCTGATTTCTACACCATATAGTTTACAATTATTCCTCTGGGCACTAGTAAGGGGTCTGTGGGGAGCCAGTTTAAGAACATGGAAATCTGCTGTTCCTCATCAAAATCCCCTTCCCTGCATTTCACACTCATCGATGATTTTGCCCGAACCATTCCTGACTAAGGTGTTTATACGTTGATGCCTCCACATCCGCCAGTCAGCTCTCGGCGTTCTGCGGTGAGAGCTCTCCCCTTCCCTCCATTTACTTACTTATCTATTTATTATCAGTAGTTTCATGCATTCCTATTCCCTTTACTGCTTTTATATCCATAGTCTCCTTATTTATTTTGATTCAAACCAATTTAAATTGTTCCAGCTCTAAGTGGTGAAAGTGACCTCAAGCTTTCTCTTATCCTTAGGATGTATCATCATCATTTTAAAAAAAAATTCCCTTATTTTCTGGCCCAACAAGATGCTCTGGGATCCTCCAGGACTTCCTATGCCCCAGTTCTAGATTCATCCATTTCTCTGAGACTTTTGTTCTTTCAGTAAATCATGGTATTAGGGACCAAAATCTGAGCATTGAGTGTGCTCATTGCTCGTGGGATCTTCTCACTTCTAGTTCCTTTCAGTTGACAGAGCTGGGAGATGAACACATGCATATATACAAATAGACGCATAACCACACTTAATATTTTTAAAATAATGCGCTCACACCCACGCCCGCAGTCTGGAGGCCCACTTTCTTAACCACTGCACCATCTTTGTCCTGTGCTTCCACGTGGCTGAAGGAAAGAAGTAAAATACAATCCGAAGTGGCTTAGAGAATATTGCCTCTATTAGGGCAGCTTTACATCCCCTACATAAAATGTCACCCCTATTGTGGGGACAACATCACGTGTCCTTAAAAATTCTATTTTGTCTTTGGTCCACCTCTGAGCTCTTTCTCCTTGCAAGACCGCCAGGGGCACTTATGAGGGGCGAAGCCTTGACGTTCTCCTGGAATCCAGAATCTGAGCCTACCACTGCTTTGCCACTTTGAAGCCATTCACAAAAATACATCAAATCCTTAAAGAGCAGCCAGTCTGTCCACACAGACAACTCCAGCTCTGACAGAAATGTGAAGGCTTGTATTGTAGGTAAAAGCTCCTCTGGGTGGGGATGAAAGAACGTGGTGGCAAAGGAGAACGGGGCACCTTAAATCTCTAGATGTTGAAGTGGGTAAGCAGGGAACCAGTCCCTAGATAGATACAAGGTGGCTCAGTGACCCCGTTCCCTGGTGCTCCAGGTCTCCCCAGGAAGAAAAATTAACTATATTCGGGGCACCTGGGTGCTTCAGTTGGTTAAGCTTCCGACTCTTGGCCTCAGCTCAGGTCCTGATCTCAGGGTCCTGGAACTGAACCCCACGTCAAGCTCTGTGCTCATCAGGGAGTCTTCTGGAGAGTCTCCCTCTCCCCCGTCCCTCCCCACCTCAAAATATTTTTTTTAAATAATCTAAAAAGTAGCTATATTCAAAAAGAGGCCATCACGGAACATTATGGCAGTTTCCCCGCCCGTCGATGCAAACCCACAACAGAGCCTAGAACTAAATGCAGCGAGCCAGCCCCAAGAGCGATGCCCTAGCACCGTGGGTGTCCTCAGTGACAGCCCAGGCCTTCGGAGGAGTCCGGCTTGCCCGTGCTCCTTGGCTTTGGCTCTCCTTGACGGGAGTCGTGCTGAGGCCGCAGCATGTAATACCCTTGTGACCAAACAGAACTGGGGTCTAGTTTTAGAGTTAAGACGTGTGTGGTCTCAGTTCCGAATAACCACTCTGAGCCTCAATGTCTTTATTTATAAAATGAAAATACTGCAAGATTATAATGTGTATTATAACGTGTATTTGTATTATAATTGTGATTATAATGTGTGTAATGTCAGCACAAAACTGCAGCGTGTCGGTCTTAGGTAAATGCAGACTTTCTTAAGAACAATGCAGGGGCTCTCTACACCTGATGTGTGCTGACTCCTCACACGTGTCCCTAAGAAAAATAGTCCGAGGCACCTAACGGAAGGGCCTGCAGCCTGATATCATGAGAGAACCTCGGTGGACCAAATCCATGACTATTCTTTTTTTTTTTTTTTAATAGTTTAAATTTTTTTAAATTTTTATTTATTTATGATAGTCACAGAGAGAGATAGAGAGGCAGAGACACAGGCAGAGGGAGAAGCAGGCTCCATGCACCGGGAGCCCGACGTGGGATTCGATCCCGGGTCTCCAGGATCACGCCCTGGGCCAAAGGCAGGCGCCAAACCGCTGCGCCACCCAGGGATCCCATGACTATTCTTTTTAAGTCACTTCCCAGCGTGGATTAACTAGTAGCTAACAAGGCTTCCCTATGTTGCTCAGCCAGAATTTAACAGCAACGGAATGATCTGGAATCGCATCCCTTGTCACTGACTCTTTAGCTGCTCTCATAACTGCGAACATACCAGCCTGGGCCATGGTCACCCAGGGCACCTGCCGTATTGTGCCTCCTCTGGACCCCGAGTGGTAAGACGAACCCCACGCCCCGCTAAGCGTGCTCTTGCCGGCAGTGGCCGCCTTCAAAGAGTCCACCTTCCTGCAGCTTCCCTCGCCCGCGAGGGCACGTCCACAGAACACCAGGTGCTGGCTCCCGCTACTACCCGACAACAACGCTGGCGAAATGTCCCTCCCGGTCCTCCCGGGGACGGATGGAGCCAAGGCGATTGCACGGGAGCGCACAGCCAGCCACACGCCCAGGGAGGGACCGCAGCCGCCCCGAACCTCTATCCCCGGAGCACAGCTGCCCTGGGCCAAGTGCCTTTGAGAGGTACCAAGGACAATACGTCCACCACCCAAGTATGGGGCGGGGGGGACAGTTCTCAAACACTGTCCTGGCCCAAACCAAGGAGTTTGCTTGCCCGTGACCCCTGCCCTTACCCGAGGCTTTTCTTTGCAGGCTTCAGTCTGAAGATGACAACACGGCAGAGAAGTAAAAGCTTTTGGCTCTGCTCCCCAAAAGCTCTGACAACTTTGGAAGCCACGTGACTTCTCTTGGCCCAGTTTCCCCATAAGGTCGTGAAGCCTCAGGTGAACACGAAGGTCCTTGCCCACATGTTGCGGCTCAGGTTCCAGGCTGGTGGCAGTCGCCTCCCCAGTGCCCACAGCTCCCTAGAGGCTAAGGAGGCCCACGTCTGAGGGTACCTGAAGCTGGTGCAGCCCGGGGGGACGTCTTTAAAAGTAATAATACAAAAGTATAATATAGAAGTAGGTCAACAGCAAATATTTACTTAAAATGAGGGGGGAAAGCATAAAATCATCCACTTTTAAAAGCCAATAAATACCAAAAATATTATAAAACCCTGGGGGGGGGGGTGGAATGACATAAGGTCTGTTAATTATCTGCTTGACAAACCTCCACAAATGCTTTTATTCTACACGTTTTGGCTTCATCATCCTTGACTGTCTCTTCCTATGACCAAATTCTGCAACAACCTTTTCCCTAGAGAGACTAGAAACCTAACTCCGCTTTTCCCGTGACGTAGTTGATCGCATCTATTATTAATGATGATCTCGAACATTTCTTTCAGCCTCACAACTTGTTCCTGGCAACGTCATGTACATTTTTAGCATTTTTGTCGAATTTGGGAAAAATCCTTTATCAGGTGTCTTTGATGCGCAAACCCTACAATTTCAGGAACTCGTGTTTTTTTGAGCAGGGACTAGGCTCACTGTCCCCGTCAGCTGGCGTCGGTCACTACGCAAGGCCTGGGGAGACCCTGCTCTTGCCACCTCCCGCCAGGCCCCCCAGCCCCACCTTCCCCTGCTCTGGCTCTGCAGATCTGCGCCTCCACCTTGCGTGGGCGTGGACCCAGCCGCCCTCCTCGGTGCTGTCCCCGCCTTGGGCTGGGCTGCTGGAGAGGAGCCCGTCCACAGCAGAGGCCTCGGGCCTTCGGCCTGCCTGCCCCACCGGGCCTCGGGTCCCCTGAGGGGAGGCACTGGCTCTTTCCACTCACCTTGCGTAGGCCCAGCTCCGAACGGACGTGGTAGGCAGGAACCACCCCGCAACACAGATGTCAGCCTTCAGGTGTCAATCGAAGCAGCAGACTCGTTGACCGGGGCGACCATCCCCTCGTCCCTTGGGCTCTGGAAGCCGATGAAATGAGAGGCTGGGCCCCAGGCCATCGGTCAGCCGTGGTCACCCGGACTCTGGTTCTCTTTCTGCTGCTCTGGGAGGGGATGGAGCCGGGGTCCTCCCAAGTCACCGTGGGCTGGGGTCGGGGACCCTGCTGCCCCCCCCCCGCCAAGGCGGCAGCACCTGAGGAAGGCGTCAGCTGCGGACAGGTCTATACCAGCTGCAGAGTACTTCAGGCTCATTCTCTCCAAGGCCTGGAGAGAACCCCGAGAAGGCTGATAAAGAAGCCACTGAACTGGTGCATCCCCACCAGCCTAGAGGGAAAAGGAAAGAAGGAAGGAGAGGAGGGGAGAAGATTGGCTTGGGCGAAGCAGCCCGGAGCCTGGAGAACGCTGCAGGTTCAGGCCAGTTACCCTTCCTGCGTGGCTGGAGGACGCAATTACTGCTTTGTTTCTTTTTCTAATGAGTCCGCTCAGGCAAGAAAATAATAATAAAAATAAAATACGGCGCGGGTTAAGCTGTGCGTTAACTTACTAATGCGTGAGTGTTTATCGATCCCATCAGTCAACGAATGACTTCTCGCGGCTGATGCGTGAATCATGAATCCGGTTTTTGAAAACTACCTAAATACCATTCAGGTCAAAATAAAGAGTGTCACTGCCGTCGCACCCGGGAAGTCCTACAGGCAGGCCCTGCCCTTGCTGCCCCGCGGAAAGGGACGAGACTGGCTCGCCGCTGCCACGACGCCAGGGTTTCCTCACCTGCTTCCAAAACAGGCTTCCTGTTGGTTCTGCATTTTATCGGAAGCGGTGAAGGCAGGTAGACCCCACGTTGGGCTTCTCCCAGAAAGCATCACATGGCCGCTGCATCACATGGGGGAAAAGAAGATGGAGCGAGACATCCTCCCCCCCGCCCCGGGCACTTCTTGACCAGGCTGGATGGCAAGGCCTCAGCAGCCCTCCTCGGACGACAGCAGCAGGTTCGCAGGGCACAGCGCACCCCCGACGTGTTCCTGCAAGCGCGGCTCAGGTGTGCAGGCCGAGGCAGCAACGACATCCCGCTACCGCGCATCGCCTGGTCATTAACTTACGCAGCAGAACAAAATGACCCGCCAAGCTCTGTTCTAGTTAGCAGGACTTATTTAAATTCCTTTCCCGGGGCCCCCCATCCTCCTTTTTATAACCAGCGACAAATTACCGGTATTGATAAACCATTAGAAAATAAAATAAGAGACAATTTTATTGACAGCTAAATGAAGTAATGCCTGGGTTGTGTTGGTTTTAAGCAATCGAGCTTTTTGTGTTCATTAAAACTCTGCAAGCAGCATGTGTTACATTTTTGATATATGCTGTGCGCACTAAAATCTTTACATTAACGGAGACACCAATTTGCACCCCTGTTGCACTCTAATAGGCTGATTTATTGTGGTTTTCCGAGGCCTGTTAATGAAAGAGCTTGGAGTTTTTCTAGTGGCCTGAATCAATTTTATTTTTGGATGAGGAAGAGCTTGTCAAGGTCCGTGCCTCTCGTTTTCTCTCTCGTCCGTGCGGACGGGTAACGCGAGCCCTCGGTGTGCGTGCAGCGGTGGGCGCTTGACGGGTTGGCCTGCACACCGTGAGCCTGGGACGGCCTGGGCGTCTGCACACCTCAGCCAGGGGCGTGACCACGAAGCGCCATGGGCTTCCCACAACTGTCTTCGGGGGGCGGGAGGGGGAGAACTGCCTGCACAAAGTTCTTACGAAAATACAAATAAAAAACACAAATGAAACCCAGCAAAGGCGGCAATCCGCACCGTTGCAGAGTGACCGTGTTCACCGCTCAGTCCTCGGCCCCCCTACTTGGGTGGTTTATTATCGTCCTCCCCTATTTGAACAAGTCTCCGGTGGGAGGGAGGGCAGGGGAGGATGCGATCTAGTGTTGTTCATTTGTGTATCCGAAGCACCTAGACTAGAGCCCGAGGTCATCAATATTACCAGCAGGTAGACTTCCACACAGAAAGGAGAAACACAGAAATTCATTAATTATTACCTTTTTTTCACTAACATTTATGACCATTGGTATCAGAGGATTTTTTTTTAAAGATTTATTTTTTAAATTTATTTTTTATTGCTGTTCAATTTGCCAACATACAGAATAACCCCCAGTGCTCATCCCCCGGCAGTGCCCCCCTCAGTGCCCGTCACCCAGTCACCCCCACCCCCGCCCACCTCCCCTTCCACCACCCCTGGTTCGTTTCCCAGAGTCAGGAGTCTCTCATGTTCTGTCTCCCTTTCTGATATTTCCCACTCGTTTTTTTCTCCTTTCCCCTTTATTCCATTTCACTATTTTTTATATTCCCCAAATGAATGAGACCATATGATGTTTGTCTGATGAAAGCTACGACCTCTCTCCAGAAAAATGCTTGGCTGTTCATCATGAATATGAATTTTCTGTACAATCTCAGACTTCTCTAAAATCCCAGAGGCAGGCCTCAGGGTGAGGTACCCTGGGGACCACATGGTGCCGAGAAACAGGATTGCTTAATTACTGGAGCCGGGGGAAGCGCACGGGGACGATGTGGAGGGTGGGGGCGGAGGAGCTCGTCCAATTGGATTAGACGATCTTTTTTGCCTACTGCTCCTGGAAATCCTAACTTAGTCAGCCAAGCAAACCATCCAAGAATTAATTTGATATACTAATCACTGTTCACAGCCCAGAAAATATTAAACAGATAATGAGCAAATTTGTTAAAAGCCACATAAAATTGTCTTCCTTTCTCTTCCAAATGTGTCGGTTGATTTGTTCCCCGGGGAACAAATGAATTAGAGGGTTGGTTCTTCAGTGTACCTTCGTCTTTATTCAGGGAGTTCAGAAAATTCAGGAGATCTTTCTGTCCTGAAGCTGACCGACCTAGAATTAAATTACCCCATCATTTTGCTCCCTTGGAAGAGAATCCCGAGGACCTCAGACTGTTCAGCGGCGTCTGGGGAGTCCCGGGAGGAGCCAGCAGGTGCCCTTCCTGCGGGATGAAGACGGCGCTGCCCGACGGGGCTACCTACATTGTTCTTGTTATTTTCAAGGCATTTCTCAGCAAACCCGACAACTGGTCAGACCTATCGGTTCCTGCGCAAACACCGATGTTCGCGTTCCCGTATCACGTATTGTAAAGCTAGGTCTATTTTTTTTTCTATACGGCCTCAGTCACGAAGACCCTGAAAGCCCGCATATTGCTGCACACAGCGCCCCGAGATGGTCATTGTCTTGTCTCATCTTGTGCCAGACAACCTGATATAAAATAAAAACTTTCAAAAAATAAAATAAAATAAAATAAAATAAAATAAAATAAATAAAATAAAATAAATAAAATAAATAAATAAATAAATAAAATAAAATAAAATAAATAAAACAAAATAAAATAAATAAAACAAAATAAATAAAATAATAAAATAAATAAATAAATAAATAAATAAAATAAAATAAATAAAACAAAATAAATAAAATAAATAAATAAAATAAAATAAATAAATAAAATAAATAAAATAATAAAATAAAATAATAAAATAAAATAAAATAAAAAACTTTCAAACCGGATTATGAAACAGAGTCTACCACGGAATCCCGACACTTTGCAGAATTCTGACAGGAAACACACTGACCAACAAATTTAGGCGAAAATCCAATTTAGAAATTAATACCAAAAACTGGTTGATGACGTGTTGGATGTGGCACAGTGTAAAGTAAAACACACCGAAGTTTCGAAGATCGAGAATGTTGGAGACCTGAGCTCTCCGGGGATGTGATCATTCCTGAGTTTCTGGGTCGTGAGCATAATAAAGAGTGAAGTAGACTAAAAATCCACACTATCCTCCCCCCCCCGCCCCCCAAAAAAGTAAAAATCAACACCTTCTTTAGGAGACTCTTTCTTCTATAACAAGAGAGGTTTTCTCATAGTCAGGAACACGAGGTTGTCAAATTTAGGCCTGAGGTCGGCCTCTGGTCTCCTTACCTTCGTGAGGACAGTAGGGCTTCCTGTAAGGCGGCCAGAAGGGGGAAACGGGGTGACGTGGGTTAGGCACTCAGGGCAGGGCCCAGGAGCAGCAAACGTACAACCAAGAAACAGAAGTCACAAAAAATAAATAAATAAATAAATAAATAAATAAATAAATAAATAATAAAAAGAAAAGAAAGAAACAGAAGTCACCAAGCGACCAAGGGAGGGGAGGAAGAGAAGGAAAAGGTGACCGCAGGCAGGTCGGGAGACCCACAGAGCTCCGGTGGGCTATCCCGTCTGCAAAATCCAGCTCAACCGTTAGCCCAAAATGCAGACATTGGCCCCCGAGGCTGGCTCCTTTGAGGTCCTAGGGGGAGGAGCGCCCACGAAGAGGTGGGGGCGCTGGGACAGCAGCAGTCCTGGTTTATGACAGAAGAGGCAAGAGCGTCCAGGGAAACTCAAAAAATCTGAGATTGCCTGTTTGGCAATAACAAAATTTGGGTAAGTCACTTCAGGAGGAAAGACCGGTCCTACTAAAGCCAGCGGGGCCATCGCTGTGCGTTCTCAAAAAGGACAAAGGCTGCAGGAAATGCTGACAGTGGATGAAAGCACGTCCAACTCACAACAAAAGAAGCGCTGCGGGCCCAAAGCCAGAAACTATTCTCAGTTGGAATTTTCTTTATGACACTAAATTTAACCAACTGGAATTCTCTTCCGAAATAGAATCCTAGTCAACCTTTTCAAATGACAAACTTGCATTTAATGAGAAAAAGGCGCACGCACGTGAGCACGGGGCCGGAGCTCCCAGGCCTCGGTGTAGGCGCCCCCGGAAGGAGCAAGGCGCTCGGGGCGGCAGGTGTTTCTCAGGTGCGGATGCCCGGGGTGTGCCCAGGTCGGGGAGCAGGAGACGCTGCTTCTCCCAAAGAGTCGTGTCCGCAGCCAGTCTCCTCCGGGGGAGGCCACTCATCTTGTCTGCGAGGATGAAACACGGCAAGAGAAAAGGCTCAGTCATGGAATGGGGAGGAATGGGGTGGAATGGGGTGCAATGGGGTGCAGTGGGGGTGCAATGGGGTGCAATGGGATGATCAACGCTGTGATTCAGGAAGGACTTAGTTGTCTGAGGATTCAGTGACATAGTGTCCCCCGGGGGGTCTCTGCGACTCCTGCTTGCTTCAGGAGGTTGTGATGGGCTCCTCAAAGGGCCGCCTGACCCTATAACAGGCACAGAGGACCAAGGGGGTGCTGTAGGACACGGGAACTCAAAGAATTCAGTTCGCAGACAGCAGCGGGCTCTGTGGCTAAGCGTTCCCGCAGGTCAGTCCTGGAGTCCACCAGGGACGAGGCTGGCACCTTCTCATCTCCGGGAGCTGCTGCTCACCCCGCGTGCCCCCGGCGGCCGTGCCTTTGCGGGGGGGGCTGCCCGGGCTCCCCTGCTGCCCTGCCCGCCGCACCAGCGGGGACCGAGCCCTGTCCCTGCTCGCGTCGACTGCTTCCTGCCAGGGGACCAGACCGAGCGCTCGCACACGTGGGCGCTAACGTGCCCTCGCGTCCTCGCGGCAGCCGAGGGGGCTGCAGCCGGTTCGATCCCCGCACGGTGCCCGACAGGCCGCCGCGGCAACTTTACACTCCGAGGAACAGGCGTCCCAACGCGAGCCATAAGGGATTGACTCTTGATTTCGTCAAATGTGAGACACCAGCTGTGACACAGATCGTTATTGTGTGACCACCAGGAAAGGAAAGCACCCGCTCAGCTAGCGGTGACCATGTCCTCCAATTCTTCCGGATTGTTCTCTGCTGCGCCCCGGGCCTTCCTCCCGCACCTGCAGTCGCCTCGCTGAGGCCGCCCCTGTAGGTCCCACACGCCACCCACGGGCAGCGCTCACGCCGAGCAGGACCCGGCCTGGGAATGACCCTGAATCCGCACTCGCGTGGCGGGGACCAGCACCCAGGCCGCCCTGGCCCGCAGCCGCCCTAGACGTGACCGTGGCCGAGCCCGCCGACTTCACAGACCGTGGGTTTCGGGCACGGGGTGGACCAGAGCCCACCACGCGGGCCGGCGGCCTGCCCGAGAAACTGAGGCCGCAGCTAAGGGCGGGTGGACGGGGCCTTCCTCCCGGCACTCCCGAGCCCCGGCCTCGGCCCACCTGCAGGCTTCACCCCCAGGTGATGTGGGCGCTGCAGGAGCCCCGGGCAGGCGGACGGGGGAGCAGACTGTGGGCTCCGAAGGGGAGGTGATCCCTGGGAGAGCATCCCCGTCACCCAGCACGTCGAGCTGCTCGCAGGAACGGGCCCCTGCGATGGAGCCCCGTCAAAGGAGTCAGGGAGCTGGATCTCTCTGTGGACTGTTCTGGCTCCTGACACGGCTCCAGCCCCCGAGGCCCTGACGTGCTCCATCGGCCGCGGCCGGCGGGCACCCTGGGGGGCTGCAGCCCGGGTGTCATGAGGCCTGGTGCGGTGCTGTGCGTGCGGAGGGCCACGGCTGGCAGCAGAAATGCCACAAACCGGCCAGGGGCATGTCCAGAAGGAGAACAGAAGGCCCCGCCTGGACCGCGCCTCCCCGGCGCCGGCGCTCCCCACGGCTCACCTGGTGACAATCTTCCGGGGTCCCCCAGGCACCCCGATGGCCCCCCACGGGCCCCTCCACCCTGTGTCTCCACCCTGGCCCCCTCGGCCGTCCGCGGGCTCCCGGCTTACTTGGGCCAGGCCCTGTGAGTTGCCTGCTGGCTTCACCTGCCCCACGGCGCGGCCTTGGCCACAGCCCCTCGCATGAGCACCTGCCCCTGCAGACCTTCACCCCCCCCCCCGCCCCAGCTGCACACGCAAGATCTGCAGGCTCCTCCTCAGCCAGAACCAGCAGCTCCGGCTTCTGTCCCCAGAGGTGTGAGACACCAGGGCGGGGGGTGGGGGGATGCTCTTCTCCAGGCTCCTGCCTCCCGCCCTCCTCCTCCCTGCTCTCCCTAACTCCACTCCGTCCTTCTAAACAATTTTCATATTGTAGATATTTGAATCATACAAGAAACGTGCACTATCGTAAAAAATGAGTAAGAATAAAAACCAATGGGCAGCCCGGGTGGCGCAGCCGTTTATCAATGCCTTTGACTCAGGGCGTGACCCTGGGTCCCGGGATCGAGTCGCGCGTTGGGGTCCCTGCACGGAGCCTGCTTCCCCCTCTGCCTGGGTCTCTGCCTCTCTCTCTCTCTCTCTGTGTGTGTCTCTCATGAATAAATAAGTAAAATCTTAAAAAAAAAAAATATCTGTGTTCTTATTACTTAATTACTCAGACCCTCCCTGACTCAGTGGGAAAAAGAAAGGCGGCTTTTGAGCCCATGTTTCCATCAAATAAAAAAATGTTGAAAGCTTGCAGTACTTCCTGACAATAAACATTTAAGGCAGAAGGAAAAAAGTTTATCTTCAAAAAAAAAAAAAAAAAGAAAGAAAGAAAGAAAGAAAAAGGACAAAGACATCCTGCGGCACACACCCCGACTCCCAGTAGAAGGTGTCGTCACAGCCCGTGTGTTTGCATTTCATTTCTTATGTTGAAATAACCGCGGAAAATAAATTGTTTCAAATAGTGCTTAGCATTGCAAAACCCAGTTTCCTGGAACTCATTTTGGAACATTCATCTAAATGGAAATTAATTCGATCTTAAAAACAAATTAAGATCCCTTGTACCTCCGCACCCGTTTGGACTTTCCTGAGAGTCCCGAGTCTTAGAACTAACCACCAAAAAAAAAATCAAAATTAAAAATTAATTAATAAAAAGAAAGAAAAAATGAAAAGAACTGACCACCTGTATAGATCCCCCCCAAAGGCCTACGTCACACACAGCAGCGTCCCTCGCACAGGTGACGCCGGTCAGGGGTGAGACGGCAGCAGCCTGGGCTGGCAGGTGCCCGTCCCCGCCCTCGGCCCCCACCTTCAGCCCGGCGAGGGCTCTCCAGGACACACTGGCCCTCCAGAGACGACCGCCCCGGCGACCAGGAGGGAAGGCGCAGGCCTCTGAGCCGGCCCGGAGGGGGCTGGGGTTGACGGGGTCGCAGGAGGCCCGTGGCGCCCAGGGCCCGCCATCCCCTCCGCGTCACAGCGGCCAGCCCAGCCTTGCAGCCGCCGCAGCCTCACGGGACCACAGCCTGGTAGGACGGGAAGGGACCTGGGGTGGCTTGCGCCTGAGCCTCCCGCCCCTGAGAGCTGCCGACCAGGACCCAGGGCGCCGTCCGCTTCCTGCGCAGCAACGCCTGTCCTCGGTGCTTCTGCGGGGCACTGCTGAGGCTGTCGGGTGGGCGGCCTGTAGGCCCGCGGCCGTGTGGGGTCTTCGGACAAGGGCCGCCGGAGAAAGTACGTGGTGCAATGGGGCTACTTGGAGAGGGTGGAGGGAAGGACGCGGCCGTGCCGAGTGCCCATTAGGGGCCAGGCGGCTGCGTGCGTCAGCTCGTTGGACACCAGCCTCCAGGCATCGCTACTGTTCCCATTTTCCAGATCAAGAAACTAAGACCCAGAGAACTTAAAAGCAGCTTGTTGGGTGTCCTGGTCAGTGGCGGAGGAAGCTGGGACTGGAACCCACGCTATCAGGCAGGTGCGTGGCCCACGATCTGGGGCCGACTCCATCCGCTTCGGGGAACACCTCACGGGGGCCACGTGGCCGTGCTGCGTGTTTTCCCTCCGGGGAACCTGGACGGTCATGGGCTCGGGTCTCAGGGAGAGGGATTCACGCTTCCCTGTTTGGCTGCGGGGCCCCCCAGAGGGACGGGCCTCAGGGATGCCTGCCCTCCGCCGGCCGGCGACGCGAGGCCCGAGAGGCTGGGGCGCAGGGAGCAAGGCCGCCCCGGACCCGGGGCCCCGTCACAGAAGCCTCCCCGCAGCTGGGCCTTGACGGCCGGGCGCTTCCATGCCCCGGAATGCAGACGGGCCGCCCCGCGGATGGGGGGACTCGACCCAGCCCCAGCAGACGTCCGGGCCATCCTCCACTGCAGGACACCAAGACGGACAGTCCCCTCTCCCTACCCCAACCTGCCTACAAGGGAAAAAAGGCAAAATTAATGGAATTCCTCTTTCTGGACCCTGAATCCAGAAACAAATTCTACATCTTGGCAGACTGCTGACTCCTCGCCACTCTGGTTGACTTGCATGTCACCCCATTTGTTTCTGACCCAATTATCCCTCGAATTGACGCACTTAGACCCCAAGGCCGCGGGAGAACCACAAGGAGGACGCGGCACAGACATGGGCAAGGCACGGCCGCCCTAGGGCAATCCCGAAGGTCAGAAGTCGGGCTGAGGTTGGCGTCACGAGCGTGGGCCTGTTCTGGATGCGAGAGGCGCTCGGTCCTCCATCCTCGTTTGGGCCCTGTGGTGCAGGGCCGGGGCCAGGCACCTGGGCTCCCAGTGGCTCGCAGGCCACCGCGCCCCGAGGGAGAGAGCACAGCCCCCAGGGGGGCCTCCAGGCTGGCACCCCTTGGGGTGGCACCCGCGATCCCCTGCCTGCCTTTGGGCGGGATCCCTGGGAGCATCCCCCACCCGCGTCTGTCACCCTCGCGTTCCTGCGGCCCGTCCTCCTTCGCCCACGGGTCACCGTGGCGGCCCGTCCTCCTTCGCCCACGGGTCACCGTGGCTTCTGCTCAAGTCCTAGAAAAGCGACTGCAGCCCCGTCGCCCAGCGAGGCCGCAGCGACCCCCGGGCGCCTCCTGTTCCCGCCTGGCGGGGTCACTCGCTGGCCTTTCCTTGATCCTCCCGCTGCCCTCGATAGGGTTCCAGGCCAAGTCGGAGCACGCGGCTGGCGAAGCGACAGTTCCTCTTTCTCGCCCTTTGCAGGGAGTCTGGGTGGCGGGTGGCGCTCGGGGCCCACCTGCTGCAGGTGCCGCGGGCCGTGGCTGCAACAGGGAAGGCTCCTCCGCGGAGCCAGCGGGGTCCCCGGGGGACACTCTACGGCCCTGGACACGACCAAGCCGAGGGCCCAGCGACGCGGGGCCGGGCCAGGTGGCAAGGAAGGCAGCGGCTCCCTTCCGAACGTGCCCATCACCCTGCTTGGACCCAAAAACGGAGACCCCCACCCTGGAACACGGAGATAGTCACCTCCATGGTCTTATTAACATATTTAGTTTTAGTTATTTTGCTTGTTTGTTTGTTTGTTTGTTTATTTATTTATTTATTTATTTATTTATTTATTTTAGGCACAACGCTCTTTTTTGAAAGCTCATGACTCAGCAAAGCAGGGACGCATTTGACCAACTGGCTCTTCCTCCTCCAACCCAGACCCATTTCTGTCCCAGGAGAAACTGAGTCTGTGCGTTTATGGTTCGTCTGCGCTTAACTCATCAAAGAGCTGTTTGGAATGAAAGAAGCTCTAGGATCCTAATGCTTCTATGATTTTCATCCTTAGAATCGAAAAGTGTGCTTTTGCAGAGAATCGACGGCAATGTGATGCCCCACAGGCACGTGCATCAGGTGTGTGGAACTGCAGGGCTCAAGTGCATCCTGGACACGCCGCTGCCGCTTTGCCTTCCTGAGCACACACACATATAAGGAACACAGGTAAGTCTGAAGCTCAACTTTTCTAATGCAAACTATATAATCTAACAAATTATTTCTTTCAAATGAAGCTCCTGAGTGTTCCTTTCTCTGCAGGGTCACTATGCACTGTTGTTCAAGTTGTTCACTGCATGATCCTGGTAAGCACCTGTCACAAAAACTGTACAATTCACAGTGAGTCTGTTTCTCTGTATCCTTTTTCTTTTTTTAAAAAAAAAATATTTATTTATCGGAGAGAGGGTGGGGATGAAGGGTGGAGGGAGACGGAGAGAGTCTTTTAGGCAAACTCCACGCCCAGCATGGAGCCCAACCCAGGGCTCAACCTCACGACCCCGAGATCACGACCTGAGCCAAAATCAAGAGTTGGACACTTAACTGATGGAGCCACCCAGACAGCCCCTGTTTTTTTGTTTTTTGTTTTTTGTATTTTTAAACCTCATTTTGCTTTCCTCAATTCAAAAATTCAGGCCAGAACTTCATCTGGGAGCATCACCACGCTGCAAGACCTTCATCGAAGAGACCAGAAATTCTATCTCGACTTGCCGGATCTGCAAGGACTTGCAGGGGCCTCGTGCATGTTGTTAAGATGGTTCGTGCTACCAGGCTTTGGGTTTGTCCATCCTGAGCTGCCGACGTCTAGATGTGTGTCTTCGGAGAACTTCTTTACTTCTTAAAACTTGTTCTGTGTCATCAGAAGAAAACTTGGGATGAGTCTACGTCCCTCCGAGAGCGCAGTGCGTGGAGCTAACCCATGCAGCGCGGCAGGGCCTTCTGGAACGTTCCGTGCAAAGGGCCCACGGAGAACGCCAACGGGGTGAGGGAGCCTCTGTTTGGACTGTCGGGCAGAGGCGGACAGCGGGTCAGGAGGCTGTAGGCAACGGCCCTCTGGCGCCGCAGAACTCGAGTGGCCGGTGGGGAACTAGAGACTGGAGAGCAAGTCAGAGGAAAGATCGGGGCCGTCCCGCGTCCCAGTGGGCTGAACGGGAGCGGGGAGGCTGAGGGTGCAAAGGGTTCTCCGCTCCCGTGACACCTGGCTCCCTCCATCGGGCAATGCCCGGCTTCTGAAAAAAAAAGAAAAAAAAATGGGGGCAGCGAGTTTTAAGAGTTAAAGGATATAATGTACGTGATACACGCTGTGTGAACCTGATAGGAGGTCAGGAGAGGTCAGCTCCCTGTCGCCCCCCCTAAGGACACGGATTCGCTCCGTCAGGGCGGAGAAAGAATTACGGGGCCCTCCCTCCCTCCCTCTGCTTGTGAAATGTGGCAGACACTCGGTGGTGGTGTTTCTAACCCTGCCTCCCCTCTTTCAGGTTGGGATGTGCCCTTCCCCAGTCCAAGCAAGGTTAGAGGGACTCGCAGTCCCGGGTTCCCGTGCCACCAGCCACAGGGGCATACACGGAACCCAAGCTGCTCAGACTCTGACAATGGACGCGTTGCAAACAGGGCCAGAGTATTAAAAAGAAAAATCAGAATTTATTAGACGTTGAGAGAGAAAGGATCTCCCTTCTAAAATTAGAAGCCGAAAGCCCCACCTAGACCTAAAGTCGTTGGGAACCGAAACAAAGGAAAACCGAGTTAACAGATTTAAAAGAGAAAGAAAGAGAGACGGAGACATTTCCTGGATCCCACCGTGCCTGAAGGCCTAGACTTTTCAGCCGCATAGACAATTAGTTCTTTCCTTTAGCTGAGGTGAATGTGAGCGGGATTTCTATGCCTACAACCGAACGACCTGACACCTTTGTGGGCGTTATACGTGGTGACTGAATTTTGAGGTAGGATAGAAGAAAACACATCGGGTCCCCCCTCCCCTTTTCACCCCAGATTTTAATCTAAAGTATTTATAGAAATTAAAATAATTGAATTAGGCCTTCCTGTGCTTGAACCAGCTATCGGGGTCATTTTCAGGTGCGCCCTATCACAGTCCTCGATCTGTCCTGGTGGGGAAACGGGGGCACCGGTGGGATGGTGCGAGCTCTTCCCGTCAGCGAGATACCCCGCTTTGATGCGGGCCCAGGCACTGTCCGTTCCCCGAGTCTCCCGAGACGATGGAGGGGGCGAGGAGCCCTGAGAGTCAGGCTGCAACAGGGCAGCAGGGCTTCCCATCATCAATGAGGAAAAGAGGGTGAGCAGATCGTGTAGGGCCCGCAAGAGGGGAGGCCGGGCTAAGGTCCATCACGGGCTCATCCCGAGCGACGGGCTCTCCCAGGCACCGCCTGCACCAGGACGCGGAGTTGAGAGGCCGGGACGAGAGCAGGTTCCGTGGGTTCTCGGAGGCTGTAGCTCGGCCGTGGCCGCCACCTGGCCGCACAGACGGAGCGGAGAGCTGCAGGGAGCCAACGGCCCCGCGTCACCCTGCCTTATGGACCCATCCTTGTCATCATCATCGCCGTACACCGAGCACGGGCCCCGTGTGGAGCATGGCACCAGCAGCGACGGAGACGGGCCCCCGGCCGCGTGTGCAGGTAGCGAGTGTGCAACGCAGTGAGTGTGCTGGTCACGCAGCAGCCCAACGGTTTGGACAGTGAAGTCGTCAAGTGTGCAGGGAGGTCGACCTTATTCTCGGCTGGTCCCGGAGGCTTCCTGGCCGTGGGGGGACCACGCGGGGCGCGCAGTCACCACGGCGACAGGTCCCAGTGGGTCCGGCGGGCGGATCCGGCTCTACCGCTGATTAGATCCGAAGCCTCGAGGAGGGCCAAGCTTCTCCCAATCTCAGTGCTTCTCCTTTGCGAGTGGCCAACGGTACGGCCGGTGCCCGGGGCCCGGGGCCAGGTGCAGGGGGTGAATGCTTCTGGGCTGCAACGGCCTCGGGGCAGCGCCACGCCCGGAGGGAGCCTCAGGAGGAGCCGTGGCCTTGGCCTGTGAGAAGGGCCTGGGTGGGAAGGCCCCCACCTCCCCCGTTGCACCGTCTGGCAACGTGGGGCTTACGTGGTGCTGAGGGCGGCCCAGCCGGCTCTGCTCCTGCGATGGCCCTCGGGAGCGCGGGGGCACGCCAAGGATAATGGGGGCAGGCGCCCCAAATTAACGGAGAAGTGGCTCCTGGCATCAGGCAGGGGCTCAAAATAGGAAGGAAGCTACTTTAGAAGGTGCAGGAGGTCCTACTGCTTGGACCAGGGACGTCATGAATTGTGATTCACACCTACTAGTCCCGTCGAACACGCACAGGCCATCGACGCCCGCTGTCCCCCTCCCCTGTCCCATCCCCAGCATCTTCAGGAAGGGTCAGGACTCCGGGCCGAGCCTCTGACAGCGCAGCGGTCGGGCACCGACGCTTCTACACACCCACCTTGCGTCCATAAATAATCCAGAGCTCGCATTGCTCCGGTGGCAGGCAAGTCATTTTGCTGCCACACAGGAAGGACGGCACATTTTAGGAAATCGTTTCTATCCACGTCCCCCCAGGGCGTCTCTGCCTGCAGGAGCTGACGAGACTGTGACTCATCTGAGACCAATTTGGGGAAGGTGTGAAAATGGAGCCCAGTGTCCACGTATGTGCAAGGAGGGTGTGTGTCCTCCAGGGAGGGGAGAAGCCTTTTGTCCGGTGACATTAAGCAGGTGGCAGGGACAGCCACCGCTCGGCGTGGGCTGGAGGCAGAGGCGCCCCAAGGTGGCAGCCCCAGGGCTGAGCGTGGGGACCCAGTGGCTCCCAGGGCCCGAGAGTAGGGCAGGGTGACAGCTCCACCGCCCGCCTTCACCCGGCCCCAGGGTGCCGCCGGCTCTGCTCCCTGCCTTCCCCACCCTCGGTCCCTGGTCCCTCGGTCCCCTGCCGGGCGACAGGAACACAATCCACAGGCCTCCCCAAAGACAAAGCCCAAGACACCTTTTCCCTGGCAGGTCGGCCACGGGGACGTTGCACATCTTTCTCGCGACTTCCACAAACCTACAGGTCTTCAGACTCCGGGTGCCGGGGTTGTGTCTGGGGTGCAGGCGACCGTCGCGTTGGCTCCTCCAGCTTCCTTCGTGTAGGCAGGTGACAAGTGTCGCCGCCCGGAAAAGGCCCCAACTACTCAGCTACCCCGCGCCACTGCGAACCACACCAACATTCGAGGATTTTGTGGATAGTTGATCCTCAGCCTTGAAGCAGAGACGCTTCGCTGTCATCCGACAGGTGCTCCACGGCTCACCGTGACCACCCCGCGGCGATGACAGCCCCGCGACGGGCCCAGAGGACCTAGGCCGCACCCCCCTGAGTCGTCTCAGTCCCCCAGGCTCCCCCGACCCCCAGGCCCCCCCCGGGCCACCAGCCCCCCACCCCCGGCCCCCCAGGCTCCCTCGACCCCCAGGCACCCCCAAGCCACCAGCCCCCCACCCCACCCCTCGGGCCCCGGAGCCACAGGCTGGCACTCCTGGCACCTCTCCTCTCTAACCTGCACCAGCACAGTGACATGGGGGACACCTGCAGGTGTCGCGGCCTCTGAGCCCCCACAGCGGGGGGAAGGGACTGGGGCTTTGAGTAAAACGATACAAAAGGTCTTCACTTGGCGGATTTCACGAAGACCCAGAGGCCGGATGGGGAGGGCCTGCCGAGGGCCTTGGTCAGGAGGGCCCGAAGCACCAGCTGCCCAGCCTCTCGGGACGGGTCCGGCTGCGTCGCGTCACTACTGTTGACTAACTTTCTAATCACGGAGTGAGGAAACGTTAGAAAATCTCTATTTTTCCAATACGGAGCCGGTATGTGTTTCCCGATAGAGCCACGCGGACCCACCACGAGTGACGGAAGGAACTGGCTCTTGGAGGCCTGAGCGGATCTTGGGTGAAAGAAAGAACCCTTCCCTCCCACGGGGGAGGCCTCCCGGAGGGGCCGGCCGGCGGGGGCCGGGCCACCCCGGGTCAGGCTCATTCTGGTCCTTAGCCCTGACGCTGATGCCCAGGGAAGAAACCTGAATCTCGGACTGTGACGCTGTGAAGCGGGGATCCTTGGCGAATCACGCTGGGTGTAGACGGGGACTGTCCCTCCCTGTGCTCACGGCTCGGGCTTTCACCAAATCCTCAGAGGACAGGACATCTCCCCAAACACGAACTGCCACGGCGGGTTAGTCCAGAGCGACGTGGAGTCGACAGAAATACCGTCCCGGCTCAGGGCTCCCATCCCAGCCTCGACTCTTCCAGGAGGATCTTCATCTACCCAACCTCTCGGAGTCCACTCGGTTACACAGTGGAGCGGCGAGTGGTCACGCACCAGGCGACCGTAACAGCATGTGTACAGACGTGTGGATGTGCACACGCGTGACACCTGGTGTCTGGCCCCGAGCCGGTCTCATGGTGCACATTCCATATGTATTTGTTCTCCTCCTTTCTAAATGAATAGTTTTTCATTCTTTAGCATAATTCCTGTCCTGGAGCTTAAAACACTTAAGGATGATGTCTTCATTCGCCCATCTTTTCATTTTTAAGGTGTATTCAACATCTACTACGTGCCAGACACCGAGCTAGGTACTGGGTGGGGAAAGAGTGGGAACCAAAGGTCAATAAAATGGTTACAAGTGTGGAAGGCAAATCAAATAGACTAAAATAAAATAAATCAAGAAGTAGTTTTGAAAACCTCCCACTCCATGATGATTATGTGTTCTCTCCTGGAGATGAGCCTCTTTGGTTGTCTATGTTATTCCAGAATATCTGGATAAAAATGGAAAAAAAATGTAGTCACGTACGTGGCTTTTTCTGCAGGAGATAGCAATCATCCAGATGTTTCCAAATGTTCCCGCGTCCGCTATTATGTAGAAAACCGTTTGAGAGTCCTCAAACTGTCAGTCTCGGGAGACGGCGTCGCTCTGGGCACACGCAGCTTTGGCAGATCCGTGTCACAAACCCACAAATATCCTGTCTTTGACACGGGCCAAGTGCAGCTCATGCTTGCAAAGCAAAATAAAACCAAAAAAAAAAAAAAAAAAAACAGTAATGAGACATCCTGAGAATAAGCGGGTTTTAAGCCAACATGAAGTCACTCCAACTTAGGCCCCTAGTCCTCCCGTCTGTGACACACACGCGTCAGCCCTGCTCCCTGTCCCTGTCCCCACTCCGTGCCCCCCACCAGCCCCGGCAGGGTTCCCCATCCTCAGGCCCCTCAGGGTGGCCAGTGCCCCTTCCACCACACACAGCCCTGGAGAGGCCAACCGCGAGGTTCCCGGGTGAATCCGATTTCCAGATAAACGACACTACTTAGTGCAGGTACGTCCAGGTACTTTATACTAAAGTTCTTTGCTCACCTCAAAGTCTACTTCAGCTGATCATCTTGTGTTTCTACTTGTCACATGTGGCAAGTCCAGCCCGTCCCTCCCTAGAGGGACGTCCTGTGGCCTGTGACTCAACGATGCCACTCACTTTCCCCCGGGCCTCTGTTGCCTTCCTGTCTGATGGGACCCTGGTGGGCCCCAGACCCTGTATGGCCTGCCCGGAGGCTTCTCTGGTCCACCACAAAGAAGTTTCCAGGCCCCCGGATGCATCTCCAACAGGCCAGGGGGGCAGCATCTGCGTTAGCCAAGATCGGGGTGAGCTGAGTTGACGAGCGGACACGAGCGCCAGAGGGTGAAGCAAGGCGGTCACCAAGACACTGCTTATTTCCTAAGAAGGAATATAACTAAGTGGGAAAATAGCTAATAAGCCAATAAACAAATTAATCGTTGCACAAAACATAATTGATCCTGGAGCCTGCAATGCAACCACATAAGCACTCGTAATATCAAAGCTTGTGCATTTCCTCCGCATTTATCAAGGTCTTATTTAATTGCTATAAACACCTAAAGACATGAGCAAATTAACACATAAAATCGCAGGATTTGGGCTGATACATATTCATGAGTGCATGATGTGATCGGCCAGAGACACTGATGTATTCGGCAGGAGCCAAGAGGAACCGGGCGGGCTGGGGGGGGGCCTCCACAGGGCGCGGGGGCAGCTGAGTAAGCCCAGCCTCAGTGCGTCAGCGCGCCCCGGCTCTGGTGACTCCGTGGGCCAGACATCAGCTGATGCTCAACCCCGCGGTGTCGGACACACGGAGGCCCCGGCTATGGGAAGGCTCCTCCCGGGCCGCCGCTCGCAGGTGGGCAGCTGCCCGGCACCTGCGTCCCCGCACCTGCCTCCCGGCACCTCGGGCCAGACACCTGTGTCCCAGACACCTGCAACCGGCACCTGCGGCCCCCGGCAGGACGGACAGCTTCCCAGCGCACGTGGGACTCCCGAGTCACAGCTGTCAGGCGCTTCCGAAGGCACCTGTTACCTGGAGGCAAAGTCATGCGGCCCCCCTTCCCCGTCCCCTCGGGGGGAACCTTCGCCGTGGCTCCCCCGCCTCCCGTGCTGTCCCCCCGCGGCACTGCCCCGCGAGCCAGACCCTGCCCGTGGGCCGCCCCACGCAGGACCGGCCTGACCTGATGGCGGCGCTGGGCGGGCGACGGGACAGACACACTGGCGGGGACTCGCCCGTCGGGGACTGGCCCGGGCACCAGCACCCACCCGCGCTCACCGCCCCGCTGCCCCGGTCGGCCTAGGGCCGGAGGCGCTTCCGAGGCAGCGGCCTCCCTGCTGACACGGGACAAAGTGGGCCCGCGACGGAACCACGGCAGCGCTGCCTGCAAACAGTACCCGTAAGCGCTCACCGTGTGACAGACGCCGTGGCACGTCCGCCCGCCCGAGCACTCGAGCATCGACAGCCCTAACGGCGATGATAACGATGACGATGACGTCACTGCCCACGCTGCCTCGCCGGGCGGGTGCTGGCGCCAGCACGTGTGGTGGTGACTTCGCTCACGCGGCCCGCGCTCAGCCCACGTGCTGACAGAGGGGCCCCGGGACCCCCGGCCGCCCGCGTCCTAACCTGCGCCCTGCTCGCGCTTGCTTCCCGCGGGAGGGAGGAAACGAGCGCAGGGCCCCGACATGTGGGACGCTCGGCCAGAGGCGGGACTCGAACCCAGGACCCGGGGGCACAGCCCACGCTGGGGGCCGCCACTCAGCCCCGAGCCCGCGCCCCCGACGGAGCACCGCCCCCCCCAGCCCGCGCCTCCCGGCGGAGCGCCACCCCCAAAGGCACCAAGTACCGAGGTGAGCAGGGCACCTGGTCCCCAGCATCCGGGCCTCAGACAACCCTGAGTAAGAGGACCTGGACGCGGGGGTGGGGGGCTCTGGGTGTACCCCAGGGGGCCACGAGGAAGGCCGAGGACGCCCCACGGCGGGGCCCTGCGCTCCACCTGCAGCCGGGCCGCCACGCTGGGGGGCCCTTCACCCCGGGGACCTCAGCCCGTCCACACCCACCGGCGCCAGAAGGCCCCGCGCGCTCAGACACTTGGCAGGAGCGCACAGCTCCTGCAGGCCGGGCCGTCCCCGAGTCGCTGTCACCCGTGGGGGTGAGGTCCCCGGGCAGCACCTCACAGCCTGAGCTGAGGACCAGGAGCCCCGCAGGCCCCAGGGCGTCATGGGTGCGGACCCGCCAAGGAACAGCCCGATGCTGAGCCCCGTCTGACAAGCCATCTGAAGACCTCCCGCCTGTATTTCGCGCTTCCTCCAGCCTGATTTCTCATTTACAGACCACACCTTGCCGTAGTGCATATGCGTCCTCGCAGGTGGCCTTAACCCCGTGCGGAAGGAGGCCCCATACCCTGAATCCTGGGTCCTCTGCCTGACAGTCCCCCACCCTGTCCCCTCCCCCTGCAGCTCTGCATCAGCACCGGAGACGTGGCCTCTGGTGGCCCTGACCCGAGATGAGGGAGCAGCAGGGGTCTCTTGGCGGCCCCCACCTTCCCTTGGGTTGTCCCCGCCACGTCCATCCGGTCCCCTGGGTGCAGTGCGTCAGGGCAGCGGCCAGAGCCTGGGCACGCGAGGGCAGGCCCGTTGCTGTGGTTCCGCGGTCTCATTGGCCAGTTATTAGCGACCTGCCAAGGCTCTAGAAACCCCCCAACCACCCGCCCTGATGTGCAACGGTCACCCAGCTTCCTCCCTGGACCAGGAGGCGGGGGCCACGGGACCAGAACACCCTCCTGCCCCCGCACCCCCTGCCCACGCCCTCCCTGTCCTCAAGCTGCCCTCTGGGCACCTGCTTGACAGCGCTGGCCCCCGCCCTGGGTGGACCCCTGCTCTGTGCCAGGGACACCCCCAACAAGCATCCCTGCTACAGGAGCCCCCCCCTTTCCCGGACAGCGGGCACTTTCCCTTCTGCACACACAATGCTCAGGGCACCCCCGGCCTCAAAACCACGCACGATGAAATATTCAATATCCTATCTGAGCCCCAGACTGACATCCTAGCCTCTTCGGTGCCAGCATGAGATTTTCTGTGCCAACCTCTGGGAAAAAGCACTGCTCTCACATGAAAGCAGATCTGGGTTTTGCGAGGCCCGAAGAATATAGAATTTGGAGGCAGGTAGGCTCATTAAGATAAAGAATTCAAAGGCATAAATTACAAAAAATAGCTACAAAAGTGAATAGGTAAAAAGAGGAAAAATTGTGATAAGTTACACTTTTAAAAAAAATGGACAAGTACTACAGATACCTAGAAAATAAGGTGATTTTTTTTTAATTAACGGCCAGCCTCTCTGACACTTCCCTCTCTGTATATTTTTACTGCATTCTCTGAAAGTACTTCTTTATTTGGTAAGGAGCCAACCTGTCTTCCTGTATAGTTGGTCAAAAAAAAAAATATGTTTATCGTTTATCGTTCAGAAAGTTTTTAGCTTTCTATTTCATTGTTGGTAACACATAAGTGTGTAAGACTCCTTTTCTCTAATTTGTAAGAAACCTCTCATCAAGTTTCTTTTACATGTGACCTGAAAGGCTCCTGAACATTTCATTTTTCTGCACCGTGACCGATCTTCAGTCTTCTTTGAAGGGACCACGCCCATTACCCAATTTGTCCTTGGAGCCTCCTCCTGACGGTGCCTCCTCCCCACAGAGCCTCCTCCTGGAGCCTCCTCCCAATGGAGCCTCCTTCTTCTCAGGGGTGCCTCCTCCTGGTGGAGCCTCCTCCCGGTGCCTCCTCCCTCTCCATGGAGCCTCCTCCCTCCTCCTAGTGCCTCCTCCTGGAGCCTCCCCCCTCCCCATGGAGCCTCCTCCCTCCCCACGGACCCTCCTCCCAGTGCCTTCCCCTGGTGCCTCCTCCGGTGCCTCCTCCCTCCCGGTGGAGCCCCCTCGGGCGGCGTAGTCCGAATGTGTGGCCTCACACTTCACTTTGCCGGTCGTGGCTGCCACTGGGCAGGGAGGCACGAGGGAGGCAGGGCCTGGATGGGAAGAGGCCTGGGCCTCTCCCGCCGCCACTAACTCCTCCTGCAGAGCGGTCGCGCGTGCCCCCAAGGTTCACGTGGTGGGAGCCCAGCGTGATGGTACTTGTAAGTGGGTCCCTGGGGAAGTGATTCGGGCCGGGTCGGAGCAGTGGACGGAGGATGCGTGGAGTCTCTGCCCTCACCTGGGAGGACGCAGAGGAGATGCGCCTGCAGAGGGGCCCGGGGCTCTCACCAGCCCGCCACCCTGTTGCCACCTTGACGTCAGGATTCCCGGCTTCAGGACTGCGAGGAGTTTCTCTTGTCTAAGCCACCCCGTCCGTGGGATTTGGTCACAGCAGAGCCTGACCCCACGAGCCCAGTGCCCCCCACGTGTGAGTTTGCAGATCACGGGCCCCAGCGGCGGCCCTGCCGGGGACCCCGAGGTCCTGGGAAAGGTGGGCCAGGTGAGGAGCCTGACCCTGGAGCCCTGGCTTCCTGGCCCACCCGCCGCAGCGAGCATCCTCGGGGGCTCCAGGACATGCCCTCCCCGCCCTCGCGGCCCACACCCTTCGGAGCTGGGCTCCCGCCCTCTCGTCACACCTGGCCAGGTGCGGCCAGCCACCCGCGGGGCGTCCTCTCCCCACCCCACCCTTGTCTCTCAGAGCCCAACTACCCCCGCTCTCGCGGAGCACCCCGGCCTCCTCACCTCCCACCTCTGACCTGCCCCCATCTCCTGGGCTCCCCTTCAGCGACAGCGCCCTCGGCCCTGGCCCCCACTTCCTACCACCACTGCCCTGCTTCCAGCATCTCTTCGCAAGCCTCTCACTTGTCCCAGAGAATTCTACAGCCTAGTGCTCTCCCTCTCCTTCCGCCCACATGGCTTTTCCTTCTCTCGAGAGCTGCCACGAGCTTGTGGTGTCTCTGATAGAATCTGTTAATATTTCATTCTTGCTTTTAGGTGGCGATAACTAACACATACAGAGTGCTTACACTGTGCTAAGCATTTTGCATGATCCCAGTGAATACCCCTACCCACTCTCTTATTGCTACTGTTATTACTAATATGATCATTGTTTCTTTTTTCTTTTTTTTTTAAGATTTTATTTATTTATGCATGAGAGACAGAGAGAGACACAGAGGCAGAGACCCAGGCAGAGGGAGAAGCAGGCTCCATGCAGGGAGCCCTACGTGGGACTCGATCCCGGGTCTCCAGGACCACGCCCTGGGCTGCAGGTGGCACTAAACCGCTGAGCCACCTGGGCTGCCCCATTGTTTCTATTTTCAACGAGGAACCTGAGCCTTAGCAAAAAAAAAAAAAAAAAAAGAGTGACTTGCTCGAGGTCACAGATCAAGTGGCACAACCAGAATTGAGATGCAGTTCCTGGGCTACACTCAGCTTAATCACCTAATAAGAGCTGCCATTTATTGTGCACCTGCCATGTGCTGTAAAGCTTGCCTTGCCCTGCGAGCTTATAGGGTTATCCTCTGCTTCTCATGGAGGCGAAAACTCTAAAAGGTCCCAAAACTTCATGATACTCTCCTAGCGGCAATGCCAAGTTACCACCGGAGCGTGGGCCACCCGGCTGCAGTCTCTGCCTGCGGGTAACCACGTCACCACGCTGTCTCCTTCTCTACGGGCTTCAGCTTCATGGTCTTGGCCTTTCTATGGCACAGTAGCCTCTCTGAGGGCAGGAGCCACTCCTTATTCATTCTTTTCGTACTAATGAATTTTTTTTAACTTCCAAATGATGTTAACATTACAAAAAAGATGTAAATTCAGTACCATTTCTTTTCTGGAAACACTTTAAATCAGTTACCAACATGTTGCCCTATAACTTCTTTAAGTTTTTTTTTTTTTTTTTTTAAGATTTACTTATATGAGAGAGAGAGCATGAGCAGGAGGGACAGAGGGAGAGGGGAAAAGAATCAAGCAGACTCCATGCTGAGCATGGTGGAGCCTGACTCCAGGACCCCGAGGTCATGACTCAAGCCAAAACCAGGAGGTGGAAGTTTAACCAAATGTGCCAACCAGGCACCGCTCACCCCTTAACAATTTAGTCTAAATTTCCCCCAAAGACATTCCTCTACACAACTATAATAAAACCAACAAAATAAGGAATTTAACACTGATATGTCTTTACCATCTAATCTCAGACCCCCGTTTGATTTTTTTTTTTTTTTACCAGTTGTCCCACTAATATTCTTTATAGCAAAAGGACCCAGCGGAGACTTCAACATTTAGTTCTGTGTGTCTTTAGTCACCGTCGGTCTGGAACAGCTCCTCAGTCTTTCCTCAACATCCATGTCCTTGACATTTTTGAAAATTGCAGGTCAGCTATTTGTAAAATGTGCCTCAGTCCGAGTCGGCCTGATATTCTCAGCATAGACTCAGTCCACATACCTTCAGCAGTAATTTCTCAGAAGGGACATTCAGTTCCTCCACGTCTTCCTATCAGGTGGTCACGATTTCTTTTCAACCCTTCCTAGGTCAGGTTAACTTTGATAATTGGATTAAGATGATACCTGCCAGATTTCTTCTAGCTGCTCTTTTTTCTTCTTAAGTACGTGAATATTTTGCGAGAGGCACCTCTTTGAGGCTAGATTAATATTGTCTCCTCGTTCAACATTCATCCAGTTGGGTTATTTTTTTTTTTTCATCCAGTTGGTTTTTATATCCATAAATGTTTCTTGGCTTAATTACCACTGAAATGGTAGCAAGTGGTGATTATCTCACGCGAGTATTCCTTCTGGATTTATTAGTCATGGTTCACTTCTCTCGATTTATTCATCCACTCATTTATGTTAGTATGGACTCACAGAGCCTACTTTATTCAATAAGTTATGATCCTTTATTAATGTCATCTATTTTGAAGGTCAAATTATCCAAGGTGAGTGTTGAGTGTGTGGGGTGAGCGTGAGTCCCCTCAAAGAGGCTTCTGTGTTCTTGATCATGTTCTCATCATCCCTGATGTCCTGGGTCAATAAGATAGACCTGGCTTCTTCTATACTTTCCTGACCCAGTCCTGGAATCAGTCACTTCTCTAAGGAATCGTGGTTCCTTTTAATAGGGAATAGTATTTAGAAATCAAGATCTGGTCTGTAAGTGTGTTTGTCATGATTGGGGTGTCACTGCTCTACAGCTCTCTCTGTGGCCAGAGCTAGGAAGGTAGGAAGCGCTTGTGTGTGAAACGGTGAGTTTACACCAATACCTTCAATTCCAATCTAGTATCACAGAGTTCATTGCCTTTCTCTCTTTTTTTTCCTCCAAATTTATAACTTTTCTCTTAATATGAAACCATGACCTTCAATTCATTTACTTATCAGCCAACCCCCCTATATACACCCGGTCTCCTGATGCTGCCACACACCCCCTCCCCACCACTGCTTGGATGCCCTTCTCATCCTATTCAGGCTCCTATTTCCCATGCCAGCCTGTCCCCACCTCACTCTGCCACTGTACCTTCCTGTACGGCAGCCAGTCTTGCTCTCCTCCACCTAACGACTTCTAGACTGAATCATTCAAAAAGCTCACTAATTCTATAATGAATTTCTGAACTAGCACCATGCTTTTTGCTGAGGGGAAACCCAATGCATGTATTTTTAATTGAATATAATAAACACTTGCTCACTTGAGGTTTCTCTATAGAAACCTTAGTCTTTATTAAGAAAACCCAGTTTATACTTTATTATAAAATGATAATCCCTGGGTAACAAGAAAAATAAGATAAATAAGTTCTTATTAAAAAGCCTAAGTTTAACTTTTAGGAAGCTCAAAGTATCAGCCAAAACATCATTTTCCCCCTACATCTGGCCTGCCCCAGTGTCCATGAAAGCTCCTGACCTTCATTTTTTTCCAGTCTGCCACTAAGGAAAACTAAATTTTTTTTTCAAAAAATGCTCTTGTCGTTTTGTGTAGACCAAAGTCTACTGCCTGGAGTTTAAAATCCTATAGTCATGACACGTAATTGCTGATGGCTTTCTCCGAGTGAAGCCCCTACTTTCTCATGAGGGTCACTCTCTTCAAGGCCATCCACTTAGAGCTCCTCAATCCGAGAACATGGTTTCTCTACTACACATCTTAGTCCAGGATGGTTTTCCTTTCTAACTTTTCAAAACTATAAATATGTTATAAAAGGGCACATATAGCTTTCTTCACAAATATTACATTTCAGTTGGTTGATTTATTTTTAAATTAAGGTACAAGAGATGTGATGTGGCTGTAAAAATAAACAGAACTGTGGCTTCCAGCTTCATTACTTTTATAGTTTACTATATATGTGTGTGTATATAAATATATTTTTTAAAAAAAGGGATTAGGGATCCCTGGGTGGCGCAGTGGTTTAGTGCCTGCCTTTGGCCCAGGGCGCGATCCTGGAGACCTGGGATCGAATCCCACGTCGGGCTCCCGGTGCATGGAGCCTGCTTCTCCCTCTGCCTATGTCTCTGCCTCTCTCTCTCTCTGTGTAACTATCATAAAAAAATAAAAAATAAAAAATAAAAAAGTTAAAAAAAGGGATTAAAGAGCATGACCACTGGTAAGCAAAGGTATGGCATCCATATTTCTTAGGCTTAAATTAAAATTAGGGACGGGGGAAAAAATTAGGGACAGGGCAACTAGCTGATACTTAGCAGTAGAGCATACATCTCTTGGTCTCACGGTCATGAGTTCAAGCCCCACGTTGGGTGCAAAGCTTACTAAATACAAAACAAAACACCTAGAGACATCTGTGAAGGCCTGGATTAGAAATTTCAGTGACGACTGAATAACTTCTACCAAAATGTTCAGGTCTAACGCATCAATACTAAGGTAAGTCAAGAGCCAAGCTTTAGTACCATCATCCGTAGATCATACAACAATAACTCACACGTGTTACTGCCTGCATTCCTCTCCAGACCCGATTACGTCTGTAATGGGTTTGCAGTCCCTTAACCACGTCTTGTGCCGTGCAGCCACACTCCCTTCTACCTAATGAGGCACACACACCAAGCCAATCAAGTCTAAACTCGTGGGGAGAACGCCTTCTGAAAAGATGTTTCCTTTAAGATAATTGGCTTACTCAAAACATTATTTTCCCTTCAAGATAAGAGCAAGGCATCGAAAGAAATCCCAACTAGATTATATTCAAGACTCAGAAAACTCTTCTGATATTAATTATGCTTTTTTTTTTCCTAACAAAGTAGAATGAATGCTTTTTCTTCTAGATGATCATTTTTTGTTGAAGACAGGATAGTAAATTCCATTCGTGGACTTTTTCACAGATGACTGTGCCACAGCCACGAGAATATAGGGTAGAAAAAAAGAGTCACTTATTTCATGGTCATTGCAAAGCCCCCAAAATATCATTTCAGTTTTTGATGAATATATCACTTCTACCACTTTAACTTATTGAACACTCAAAGAATTCTATGAGCAATGTTTATTGTGTTTTATGATTATAAAACTACACATGCTCATTATGTTTAAAATGCACAGGTATACGGGAGAAAATTAAAATCACATACACTCGCATCGTCAAGTGGTTAACAACCGATTTCCCTTAAGTGTCTTTTCGTGCATTTGCATATTTGGGTTTGTTTTTGCAAAATTAGGACCTTATAGCATATTCTGTTCTTTTTTTCATTCATACTAGCATTTTCCCATGACATTAAACTCCATAGTGTGACATTAGCAGATGAAGAATGGTCTTTGTGATGTGCCCTAATTTACTTAACCATAATTTGTTTAACTCTATTATCAGAAAGGTTGGCTTTTTTATTTTCATTATTGAAAATAGCAACGCAATAAATACCTTTGCAATAAATCTCTGTCCACACAACTTTGGATAGATTCCTAGAAGTAAAATTATTGCATGAAAGGACATGAGCTCTTTTAAGAGTATTGATTCATATTGTTAAATGCATTTTTAGGAAACTACTACCTTGTACTTCAACCAGCATCAAAAACTCATGGTAGCGTTTAATACTTTAATATTGTTTTGCCAGTTTGCTGATTTAAAAATGATATCTCATTGTTTTAATTTGTATGGATTTGACTCTTGATAAAACCAAACACTTTGCATATGTTAATTCTTCATTTATGTGTGTGTGTGTGTGTGTACATGTGTGTTTCCTTCTGTCTTGTATCCATTTCTCTAATGGGATATTTACACTTTTATTTTCAAATATGCTATTTCATTTGCTAAATAAATAGCTCTTGGCATATTTGTTGCCAATACTATTTAGCAGCTAATCGTTTGCTTTTAATTTTTATGTAGTCAAATTTTTAACGTTCCACTATGTACTCAGAGCTCATAATGTTTAAAACGTGTCATTACACATTTTGGTAAAGAGAATAACTTATCTATCAATTTATTCATTTGTGGTTGGACAATAGACTCTAAAGCAAACTGACGAGTCCAGTAACCCCTTATCCTGCAATCTTCGCAGCAGTTTTGGATTTTTTCAAAATCACTCTTCCAAACTCAGCCTTCCATAACCTATTCTGAATGGAGCTTTGCATTAATCTAGAGCCCTCTGGGAATTTTCTCTCTAGAAATAATATAATTTCCTGATTATAAGAACTAAATCTTACCAAGAGCACCTCAAGAACCTTCTAGGGGACCTCAGGTGCTCATCGCCACATAGTATTTTGACGAGTTTAGTATAAATAAATGTGAAACGTAAGGACTGTATTTCCTCTAAATAAACAAGGATATAAAGAGAAAAGGTGCCTGGTTGATCATATTCGGGCCAGTTTGGAAGGGAAAATGACTTTAATTCAAGCCTGAAGTATCCTTCATCTACCCACCGTGTATCTGATCTCAAAACAAGTTGAGTCTCTAATGGCCACAAGTAGCAGTAATCCCTGAGGGAAGAGAGCAGCTCCAGGGGCATGTCTGCAGCACAGCCTGCATCCCAGGGCCCTTCATGGCAATATTTTTAGAGATGGGGAAGGACGTACAAAGTATATCCCTTTTCTTTTCATTTCGGATCTGACAGTGTGAAATATTAAGGGAACAGCAAGCCAGAGGACTCCTCACCACGGCACTCCACGCTGAGCCCGCCCGAGTGAGCGGAAGAGAGACCAACGCCGGTAGCACAGAATTACCTTCGAGGAATCGAGCTGCTGCCAGCCAGAACTGCCATCTGTCCCCAGTGAAATCTGTCAATTGTGGCTATTTATGAAATCTCGACTTGAGCCTATAAATGGCTCGATCTTACCTTGCCTACTCAGTGTGACTCTCTCTTATCCAAACTCTTACAAGTCTTATTATACTCATTCTTCTGAAAAGGGGCAAGTGTAGAGTAGTCACTAAAAATGTTCATTGAAATATAGTGTTTGGGTAAAAAGTGGAAAGAGGCTGGACTCTGGAACCAACCTGCGAGTCAGACCCCGAGGATGCTCGTGTGGAATGGGATACGTTAACATCTCTGTGAAATGGAAGACGCCAGTCTCTCCTGCCTCCCTCACCTGTGGTAGGAAAGAGCCCAAGTGCCCGGCCAGCCAGAGCCGCTCAACACCTGACACGCCAACAGACAGGCCCGCCTGGTGATTTTCCACATCCCGCAACAGAGCGCCACAAGGGCTTGGGGAGAGGAATGGAGATGGAGGCTCAAGTGAGATTAAGACGTCCTGGGAATGTTTAGCCTTTATTTTTCAGAAGTAATCTGCATTCTTTTAACATGATACCATCTACGTTTGCATAACACCAGGCTACTGGAAGGGTCTGCTGCCTGTTTTTCTATTTACCATTGTTATCTGGAATTACTTAGAAATAAACAGAAAACCACAGATGGAGAAAATGCCAGTCTAGCAAAAAGGTCCTCTGCCAGTTGGAAAAATGTTAACAAATATTTCCTCAGCAAGGTTGGCCTCAGATGCTCCCTTTCAGCCAGCAGACCATGCAGGGGATAAGTAGGGATTCCTAAAGCAATCCAGTTTTGCTCTCCAATGGGCACGATTTTTGCCAAATTCCACCTCCTAAAACTCAAATACTCTAGGTCAGTTGTGCCATCATTTTTCTATTATGTATGTTCACAAGGTCACTGATGACACAAAGTGAGTGGATTCCAAATGTCTCTCAAAGCCACAGCAGAAAGGGGGAGGGGAAAGCTGAAGGTAAGAGTCCTTACCTCCAGACTTTCTATGGATTTTTTAATATTTAAAGAAATATCACTGAAGCATGAAGCCCTCCATAAAATTTTGGAGCATTTAAAAATATTATTGTGCCTTGAACCCACAGCTAATTTATCTCAGGATTTTAAGACATTTGTAACATTTTTATGTCTCGGCACTTAAAGGAGACATTTTTCTAAGAATTAATTGTATTTTATGAGTGTTATCAAGCCTCAGAGGAAATGAAATCTAAACCACCATCAGTTTCCAGCTCCTTCCTATCAGCCTAACAACTGACTTTCATACATAAAACCTAGGAAACGTGTTTTCTAAGACAATGCCAAGTTCAGGTAGCAGGTTTCTCCCCCCCCCAAAAAAAAAACCTTATTTCTGTATTCATAAATACACAAGGTATATGCTATATTCAGCAGGTGGAGAGCACGAGCTTCAGAGTTGGATGAGAATGATCTTCTGGATTCGCCATCAAATATTTGTGTGACCCTGGGGATGTGACCTGCCATCTCTGAGCCTCAGTCTCCATATTTCTAAATTGGGTCGAGTGGCACGACCTCTAGCTTTGGAAACAAAATCATAATAACTGTAAACTGTGCTCCACGCAGCGGTGGTAAGAGGGAGTTCCCAATGTACAGAGTATTTACACGGGAATTTTACTATTATCTTTGTATTTTTTTCTTTAAAACACAGATACACAAATTCTTAGTCGCTGGGGCTAGTCATTCTTCTTCCTTCTACTTCCACTAATTAAGCCGATTTTGCTGCCCTTTAGCACCACACCGAGAGGGCCACAGAGCAGAGAGCACACGGGTCCATCAAGTAAACGCTCCAAGTGTGTTTCCTTTGTAAGTTGGGGGTTTCCATTGCATGATCTTAAAGAAGTCGCACCCCCTCTGTTTGCTTTTAGTTTGGTGGGTTTGATGGGATGGAGGCTGGCGCCTTCGCTGGGTCTCCCTGCAGGGGTTTACTCTGGTGCCTGTAGCCCTGCGTAATGAACAAACCTATTATGCTGACGTGAATGTCCCAAGTGAGAAAATGAGACCTTAAAACTGCCTGCATAATTATTCTTCCCATCCCTGACCGTTGCAACAAATAATTCCTGTTGATTTCTGTAAGCAAGCCTCCCCTTTTTCATGATTATTTTCATAAAATGAAGCTTGTGATGAACACTGCCCCCAAGAATGCAGATTCCATTTCACGAATAGGCTCGGCGTTGGCCGCAGGCTTTTGGGAAATGATTAAATATCACAAACGTAAGACGTGTTAAGGGCACATGGGGTGTCTGAACTGCAAAAGTCGAGCGAAACGGGACAGAAAAAAAATACGTCATCCTAAGATGCAGGCCAGCCTGGCTGAGGGGGCCTGGGCTGAGGCGCAGGAAGCAGCAGCCCAGGTCCTGGAAGGCCCAGCAGGCCCCAGGGAGGCGTTTTGAAGCAGAGAAGGTCCTCCCGGCTCCCTGGGACCTGGAGTATTTGCTCTTGGTGTCTTGGCCCAGGAAATCCCAAAAGTCCTTCCAATCTCCGTTGCCACAGGCCTTTTCTCGGAGGTGTCTCTGCTGGAAAACTAGTGGTGGGGACAGCCACAGCCGCGTCCGCGTCCTCGCCCGGCTCTGGGGGGCAACAGGTGAGAGCTGCCCCCGCCTGCGGCCCGCGCGGCCCGAGGCTGAGACGCTTGGCCTTGTCCAGGCTGAGGGGAGGCCGGCGGGGTCCGGGTGCGACAAGGCCCTGGGGCCTGCGCGGGGGTGGGCGGGGGGGGGGGGGGGGGGGAAGAGGGAGGGAGGGGGAAGGAAGGGGAGGAAGGAGGAGGCAGGGAGGAGGGAGGAGGGAGGGGGAGGAGGAGGGGGGCAGGATGGAGGGGGAGGAAGGGGGAGGCAGGGAGGAGGGAGGAGGGAGGGGGAGGAGGAGGGGGGGCAGGATGGAGGGGGAGGAAGGGGGAGGCAGGGAGGAGGGAGGAGGGAGGGGGAGGAGGAGGGGGGCAGGATGGAGGGGGAGGAAGGGGGAGGCAGGGAGGAGGGAGGAGGGCGAGCGCGGAGGGGCCGGCGTCTGGGGAAGCAGGGGTGTGGCGGGAGGTGGAGGTGCGGTCCGCAGCCTGCCCCGCCCGTGCGCCCGGCTGAGCCCTCCCCGGGGTGGGGGTGGGGGTGGGGCCAGGGCACCCGCGCCCGCAGGTGGGGCTGTGGTCCCGGCGCCCGTCACCCGCACCCCCACCCGCATCCGCACCCGCACCCGCACCCCCACCCGCACCCCCACCCCCACCCGCACCCCCACCCGCATCCGCACCCCCACCCCCACCCGCACCCCCACCCGCATCCCCACCCGCATCCCCACCCGCACCTGCACCCCCACCCCCACCCCCACCCGCACCCCCACCCGCACCCCACTCCCCTCGGGCACGGTCCGGGCGCAGGCTGCCTGCCGGGCCGTGTCCCCACCGCCGCCCCATGGGCTCCCCTCACCCCACTGGTGAAGCCCTCGGGCGGGGGGTGCGGGGCAGAGGGCGGAGATGGGGGTGGGGGGACAGGGGGTGGGGGCAGCAGGGGCAGGGGGGCAGGGGGGCAGGGGGGCAGGGGGGCGGGGGGGGGGCAGGGGGGTGGGGGCAGCAGGGGCAGCGGGATTCCCAGCCCCCTCCAGCGGGTACCAACCGGCTGCCGCCCCACCGAGGGCCTGGGGTGGGGGGGGGGCGCAGGGGGAGGCCGTCTGCACCCCGAGGTGGGTCACCCCGCTGCCCCTGCCACCCCATCTGTCCTGTCTGTCCCCGCCACCCGTCTGTCCCTGTCATCCTGTCTGTCCCTGTCGCCCTGTCTGTCCCCACCGCCCTGTCTGTCCCTGTCGCACTGTCTGTCCCTGTCATCCTGTCTGTCTCTGTCGCCCTGTCTGTCCCCACCACCCTGTCTGTCCCTGTTGCACTGTCTGTCCCCACCACCCTGTCTGTCCCCACCACCCTGTCTGTCCCTGTTGCACTGTCTGTCCCTGTCGCCCTGTCTGTCCCTGTCGCACTGTCTGTCCCTGTCATCCTGTCTGTCCCCACCACCCTGTCTGTCCCTGTTGCACTGTCTGTCCCCACTGCCCTGCCTGTCCCTGTTGCACTGTCTGTCCCTGTCGCCCTGTCTGTCCCCACTGCCCTGTCCCTGTCGCCCTGTGGCCCCCCCCACCTGCCCACCTGCCCAGCCAGGATGCAGCTCACTGGCCCCAACAGAGGGCTGGACAGGGAGGCTCCCAGCATCCCTAAAAGCTCCGTTTGCAGCCCTGCTGCCAAGAAGGTACAGCAGCCCTTTGTGCCCGCGGCCGCTGCGCTGAGATGTGCTGGTGATTTAATTTACTTGGGGAAGAATCTGAAACCCGGAACAGCTCAGCCGGATTAAGCTTCCTCAGGGACCCCCCGTCCCCCCCCAAGGAGGAAACGTACTTCAGCCATTCTGGATCCAGTGTGCCCGGGCCTTGTTGCTCACGACCTTCCTCCGCGGAGAGACACCAGGGAATAAAGCTAAACTCAGTAAGAAAAGCTTGCATCTTTCTAGCCCATTCCTGGTACATCCATTACCTAATATTTTATTTAAAAGCTCAGTCTCCCACTAATTCAAAATACTAATTTCAATTTTGGGAACATCCTGACCTGACCTGGGATGGAGTTTATGCTCAGCGTTGAAAAGGGAGAGAGGGAGAGAGAGAAAGGAGAGGAAGATGAGAAGGGCGCTGCGGCCAGGTGACGGGATAGCTGCGTGGCTGGGGCTTATCTTAGAAACAACTTGTTTTAAAGACCTTAAAAAAAATGGCCTTTCAGGGCAGCAGCATTCGTATTCGTTAAGCGGCTGCTGGATTCTGATGGCCCCGCTCCAGTCACTCAGGTCCCCCTGGGCTGCACGACCCCGTGCTCCAACTTGGACCGTCTTTCCCTGAAGCCGCGTCCTCCTTCTCGCGTCGCGAGCATAACCAGGTGGTGACTGTCCTGGAATTTTAGAGATCCATCAATAAACACGGTTTAAAAAAAAAAGAAAAGAAAGGGATTCCCGGGTGGCTCAGCGGTTGAGCACCTGTCTTCGGCTCAGGGCGTGACCCCGGGGTCCCGGGATCCAGTCCCGTGTCGGGCTCCCTGCATGGAGCCTGCTTCTCCCTGTGCCTGTGTCTCTGCCTCTCTCTCTCTCTCTCATGAATAAATAAATAAAATATTTAAAAAAATAAATTTAAAGAAAAGAAGAAAAGTTACTTGTTTGCGCAGAGACCTGTGACATCCAATTTCCGGCCTCACGCCTCGCCGTCTCCCCTCCACCTGGTGCCCCACGCGTCTCGCAGGACTTTGCCCCCCAGTCCTGGGGCGGGGAAGAGTTCTGCGAGCTTCTGCCCTTGGCTGCGGCCTTCCCAGCAGCTCCCTTCACCGTGAGGGTCTCGGGTGCGCTCACAGGGTGGCGACGGAGCGGCCTAGACGGGGCGTTCCTTAGCACCCGGACCTCTCAGGAGCCCCCACCCCGTGGGCCGCCTGGCAAGCTCGTGGGGGTGGAGCACGGGAACAAGGTCTGCCCGAGCCACAGCCCGGGCCCTGCGGCCCCTTCGAGCCGGTCACAGAGAGGAGGACTTGGCAGCGCCGCAACAATTGGTGTCCTCCCTTGTGATGCTTGGCCCCTGGGGGGAGCCTGGGTGTCAGGGACGGAGCGAAAGAGCCCCCCAGACTGCAGGAGGACCGCGGCTGTCCACGCCCCTTCTCCAGACCAGGCCAATCTCCCAGCCAACTGCTCCCTTAAAGTACCCCACGGCTGTTTTTAACCCAAGGTTCTACCCAAAGCTGTGCCTTCAAGGAGCAAGTGGACATTTAGAGCCCAAAGGCAAGTGAGCTGAGGCTCAATGACATGCAAGGGTTGTTGGTTTTTTTTTTTTTTTGTATTATTTTGTTTTTCATTCTCTCTCTAAATGCGTGCAGGGGTATATGGTCCAGTGTATGATCCCCCGAAGGGCTCTTTTGCACACGGACGATACATCGCTACCACTTAGGAAAGAACAGAAGATTCATCCCCACGCGTTCATTTTGTCACATCCTGGAGCCAAAATTCGTCTCAGGGATAGGAAGGAGGAAAAGGAGCTGCTCCGGCATGGCCACACCGGGGGTGTGGGGGGGGGGGAACCCCGTTGACATGAAATCTTTCATGGGGTAAAATGACAGGAGGGTGACTTCTGAATGAAGACTGGGGATGGCCTCGGCGTGGATCTTCACGTCAGTCGCAATCAGAACTGCAGTTTTCTCATTTCTAAAGTTGGGGAAACAAACATAAATAAATAAATAAATAAAAATTAAAAAAAATAAATAAATAAAGTCGGGAAACAATACGTGCCCCCGTGCTCACTGTGGGGACCAGCGGCGATCGTGTTCAGAAAGCCGAGCCCAGTGCTTTGCGGGGAGTGTGTGCCCCGAAAGGGCCTGCGTGGGCGGGGACTCAGAAGGGAGGCTCTTCTCCAAACGAGGTTCCTGTCGGGGCGTGAAGGGTAGAAGTAACGGTCGCTGCCACCAAACCAGCTGCCGCGGAGCCGGGCTTATCTGCCTGTCTCTCCCTAAAGGGGATTTTCGTTGTGGCGCCCCACAAGATGAATCACTGGACACCAAGACGAGTGCACGTCCAACATCTATTACTGGGATCTTCCTTAATGCTTTCAACACCATCAAAAAAAAAAAAGGCCAACCAGCCAGTTGGAGACCATTCAGCACTAAATAAACATTTGGAATGGGGCCATGCATCTTGCAAAATTACAATCTGCTTAAAATAGATGGCCTCAGAGGTCAGCTTCCAATGTACTGCATCGGATGGCCACATTTGTTTACTTCTCTCCAAAGGCAATCTGGGGGCAAGGGCCTCAGACAGCTGCTCGGGGCATCAGGCGCTAAGGACGGACGCCGCCGTTCCTTGAACAGGATGTGCCGCGCCACTGCTTCTATTTTAAAAAGGCCCCCATGTGCCGCTGCCGAGAAGGAGAAGGCAAGGGCCCCCCGACAAGTGCGCAAGCCCCACGGTGGGCAGGCCAGGAGGGAAGTGGAAATGGTGGAAGGAGGGAGGTTGGGCCCACATCTCTGTTCTAGAGCCCTGCTGGGTCTCTAACTTCCCCTGCCTCTAGCAGAATGACCTCGTGGCTTTCTGGCAGGCAGGGAGACAGACAGACGAACAGTCCTGAAAGCTTATTGAAAAGCTAGACGCGCCTCAAAGGTTGTTTTCACAAAGCGCTATTTAGGCAAAACGGCTAAATATTTCCCCAACGTAAAGGCACGCATTGAAAATAAGGAGGTGGGTTTATGGCAAAAGTTTCTTAGGTTTGCGAAAAATAAAACATGAAAAAATAGTTTTAGATGCCGACAGCTCTCCCTTTTCATCGCTAATGAAGTAATAATAATAATGGCATCACATACGCTTTCTTAGCAGAAAAAAAAATTTTTAATGGCCGAGAACGGAACTGCGAGACATTGAAGAGACTAATAAATTGGCTATTAAAACACGTTTTAGGAAATCATTAACTTTGAGTATGCCGTGTAAAGTAGTTCTCGAGTTTTTCATTGATCCACCTTAAAATGAGGAATAAAAGAGATGGCTCCAGCAAGCACGAATTTTCTTTGTACTTTCAGAATATTTCATTTGAAGTGAAATCCCAGCTCTTCCGAGACAGCCCGCCTTGACTGTGACTGTTCTAACCTGCACCACTTTTCTGCTTTACTGACGTTTTATGGGAAATATCGTTAGTCCACTGCAGTCTGGGGCTAATCACCACAGCTTCTGTGGTTTTTGCTTAACTGTTTCACTTGTGTTTGTTTTGCTTCCCCAAGTAGATGGAAAGCATTTTGAGGTCGGCGTCTAAACCTTCTATTTACTGTGCACGTATCGGGCACTTGTTTAGTGCTCAGCACACAGAACCTCCATTAAATACTTACGGAAAATAATTTTTTTTTGGATTGCTGTGGTTTGAAGGGGGGTGTCTCATATGACATATTGCTTCAATTAGTGCTAGCTAGCACGCAGGCAGATTAAAATCACCCGACTGCATATTAGAATTACCTGAGGGACACCTGGTGGCTCCATCAGTTGAGGGTCCGGCTCCTGACTTCAGCCCAGGTCATGATTTCAGGGTGCTGAGACTGAGTCCTACCCGTGTCGGGCTCCACGGTCAGCGGGGAGTCTGCTTGGGATTCTCTCCTTCTCCCTCTGTCCCTCCCCTTGCTGGTGTGCTCTTTCTCCCCTCTTTCTCTCTCAAATAAATAAATAAGTCATTAAAAAAATTACCTGATAAGCTTTTAAAACATTCTTATGCCCCACACTAGATGCTAGATTAAAACAGAGAGGAAAAAAGGGTTGCATGTCTTTGCCATCGAGGGGATCATAAATTTAGGGCCTAATGCAAATATTGCAGGTAATCGTAAATAAGTATGATGAATAAATTCTTCAGATAGACGAGTTGATCATTTTTGGCTTCTTCAGTTACCATTAATTTCTGGGGATTTACTATAGTGACCTTGACTGGACCTGGCTACTTCCCAAGCCTTCTTCAATAGCTCAGTTCCCAACCATTCTCTAAGATGAGGTTATTTTCACAGATGGCTAAAGTCATCTGTTGTTTGCTCGATGTCGATTATTTTTGCTTACGAGTTATATTTGCACGTTCTAGGGGAAAAGAACATGGAGATATAGCTTCATGTGTCACAGACACGATCTATTAATACTATGTATTTTGGCAAAGATAAATGCCAGATTTATCCTTTCACCTAGAAGTAGGCCAGATTTGTCCTCCCACATAAAATGCTGGAAGGACCAGCTCCTAAAATATTAGACATCAAGCAAAGAAGGTTAGAGGAAGCAAAGGAGGTGAGAACTGCAGGTGCCCCAGCTCACTCCCGAGAGAAAGACTCCAGACCACGGTGCGAGGAGGGGAACCCAGGGTGAGCAGGGCAGAGGACATGGAGGAGGGAGAGCAGGGGAGTCAGAGCATCAGTAGGCCATAGAGTAGAATCCTGGGGGGAGAGGAAAACTTCAAGATTTGCTGAAGACCCCCCTCGAATATTCAACTAAGTCCCGACGAGCAAATGACAGTGAGGAAGTTGCTCAAGAGTATTCCAGGGAGCAGAGCCCAGGACAGGGTCTGTTTCCCACAAGACAGGAGACAAAACCTCATAAATCATGGTTGATGGACTAGAGCAGGGGAAGGCCAGCTATGGTGCCAGCCAAGGCAGCCCCACACTGACCACAAGGCTGTGAATGACATTTTATTGACATACAGCTGCGCCCATTTCCTTCTGTACTTGCTAGGGTCGCTTTCGTGCTACAGGGACAAAATTGAGTAGTTGGGACTGAAACTTGATAGCCCACAAAGCCTAAAATATTTACCATCTGGCCCTTTGCAGAAAACGTTTGCTGGTGGACACCTAGTTAAAGTACTAAGAAGGGCCTTGTGTCAGCAGTGGGGGAAAAACGAACCCCGGACGGACTAAACGCTGCTCTGGTCCTACCTAATAAAACTTCTTTTTAAAAGCAAGATCTAAAGGGAAGAGATTACTTAATGAGTTACTTAACTACGTTCCAGAAGAAAGCTCAAAAATATCTTCAGAAGCACAACAAGGTAAAATTCACAATGTCTGGCATCCCATCAAACGTTACTTGGCAAGCGGAGGCACCTGGGTGGCTCAGTTGGTTAAGTGTCTGACTCTTGGTTTCTGCTCAGGTCATGAGGTCAGGATCCTGAGATCAAGCCCCATGTCAGGCTTTGCACTGGGTGTGGACCGTGCTTAAGATATTCTCTCTCTCTCTGTCTCCCCTCGCCCCTACCCCCACTCATGCTCATGTGCACACATGCACGTGCACTCTCATGTTCTCTTGCTCTCTCTTTTTAAAAAAAAGTTCCTCAGCAAGCAAGCAAAGAAGGAAAATATAATCCATTAAGTAGGGGGGAAATACCAATTAAAACTGACCCAGAGGGATCCCTGGGTGGCGCAGCGGTTTGGCGCCTGCCTTTGGCCCAGGGCGCGATCCTGGAGACCCAGGATCGAATCCCACATCAGGCTCCCGGTGCATGGAGACTGCTTCTCCCTCTGCGTATGTCTTTGCCTCTCTCTCTCTCTCTCTGTGACTATCATAAATAAATTTTAAAAAAATTTTTTAAAAACTGACCTAGAGATGACACATGATAAAATTAATAGACGAGGACATTATTATGGTTGCATGCCACGGGCTGGTGCCTGGGGAAAAAATGGAACGTGCCAGACAAAGACATGAAAGACCCAAATCGAAATGTTGACCACTGACGTATATGATAACATAAACACGAAGGAGAGTAAGGGGGGGGGGCATAGTGTAATTTTGCTGTCAGTGTTTGTGAAGTGGTTTACTATGATCCGAAGGTAGATCGTGATAACACGCAAACATGTTGTGATCTCCAGAGAGAATACTTTAAAAAAGGGAACACAGCATGATGGTGGTAAGCCCATCAAATAAAGTCTTCATTCAAAATTGTCTTCATTTCTAACATTTCCATCCGTAGGCTAACATTCCCTGTATATATTCATGTTTCTCGTCAACCTTTTCCATTAAGACTTTAATATATTTACGTGGTTATTTTTTAAAGATGGTTTTTTAGAGCAATTTCAGGTTCACGGCAAAATCAAGAAAAAGACATAGAGATTTCCAATATACCCCTGGGCCCCCACCCATGCTTAGCCTCCCCTGTTATCAACACCCGCCCCCCCGCCAAGTGGTACACTTGTTACAATTCATGGAACTATACTGACACCTGATAATCACCCAAAGTTCATTCTTGGTATGCATTTTACGGGATGGAACTAAACGATGGAACTTAATTGATCATTAAGGACCATGCAGAGTATTTTCACTGCGCTAGAAACCCTCTATCTCTTCCTACTCGTCCCTCTTACCACCAATGCCTGATAATCACTGATCTTTTTACTATTTTCATAGTTTTACATCTTGCAGAATGTCCTATGTTTGAAATCATGCAATAGACTCTTCTTTTTTTTATAAAAAAGATTTTATTTATTTATTCATGAGAGGCACAGAGAGAGAGGCAGAGACACAGGCAGAGGGAGAAGCAGGCTTCCTGTGGGGAGCCCAATGTGGGACTCGATCCTGGGACCCGGGGCCACGGCCTGAGCTGAACGCAGATGCTCAACCCCTGAGCCACTGGGGTGTCCCACAATAGACTTTTCAAATTGGCTTCTTTCACTTAGTAATATGCATTGAAGTCTCATCCGTGTCTTTTTATGGCTTAATAACTCATTTCCTTCTAGTACTAAGCAATATTCCATTGTCTGGACGTATCACAGCTTATTTATCGATTCACCTGCTGGAGGACATCTTGGTTACTTCCGGTTTTGGCAATGAAGGATAAAACTGCCACAAGTAGGCTTTTGTGTAGACATAAGTTTTCACTTCCTCTGAGTAAATACCAAGAAATGTGGTGGCTGGATTGCATGGCAAGTGCACGTCAGCTTTATCAGCGACCATCAGAGTGTCTTTCAAAGGGGTTGAACCTTTTCATTCTCCTACATTCTCACCAGCAATGAATGGCAGCGCCTGTCGCTCCACATCCTCACCAGCATTTGGTGGTGTCGGTGTTCATGATTCAGGCCATTCTAATGGGTAGGAAGTGGTAGGTCAATGTTTTAATTTGCATTTCTCTGATGACATATGGTGTGGAGCATCTTTTCATACGTTTATTGGCCATCTGTATATTTTCTTTGGGTAGATATCTAATAATGTCTTTGATCCATTTGTTAATTGGGTTATTTCCTTTTTTTGTTAACTTTTAGGATTTGTGTATTTTAGATATCAGTTCTTCGTTGGATGTGTCTTTTGCAAATATCTTCTCCCAGTCTATGACTCGTCTTATTCTCTTGACCTTGTCATTTGCAAAGCAGAAGTTTTTGATCTCAATAAAATCCAATTTATCAGTCATTCATGGATCATGTTTTTGGTGTTGTATCTAAAAAAGCATCACCATACCCAAGGTAATCTAGGTTTACTCCTATCTTATCTTTAAGGAGTATTACAGTTTTGCATTTTATATTTAGATCTATGATTTGTTTTGACTTAATTTTTGTGAAGGGTGTAAGATCTGTCTTTATTCTTACTTATTCACTTTTTTTGCACCTGGACATCCAAATATTCCAGAACTATCTGTTGAAAAAACTATTTTTGCTCCTATATGGCTATTTTAAGGTCTTTTTCTTGAGAATTTTTTTTTTAAAAAACTTTACTTATTCATGAGAGACACAGAGAGAGGCACAGAGACACAGGCAGAGGGAGAAGCAGACTCCATGCAGGGAACCCGATGTGGAACTTGATCCCAGGACCTCAGGATCACAATCTGAGCCAAAGGCAGATGCTCAACCACTGAGCCACCCAGGTGCCCCTCTTGAGAATTTTAATAACTGGGACATGTATTGATCTACTATCTTTTTTTCTGCTGGTTATGGTTAACATTTTCCAGTTTCTTCACATGTCTTGTAATTTTTTATTGAGTGCTGGACATTATATGTAAAAGAAGAGTGGATTGTCTCCCTCTCTGATTTCTACCATTCAGCTTTCCGTCCCTTCCCCCCATGAAAGACTCTTCACTATAGAAAACGAACTGAGGGTTGCTGGAGGGGAGTTGGGTGGAAGGATGGGGTAACTGGGTGATGGGCATTAAAGAGGGCATATGAGGTGATGAGCACTGGGTGTTGTGTGCAACTGATGAATTACTGAACACTACCTCTGAAGTTAAATGTACTATATGTTGGCTCATTGATTCTGAATTTTAAAAAAAGGAACAAAGAAAAGAACAGTGAAGACTAAAGTAAATAATATTTGCAGATGACATGATGTCATATGTAGAAAACCCTAATGACTCTACCCCAAACTATTAGAAATAATAAATGAACTTATATAACTCAATGCCAAAAAAAACCCTCACAAATAATCCAATTAAAAATGGAGGACTAGGGCAACCTGGGTGGCTCAGTGGTTTAACCCCCCTTGCAGCCCAGCGCATGATCCTGGAGTCCTGGGATCAAGTCCCACATCGGGCTCCGTGCATGGAGCCTGCTTCTCCCTCTGCCTGTGTCTCTGCCTCTCTCTCTCTCTCTCTCATGAATAAATAAATAAAACCTTAAAAAAATGGAGGACTAGAATAGACATTTTTCCAAAGAAGACATACAGGTGGCAAACTGACACATACCACCAAGCCTCAGGGAAATGCAAATAAAAAACACATAAGCTGGGTAGCCTGGGTGGCTCAGTGGTTTTGTGCCACCTTCGGCCCAGGTTGTGATCCTGGAGACCTAGGATCGAGTCCCATGTCGGGCTCCCTGCATGGAGCCTGCTTCTCCCTCTGCCTGTGTCTCTGCCTCTCTCTCTCTCACTCTGTGTCTCTCATGAATAAATAAATAAAATATTTTAAAAAAGAAAAACCACATAAACTATCACCTTACACCTGTCAGAATGTCTAAAATTAAAATACACACACACGAGAAATAGCAGGTGTTAGCAGGGATGTGGAGAAAGGAGAACCCTCTTACATGGTTAGTCAGAACATACTAGTGCAGCCACTGTGGAAGACAGTGTGGAGAGTCCTCAAAAAGTTAAAAACAGAAATACCATGCCCTCCAGTAATTCTACTAAGAAAGAAAATGAAAACACTAATTTAAAAAGATCCACACACCGCTGTGTGTATTGCAGCATTACTTACAACAGCCAAGATATGGAAGCAGCCCGAGTGTCCACTGATGGATGCGTGGATAAGGCAGCTAGAGTGGACATACACACGCACAGTGGAATATTACTCACCCAGAAAAAAGAATGAGATCTTGCCCCTTGTGACAACATGGACAACATTATGCTAAGTGAGATAAGCCAAACAAACAAAGACAAGTATCCTATGATTTCACTTACATTTGGAATCTAAACAGAACAAATGAACAAAGAAACAGAACTTTAAGTACAGAGAACAAACTGGTGGTCGCCAGAGGGAAGAGGAGGGGGTTGTGGGCAAAACAGGTGAAGAACAAGAGGCGCAGGCTTCCCGTTATGAGTAAGTCACGGCGATAAGAGGTGCAACAGGGCAAATACGATCCCCAAAAAGCGTGGGGACAGATGGTAGCTGCATTTGTGGGGGGCCTACAGGCCTTCAAATCAGTAGGCCCAAAACCAATGTAACACTGTGTATCAGCCACACTTCAATTAAAAAGATTTTTAAAGATATAATATCTGCGCGACACCCTCACCCGAGAAGGGATATCTCTGTCAGGCTACCAGTACCGTGTGCCTTGTTCAATCTGCCCCCCAGCTGATGATAAAATATTTTATCTTTTTCACAATTAGAGTCAGGTCACCATTGACTTTAAGTTTCCTGGGCAGAATGGGGACTTTCTTCTCATCTGGGTTTGAAATCTGAGAACCTGTGAGACCCTGGAGAACTCTAGGAGTCTCTAGTTTTAAATTGCTAGGGAATTTAAACCCCAGCCCCGGCTTTCTGGGCCTGGGAGCTCGCCCTCTTCCCTGCGGGCGAGCTTACCCCCAACGTCTAGTTGAGGGTTGGTGAGGAACCCCTGCTGAGTTACCTCTCTCAGCCCTCCTGCTCTGCCTCTAGGCTTTATCGCCTAGGCCGTTTACTTGGGGACGCATCCTGGGAGAGAGCCGATGGATAGATACAGGCCTGCTCCACGTGTGGAGTCCCCAAGGTGCCCAAGCCATGGTGCCACCTTAGACTCAGCTGTTAGAGTTTCACTGGAGGTTTGCCAAGCTTTTCCTTTCTCCAGTCCGCGTCGGATTCCCTCCAGCTCCAGCTCTTCCACCACAGTGACGGCATCTCTGGGTCTCCCTCTACCTCCCCTAGGAAGTACCTGAATTTTCTGGAATTTAGTTCAGTTAGGCTTCTTTGAATCCCTCAAGTCCCTAATGGGTTAGAAACACATCTATGATTTTGTAGGCGATCTGATTTTTTTGATTGTTGGGATAGAGCAACACTTTCTTGGGACTTTCCCCATTCCAGCTGGAAGCAGACTCTCCAGGGAGCTTACAGCGTAGAATGCAATTTGGCCATTTGTCACAGTGATGATAAAGGTGGTAGACGTAAAACACAAGAGGTATTTATGTTAATTCAGACTGTAGATTAGTAAAAAAAAAAAAAAAAAAAAAACTTAAACTACTGATTCTTGAGCCTTGAAGCTAATAACTTGAGCTATGGCTTCAATAACTTGAAGCTAAGTTATTTTAATAATCATTTGATACATTTGCATAATTTGCAAATTAATAAATTTAAAAATTAATAAGTTATTTGCATAAGTCCAACATTTTATCCGTGGGGGTAAGTTTCCCACAGACCTAAATAAAATTGGAGTTGGTAAGACCTTACAGGTCATTTAATCCCACAGTCCAGAGAACTCCAGGTATCCATGCAAGTCTATTTAGAGCTGCCATGAGATGTGAGAAGCCCAGTATGCTCTGGTCCCTTTCCCCAAACATTTAATGCTGCTTTTATCAGTTTTCTATGTTGAGTTTTCACTTACACATCATTCGAAATAGAGGTTCTGGATCCTTTTAAAACTATGAAAATCACAGCCAATTTCCCCTACATGCACACTTGCAAAAACACACGAACACACAGATATGCCTACGTTTCCTTGTGAAGGAGACTGAGGCCCCGAGATACAAAGTGACTCCCTTAAATTCACACACCTAACTAATACTGGAAATGGTGCCAGAAACCCTCAAACCCAGTCCCTTTTCTTCTCCCCATGTTCCTCCTCCTCACTAATTACTCTTCCCGCCCTAGACTATTGTGAGTCTCCAGCACACCGGTCGGTTTCCGTGTGGAACCGTGGATGAGCAGGTTTGGCGGATTGATGAATGATTCCTAGGGCTTTGGAGACTCTCGTGTGACATCACTTGGACCCAGGTGAAATGGTAATCACCAGTGTATAAATGATTTGGACACTGTAATCTCCCCCTGTGATTTGGTTTGCTTTCTTCCGCTGATTTATTTAGACTGTGTTCTGCTACATCTCCCAACCTTGCTACCCTTGGAGCACCAATAAACGTCAAACAGATTAGACAGGCCCATTACTCAATGGGCAAATTTCTAAAAATGGTACAAAGGTGAAATCCCAGCAGTTTGAGATGATTGGAGTATTTACAGAATGTTAGGAAAACATCTGCTTCGAAGATTCAGAGGTTCAAGAGTTGATGTAATGTTTTATTAGGAGCCTACACCACCACTAGTCACTGGACAGAAAATATTAAGCCATTACAGAGTGAATGAGTTTTGAGTACCTATTATGTGGAAGGGGCTGTACAGAGTTTGGCCCTCTAATAGCCACTTAGAGTGAATACATTTTGCTTTTATCAAAAGAGAGGAGAATGGAACTCGCTTTTATGGTTTTGTTCAAAGATAAATGTGGGTAGAAAGAGGTATTTTTGTCTTCTGCGCTGACCACTTAGGTTTGGCCATATAGCATCCTTGCTCTGGTATAATGTCACCAAGGCTCAACAAACAGACAAAAGGCGCTAATAGTTTACCAGAACCAATGCTGGAATTTGTCTTCATCGTTACCATAGTAACCATTAATAGATCACCAATTAAGGAGCCAAACATCGTGCAAGACTCACTTGTCTCTACAAGACGTAGGTGCAATTGTTCCCATTACACACATGGGGAACCTGGGGCTTGGCGAGATTAGTAAATTGCTTGAGTCCACATGTCGTAGGTGGTCAAGTTGGGATCCTAACCCAATCAGATGAATCCCAAGGTTCTTGCTTTTTCCACTTTTGTCATTGGTTGTACAGAATACGTTAGTTTAAGGTTGAAATAGCACCAACCCCCACCCCCGCCCCCCGCCAGAGAGGTTGTTCTGGTTATTCTATGAGCACGAGAAGTTTATAATCTCTCTCAAGGAACCATCCAGAGTAAAGTCTGTTACTGGGGACACACGGCGATTACCAATGGATTAGTTCTAGAATCACACTTCTGTAATCTCGCCTTCACCAAGATTTAATTACGTCTCCGGCGTTTGCTTTGTGATGCTGCTCCCCTCCAACAGCTAAGGGACAGTTGGTGGGAGTCTGCAAATAAGAACACGCTCTGCCCGACGAGGGGGCAAGTAGCACAGGGGCCGCGCTGGGCAGGAGCCCACCAGTATCTCCAGTCTGTGACGCTCAGCTCACCGCACAGTGTCACACAGACACGGTTGTCCACACGTGCACGCGTGCACACGCACACGCCAGAGAGAAAGGGTGAGAGGAGGGACGTCCGGCTTCCTTCCTCTTGCTTCGTGTTTCTAATGAAACAGTGTTGAATCCGCCACTTAGGAATCACTGAGTTTGGGGCTATGTCCTCAGAACTAGGTAAACACCACCTGACGTCCAATACACGCTCTGCTGACTGGTGGGTTTTGCGTCCCCACTAACCTGCAAAGGGAACGGTACTCACTAGACCGACTGCCCTCCATGGGCAGCTCCTGGCGGGAACGCGGCCGTGGATTAGCACGCGGAACAGAAGGCTTTTGTGACCCTGGGAGACAGTCGAACCTGAAACAACCTTCCTATCCTGTCAGCTTTCATCACCAGACCCCACTGAACAAGTGAAGCCTATTTAACATCTGTCCGGGAAGGAAAAACTCCATATGTGTTTTTTAGCCAGGATTTTTCATCCTGTTCTTTTTCATCCTGGGGATATTTCCTTCCACCTCACTTCTCAGCGCAGCCTCACTGTGCTACACCAAGTCCCACGGCGTCCTGATGTCACCACATTTCCCCGCGCCTACGCTGCTGCCCGGCCCTCGCTCCTGCAAACGTGCCCTGCAGTACCTGGAAGCCAGCGTCAGGGCTCAACACCTGGCAGGCTGAGGCCTAGCAGCGCGTTTGGACAGAGATGGCTCCATCCTCACAGCTGCCCAGGTTCAGTGCTAGAACCGTTCGGGCTCAAGAAAGAATGAGGCAACCTCGAGTCAGAAAGCAAGAGTGTCTTGAATAGCACCCGGGCTCCCACAGGTACACACACACCCGAGGTCTTGTCATGCTGTCAACTGCTTTTGCAGAAGGCGGCCCGAGGTTCCTTGGCATGCCAAGGGCAGCATGCGCCTCCAGGGAGCTCTTCACGGGAGATCCTAAAAATACCAGAGCACTAGAACGAGACCAAAATAACTGTATTCCCCTCGCTTTTTAGTAGCACCCTCAAGAAACAGATAGGTCTCTATCTCCACAAGTGCTCTCCCAAATTTCCAGCTTAAATGTCATGTCTTGAGGTCCCAAGCTTCCTCCATCCATGAGACATGGCTTAGGTATAAGTTCATCTCTGATCAGAGGAGCTGAAATCATGTTTTTACAAAAATCACTAGGGGGGATCCCTGGGTGGCTCAGTGGTTTAGCGCCTGCCTTTGGCCCAGGGCGTGATCCTGGAGACCCGGGATCGAGTCCCACGTCAGGCTCCCTGCATGGAGCCTGCTTCTCCCTCTGCCTGTGTCTCTGCCTCTCTCTGTGTGTCTATCACGAATAAATAAATAAAATCGTTTAAAAAAATCACTAGGCAGTCTACAGAGACCTGGATTCTATAAATTAGCAGCCACACTACTTGGGCAAGTCACTTCTCTCATCTGAAACATGAAAAGGAGGGGAAAGTATTAAAATGTGTTGAGTTACTGGGCACCTTAGCATCATAGCCTAAGTAAACGATTTCCAATATTTAGTCTAGTTTTAATTTTCTACTCTTTTTACTAAGTGCTTAAATTGAGCAAAGGTTTGGGAGAGATTCTACAGGCCAGGCATGGTGCTATGCACTCCAAGAACCATTAATACCACTTTCAAGTTGAAATACAACTTTTTTTTCAATAAAATTTGGAAGAATTGTTCCTTTGGTATTAATGGGCTGGTGTCTTACTCACCCTGTCACATAATCCTGTCCGGCATTTGTCATTTTACTCTTGGAGGAATTTTTCCATTCCTCTCAGGGAGGTGTACTGTGACTTCACTCATCTGAGATTCTGCATATTTTTTTTATCTTATTTAAATTCAATTATTTGACATAGTGTATCATGAGTTTCAGATGCAGAGGTCAGTGACGCATCAGTTGCATTTCACACCCAGGCCTCATCCCATCACGTGCCCTCCTTAGTGCCCATCACCCAGGTACCCCGTCCCCCACCCACTCCCCTCCAGCGACCCTCACTTTGATTCCTAGAGCTAAGAGCCTCTTAAGGTTTGTCTCACTATCTTTACCTCTAAAATGGAATCTGTAAGTTAGATGTTTAATTGGAAATAAACAATGAATGGAGTCAAGGGAACAGAGTTCAAGTTCTGACTGTGGCACCACCAGTTGGACAATAATATTAGTCAATTTACTTTGCCTATGCACCACTTTCTTCATATGGAGAACTGGGGAGAGATGGTTTAACCTATTCCTAAAATTCTTGTACAGCTTTAAAAGAGAAACTGTCTAAACCTGCCCTATACCATATAGCAGCCACTAGACACACTGAGCACTTGAGATGTGGCTATTCCAAATCAAAATGCGCCCCCAAAATATGTCATTAATAATTTATAATATCAATTGCATAATGAAGTGATAAATACCTTGGATATACTGAGCTAAATACAATATATTGTTAAAATTAATCCCACCTTTTTACTTTTTATTTGCATGTGGTTAGCAGACAACTTAGATTACACGTGTGGTCCACGTTTGCGGTTCCATTATCTTTCTGTTGGGCAGCTCTGCCCCAAGCCCTCTCCATCACCGAATTACTCAACAGCCAACAGCTTGTGTAGACGTAAGTGGGCCACATTGTCCTGGTTAAGAAAGAAAGAAAAAAAGAGAGAAAGAGAGAAAAAATAAAGAAAAGAAAAGAAGAAGAAGATGAAGACGACAACAAGGACAGGAAAATGAGGAGGGCATCCCAGGGCTCCCCAGGTGCCCTGACCAGGGAAGCCCCAAGGAGTGCTTTGTCCTCACGGCCCAGGGCCAGCACCATGCAGGTTTGGGAGGCGGCAAGCCTGAGAAACAGGCAGGTGGCAAGAACCCCCACCCCATCCCTACTTTTATATTAGAAAAGACAACCAGACCCTGATGGGAAGCAGGGCCGGGAGGAAAAAGGAGCCGGAGCAGCCAGTCGGAAAGGAGTTCCAGGGCAGCTTGACGCAGGGAAGGAGAGAGAAGGATCTGGACTGTGCTGGGTAAAGCAGGCGCGGCCTCCCCTCCGCTCTCACCCTTTCGCTTCCCTCTTCATCCCTTCCTTTACCCCCGCTCTCCCTCTGCCAGGGGCTGTCCCCAAGGTGCCTTGTTCTGTGGGAACGGGTCTCTGAGGCTGGTGGCATCGCCGTGGTTCTCCATCACGCCCCGAGGGTCACAGAGGTGGAGCCCCTAGTGCTGCCCGACGGCCCCCGCCAGCCACAGCCGTGCACCTGCTCCCCGCCGCCTCCCCGGCGCGAGTTCTCCAGGCCCTCCGTGAGGACAGCTGAGAAGCCCCCGTGCTTCACATTTGAAAACTGCTTCCTAAAATATGACAGGGCTAATTTTTGAAAACTCTTTTTCTTCCTGCTAACTAAACACTGTCCAAATATTAATCAGATTTGAATACTTAGGCTAATAAAATAAGTAGGTCTCTGCTCATTTGAAAAGCTCAGTCAAACCTGTGAAGAAACACAATTAGCTGATACCCTGTCTGCCTTGCAGTGAGAGATTTGGGCAAAAGGCACATTAAAACATTGTAGCCAAAAGAATGAATTTGGTTGATTATGAAAAATCTACTAATATAAATGCGTGAACCCAAACCTTTAAAATCGCGGTCACGTAACTTCTCTAATTTGGTTTCAACAGAAGTAGCAAAATATTTTTCCCTTTCACCTTCAGGAACCACAGAAGACAAATGAAATACACACATTGTACTTATTTGAAATACGGTTCCACCGTGTTCCATCTGTAATACCCCAAATGCCAGCGTTAATCCATCTCTAAATCCATGAGGCTTTCAGTTCAGACCCCAAGGAAGGCATAAGTAATACATACAGAAACTGTGCCAGTTCAACACCCACAACAGAAGCCAGAGCCTCCTAAGACTGGATTGGGAATTAGACTTCAAACAAATCTCTAAATTGAGGATTTAAACACAAACAGGAGCTAGGGTGGGTTTTTTTTCTTTTTTTGTCGGGGGGGAGGGGGAGGTTGTGGTTTGTTGTAAGTCATAGAGAACACAACTCTCCAAATCGTTTTATTATTTCATCTCAACCTATATTTTCTGTCTGTGTTGCAAAATCCTACAAAGAAAGAGGAGCTAAGTATAATCTGACTCTAGGAGACCCAAGAATATCTAAATACACCATCAACAGATGCAGGAGGTGAAAGTTGTTCTCTTTGCCTAATAACTTTATTTACAAAATAATTCTGAGTTGTTTTATGTAGCATTTCCTCTGGTGCATTTAAGTATAAATATATATACTGTAGATTAAGGTAGGATAGAGGACGGTAATTAGAAGCCATACCTAACAAAATCAATGAAATTAAGACGAATTATCTATAAAATATAAATTACAGGAAATGTAATTTGATTTATAAAATTTCAATGCTCAAGAAACTTTCACAAGTACCCGTATAACATAAAAGAAGGCATTTGTGTGTGTAAATAAGTTAGAGGGAGCCTGGGAGATACAGTTTGATAGACAGGAGATGTATACGGATGTATTTTTTTCCTTTTCAAATCAGGAAATGTCTATAAGTATTTTTATTTATTTATTTATTATAGTCACAGAGAGAGAGAGAGGCAGAGACACAGGCAGAGGGAGAAGCAGGCTCCATGCAGGGAGCCTGATGTGGGACTCGATCCCGGGTCTCCAGGATCGCGCCCTGGGCCAAAGGCAGGCGCCAAACCGCTGCACCACCCAGGGATCCCAATGTCTATAAGTATTTTAAACAAACTCAAAGTTCAACTCAGCACAAAATTTCAGATGCACCTCACCTTTTGTCACAGACTCTTAAAATTTTGTCTAAGAATCACATTTATATGAACGAAGTGTGGTGAGGACCCAAAGTATGGTCATCGGTTAAAGTATGGTCATCTGGTAAACCCAAAGCATGATCATCTGGTGAGTCCTTTATTAAAAACAATTAACTACTTCCTCACTTGTGTTATAAATTTTTCATTCCACCAATAATCCAGCCGCACCCTCTCTGTTCCAGGCACCAAATCTATGGCGCCAAACAAGGCAACATAGTCCTACAGTCAAGGAACTTAGAGTCTCCATGCACAGACGAACAAGCGAATAAAACAATTTCTTAAGTACAAAGTGTGCTGAGGGCTATCAAGGAAATAAACAAACTGAATAATCAGGGAAGACTTCACCGAAGTGACATCTAAGCTAACCTCTAAAAGCTAAGAAGGTGCTCACCCACTAGTCAGAAAGAGAGCAAACGTGTGTGTGCTTGGTGAGGTGCCTCGTGGTGGAGGGAGCCACATCCAAAGGCCTGTGGAGTGAAGAAGGCCGGAGGGCAGTGAGGAAGGAGGGGGTGGGCGGAGAAGGGGTCACACAGGCTGGGGCTGTGGACAGGAGGTGGGAGTTTAATCCAAGTGGTATTTCTGAACCCTGCAGAGACTCGACTGACGAGGGGTAGTGGAAGCCAAGCCACGTGTCAGGAGTCTACTGCATAATTGGAAAGACGATCAGAACTAGACTGAGGGTTTATAGTGCAAATAGAGATAGGTGGGAGGACAGGAGCAACAGGGCTTGCTCAGGGCTTGGATGCAAGGCTTGATGAAGAAGTTCACATCAAAGACACCTCTCAGATATGTCTACGATCCAGATCTTTACATAAACTCTTCTGATGTAATACGAGGGCTGCATTCTAACTGCGTGCACCAGTCCATCGCATGCGAAAATGCACTCTGGTTTAGTAAGAATCCATGTAAGCTTCCCAAACACAGATCCTCAAGACCATTCATAACTACATTTCCATGGGCAAAAAAAAAAAAAAAAAAAAAAAAAAAAAAAAAAAAAAAAAAACACGTATTGAGCCAAACACAGAAATCTGCAATTTTATCTTCTCTTCATAATATATTTAAAGTGAGACTTTATTATTTTTTAAATTCCTCTTCAAAATCTTTAATAGCTCCCACTTGTGTTGTTGTTTTCTAAAGCTAAATTGGTTAGCTGGTCATCTGGTAAACCCAAAGCATGGGTTTCATTCGTGGAATGAAAAATTTATAACACTGGTTATAAACTGGTTAACCTAGAAATGATTCAAGGAAATCATTTAACCAGGCCACTACTTGGAGTAACCTGCCTCAGTGTAGGCTGTGAATCCAAATGGCTAGATGATATCGGGGTAATAATCTAATCTAGGACGACAATCAGGGACTTGGCATGACCACTTTCATGAAATAAAGGGGAAAAAAAAAAGAGCAAGAAGGACAGCATCCAACATGCACATACCGAACTGTAAAACTTGTGGCTAAATTACTGCACCAACTTGAAAACCTTAAGATCTAGGAAGAAAAAAATGACATTAAAAAAAATTGCTCGGAATGCTTTGAATTATCAAGTTGATTGGCTCCCATTAATGCAGAATGCTTAGAATTTGGGTTTCCAAAACTTACAAGCCACATGACAAAGCTCATGTAAACCCATCAAACTCCTGAGTGTGTGGTTCAGACGCGCTCCTGTGCTATAGTTTTCACCAGCTCATGTCAAGCATCTATATATTATGGGAGGATAAACTATAGGTTTTCCCCCATTTTCCAAGTGACTCACCTAAGCACTGGGGCGTGGAGAATGGCCAGCAGTGGATGACGGTGATGTACCTTGCAGACAACCCACAAAGAAACAGGAAGATGTCAAGGACCCACCACAACGATCCTAGACACCAGCACAAGCAGGGGCAAACTGCTGAGATGATAGATGATAGCTGAGTCCCTACGAGAGCTTTGCTCACAGCTCCCACCGGAGGCCTGGCTCACAGTTGATACTGTGCTGACCCATCTGTAAATTGTATGGTTTTCTCCAAATCTGCTCCAATTGCTCACTTACCTGCTGAATTTCTAATGAACGTTTATCGTGTCTACTCAATTTTTCCTGAACTTTTATACACACCGAGTGACTGTTCTTTGACTTGCACAACCATTATGAATTTTATCTGTACAGATCTAGGTCAGCTTCAAGAAATCCTGAATATCCTATATAGGAAAAGAGATGCTTAGGCGAAACAGATTCATGCCTGGCTCCCATTTGAAATCATTTCTTCTCATTCCTTTTAATTTCTAAACAGCTAGAATTTTAACTTTAAGTGCTTTGGAAAGTGCTTATGATAACTAATCGGCAAGGGTGCCTGTCAAGGCTCAGCCTCCTGGATCTTGTTCAATGTGGAAGAGTCTCAGTCTCCTTTTATCCCATGTTTATTAGCATTCTCCAGAAAAACAGGACCAATAGGATGCACGTATTGTTATATAAGGAGATTTATTACAAGGAATTGGCTCATGTGATCGTGGAGGATGGCAGGTCCAGATGAGCAGCGTGGGCCGTAGGCTGACGACCCAGGACAGCCAATGCTGCAGATAAAGCGTGAAGACAGTCTTGCTCAGGGAGGCCAGTCCTCTTGTTCTGTTCAGGCCTTCCCCTGATTGCATGAGGCCCATCCCATGATGGAGAATAATCTGTTCTACTGATTAAAATGTCAGCCTCACCCGAAACACCCTGGCAGAAACACCCAGAATAGTGTTTGACCAAATACCTGGCCACCTCACGGCCCAATCCAACTGACATATAACATTAGCCACCAGATCTTGTCACGTCCAATCTCTCCTTTGTCCAAGCACTAAGTCCTATGGTGAAAAGAGCTCGGCCGCAAATTTCAAGGGCTCTCAGGCCCTCATGAGCAATGTAGTTTAGCAGCAGAAACACAAGTGGGTGTTGGTATCAACTGTAACCGGTTCAAATCCTCTATCCAGCAAGGCGGGTTGAGGACCTCAGGGAAGTCATGTGACATCCCGGAACCCCAGTTCAGCTCCTTGTGCAGTGGAGATGACAGCTCGTCTCCCCTGGGTTTATGGTGAGGAATCAACTGTCATCCCCCAACGTGCCTGGCACACGCCAGGCTGCCCACGAGGCTCGTCGGAGCGGGTGGCACAGCTGCGTGGCCTGCGCCTGACATCAGCTGTGTCTGGCTCCGGGTGGGTGGGTCTGCCCGGGACTGAGCTTCGGGAACCCAAGAGCCCCGTGGGAAAGAACCCACAGGGAACGCGGCAGTCAGGCGAGCTGGCCCGAGAAGAGCCTTAGTGATGGGGCAAGGCTGAGTCCGGGGCCACGGCCCGCCGCCTACGGGCGCCTTTCTGATAGATCCACACCAGAGGCCGGGGGAGGGAGGAAGGAGACTCTGAACAAAAACAGAGTTAGTTTTGCTAGAAACCAAAACCAGAGTAGTTTTGGCTTACCCTCTTGCACTTCCTCCCCTCTTCTTTCCCCACGCACAGGGGCGCCGAGACTTCCTTTACACTGGTGGCTTTGGCCTGCAGAGCCCAGCTCGGTCTCCACACCTGCACTCTCTGCCGGGTGCCTTGGGGGAGGCAGGCACCTGGCTTCCTGCTGGTTCTCCCCAAAGCTGCATTCTTCAGAGGGATTAGCATTTACAGGGACCCCAGAGGGACTCAGCCCTTCTGACCCAAATAGGCAAGCCCACTTCCCGACTAGCAACTTAACAAGTAAGCCACGTGTTACGTTAACAGGTACATTCCCTGGTGGGCCACCACGCCAGCGTCCCCCCTGGCCCCCCGCCACACGACCCCTCCAAACACGGAAACTGGACTCAGAATCAGGGCGGCATCAGGAATTCACCCTGGGAACTGGCCCAGACGTAAACTGGAAATACAGTACAGCGTTGGTTCGGTTTTACGGGCTGAAAATGGTCAAACCGGGTGCACCCAGGATTAGATCTCATCCTTTCAACACTAAGGCTACACCTTCCCCACCCTGTGCTGGCCAGCGTCTGTCAGTAGAGAGAAACATTTCTGCTCACCCTCCCCACCACATCTAGTCCTTCTAGATTAGTGCTGACCAAGAGCATGTCCTGCAACATCGGAGCTATCCAATGTGACAGTTATGTGTGGCCCCTGAGCACGTGAAATGTGCTAGTGGGACTTGGAGAACTGAACTTTTAATAGTGATTCAAGTTGACGTTGCCCCTGATAGCTAGTGCCTACCGTGGTTGCATCGTGCAAATGTAGGTAATCACTCCTCAGCCATATGAGACGCCTGTCTGGCATTTAATAGACACATAACCCTGTTTTCTGGACTGTGGATACCAGCTACACAGCTCTACTCTCCTTGAAAGTCTCAAATTTTAAGGAATTTGAGTTCCTCAGTGAAGGAATTCATAGACAATAATTTCTGGTGGGGGAAGCCCCGTTCAACCCTCAAACCACCCTGAGGGTTAATCTTAGGCGAGTTGTTTCAAGGTTCATCACTCGCAAGCCCTAACAATAGAAATCCAAAGAATGAACACCAGTTTGGTTGTCTCTCCAATTCCTGAAGACCTTCTGAGCTCCCTTGGTTCCCAGGATATTCCCAGTAGACCTTCTACCATCCACCCTGTGTACCTGCTGGTCATGTCCTATCCTTAGGGGCGACCCTTCTCATCCCTGAAGGCCAGTATATTCATAGAGCAAAAGCATTTCTCCATACTCAAAAATATTTTAAAACCTTTTCGCTAAATAATAATAATAATAAATAAATAAATAAATAAATAAATAAATAAATAAAACCTTTTCGCTGACTTCTTATTCTGAACAGGGCCCATTCTATGTGTCATCGATATGCAGGTTCTCAGAATCCGCCCTGGTGGAACAAAACTAAATGGTCCCCAAATCCATCCTCAATTTTCAGAGTATGTAAGACCAGGACAGATTCACAGATGCCACTATATTCTCATTCAGTAGGTCTCAGGTGGGTCATCGAGATCTGCATTTTTACAAGCAACCCAGGGGATATTGACCCAGCTAATTCCTGGACCTCACTTTTAGGAAATCTAAACTAAAGACAATAGCTCAAGTTTCTTCTTTCCATCTGTTGACGTGGTACAAGAAATTTAGCCACGTTAAGTGCCAACTAAACAAATGCAGCCTGGAGCACCCTCCAATAAACTAGGCTACATTCAACTGTCTTTAGCTTTCTCCTGAAACGTCCAGATCACTTACAACCTGTAGAAATATGCTTGCATCCTTCCCAAGAATCTGAATCACCAGGCCTACCTCAGGGACCTGTCCTGTTAGAACAATGCCACAATCCACAGGTCGCCCACCTGCCCTAGCGTCGTTCTCGGGGCCCATCATGCACAGGTGCAAGTCACTGCTTCTCAGACCATGTCTACGCCCATTCAGATGGGGGCTTTTCCAATAGCCCATGACACGTCATACCTTGCCACTTTCTCACATCCAAGGGGCCCATGCTTAATTCTTCTATCTTGACTCTGCTTCTACTCCTGCTGCTAACCTTGAGTTGTTAAAGGTCTGACACGCAATAACAAGGCCTTTGACGGCAGCAAGTCTGTGACAGGTAAGAAAAGCTCATACATTAAAAGTAAGATTAGAAAGTTCACGGGCTACTGAAACCTCCATTCCTGCCCAAGGCTCCCTATTTCCTTGCATCTAGAACAAATTATTTTTTGCCCCCTGGGGACAAATCCATTTGACACATATCTGTCACCTACAAATCAATGGGCAAACCAAGCACACTAGTAGCGCTTTAGAACCTTCAGAACTTAGGCTACCTTGGGCAGGAGTCATGATGGGTAGTTAGGAATACGGGAGGAGGTAGAGGGAAAATAGGCAGAGCGCTCTAATTCCTCAGAGCAGGGACTAGGGGAACTGACCCAGGTGCAGCAGCAAACCTGGTGAGGGGCAGGGGTAGATAAGAAGGTCCACACGGACGAGATCCAGTATTTGAGCATCAGGTTGTTTGAGAGGCACAATGGTGCAAGACTCAGGTGGCTGCAGTCATCCTAGGGGGTGTGTGTACGTTAGAGACTCAAAGTAGGGCAGGTAGACAGCAACGGCCAGCCAGATGGAAGTATCCTACAGGTGATGACCCGGGCCCTGCAGTCCCTCAGAGCTCACAGCAGGCGGTGAGCAGAACACAGCCGGGCAGCAGTCACCAGGGTCTCTTAGCTCAGTCATGGCCAGGTCGCTGGACCTTGGTCGTGGAAATCACTCCATTATTTTTTTTTTTAATTTATTTGCTCATGAGAGACACAGAGAGAGGCAGAAACACAGGCAGAGGGAGAAGCAGGCTCCCTGCAGGGAGCCCAATGTGGGACTCGATCCCAGGACCCCGGTGTCACTCCCTGAGCTGAAGGCAGACGCTCAATCACTGAGCCACCAAGGTGCCTGGAAATCACTCCACTCTTAACCCACAGCCTGGACTGCAGTTAGTGGCAGGAGACGTGGCTTCACGGAGGGTCTTTGCTCCACCAGAATTGGCACAGGAATGGTGCGGCCCAAGTAAGACCAGCAGTGGCCTCGGCCATTTGTGCTGTTGCTCATCAAGACAACTGAGCTGGGCTTCTAGATACGGGGACTCTGCTCCAGCCTGAGACACACCATCCACAGCAGCTGTGGGCTCCACGCCCAGGTTTGCTACCCATCCTACACGTGACCACCCCCCAAGGAATCGGGAGGGCCCAGGCTGACGTGCAGGACCATCGCAGGCTCCACATTCAGCTCATGTCCCCCAAGGGTCCCACCCCCTCTTCCTTTCCTGTCACTCACCTCTATTAGTTGTGAGAGTACCGTCAAAAGAGGAACCTTCAAGCCCTGCCCAGCTAGCTAACATTTTGGCGGTCAAAGTAAAAGTGTTTATTAAAACTGTATCAATACCCACTAAATAGTAAATAACATAAAATCAAAGGTACAAGATCCCCAAGGGAGGGAAAAATACTTCTTATAGCTTGCAAATTCTTCATGCTTTTGACCAAAAAAAAAAAAAAAAAAAAGTCAATACAACAATAAAATGGAGCAAATGATACAGGCAGTGTGTGGGCCAAAATCTGTTCAACCCAAAAGATTTTTCTGCTCAGTATAAACAAGCCTTAATTTGCATGTGTTTATTACTCCTAATTTTCTTTTCTTTTTTTTTATTATTCCTAATTTTCAAGCATATTGGAGGTCAATTAAGAAATTGATAAACCTCTGTCTTGATAAGAGCAAAACATTAGCGTACGATTAATATGTTCAGCAGAAAATAGAAGTCAGTAATCATTGCTGAAGGTTAATGTCCATGTTAACATGGCCTGATGGAAGGCTAATGAGAAAGCTGTCCTTCTTTTCACACCTCTGATAATGGAAGAAATGGAATCTTCATCTACATTACAACAGACATACATTAAAATGTTCCATACTTGGAAAGTAACTCCTGTCAAACTCAGAAAAGGGCTTCCTACTGCTTATTCATCCAAGCTTCACAGCTTACACCGGGCTTAATAAACTAATAGTGTGTTTATTAAGTATCCTAAAAAGTCAAGTTCTAGAAAGGATATACATACTATCTACAAGAGAAGACCAACCGACACCTACAAAACTTAAACTGATTGAAGAGTATTCGAAGAGGTTTGGAGAAAAACCACATCCCTAAATGAAACCTTCATTTTGATCACATTACAGGGCCCGAATTCTGGGGTGAGTAAATCATGCCCCTTTCCATCAGGAGAGATGCTGCAGCTTTGGCTTTGAGTAGAACTAAAGGAACTCATCTTTCCATCATCCATTCATCCGGCCAATTGTTGTTGAGCATCTACCAAATATTTGGCACCATGTTAGCCAGGAGATTCAGATGGATTCAATCAACTGAGCTACAAGTTGGAAGAGATGTTCCCGTTCCTGCCACGTGTCATTCTCCCATTACCAGCTGACCCACTGAGAGCCAAAAAGTAGAAACCAGGCGACGGCTGTGGTAGAGGAGGGGTGAGAACAAGGGGTGTGTGCTGAGGCTAAACCCACAGGCAGAGGTGTTCAGGCGCTTCCGAGGCCGGATGCTGACGACATGCCCTCTGGGATTGATTAAAGGTTTTGAACTGAGCAGCAGCAGAATCATCTCTCTCTCTCTCTCTCTCTCTTTTTAGTATATCTGGAGATGGGATCATAGGATCAGGGTCTGGATCAGGGCAGCAAGTGGGTCAATCTTGAGCTTCTGTAACCAGAATGGTGGGGATATCTGCACCCGAGAAGAACTGAGGATATAGTGAAGAGTTCGTCTCCACTGGACTAAGTGACCTGGTGAATATAAGATGAAGAGATGGAGAAGGCCAGGATAATGCTCACATCATCTCCCTGGACTCTGATTTTCTCATCTATAAAATGCATTTATTAACATAATATGGTTACAATGCAGGATTGTTGTAGGAATGAAAAAGTAATGGAAGCTGCCTCCCTTTGTAAACTGAAAAGCTCCGCACGTCTGTTGAAAAGGACAACAACAGCAGAAAGGTGCTGGAGGAAGAAATCCTCGCTTTTGGACTCCAGGGTTTCCGTGCACAGAAGATGGAATCGTGAGGTGTCTTCCGGCCCTAATGTTCTCCGAGTCTGACAGTTTTCTCCATGGTTCCTTCAGGTCCTTGAGATAAGAGGAAGAAGCAGCCGGTGACCAGCACCCCCCGCTTCAGAGATGAGCCTTCGAGTCTGCGCTGTGCCCCCACCTGTGCGGGCAGGTGTTCACCCCCAAGCAGTCCTCACCGCAGGCTTTTGGTCTGAGCCAGGCCGCACATGACACCTCGCATGACGGTGTGATTAGGACACGGTTTCCGGGTGGGCCACCCACACTCTGAGCTGCCCTCCAACCACGTAGATGGGATGGACGCTCCTTATTGCGTGCGTAGACTTTCGTCCCTTGCCTTAGAGTGAGGCCAAGCCAGCCTTCCAATGGTCCCTCAAATAAATGCTCTTTGCTTTTCAGGATTCTACTCTCCTTCTCTAGACTTATCTGCCTCACTCCCAGTGACGGCACTGGGATCTACTCCTAAATTAATAAACTTCAACAAATGAATGGAAAGCCAGATTCATCGATTGTGTGCTTAAACAGCTATGGTCATTAGAGCTATAATTGGTCAACTTTGACCAACTAATCCCTCATCGATTTATCCAGAGAGAGTAAACAGGAAGAAAAAAAAACAACCAAGTTCACCACTCTCAGCATATAAATCATTCTACAGTAATTCAGATACGGAGAATATTCTCGTTGCTCCCTTGCCCCTCTTTTCAACTGTAGGCTGGTCTTGAACCTTGTGGGATCCCTCATCTCTCTAAATTTACCTTCTCATCAAGTTTTTAAGAAAATAAAACAGATAAAATATTACAGTTATTTAGATTTTTCTACAGGGACAACGACTTGACGTTACTATGATCGGGGAGAAACACAAGTCTCTGGACCTTTCTTTCTGGCTGAAAACCATAATTGTCTGCATTCAGATCACTCTTTAAAGCATTAGTTTCTCCCTCGGATTTCAGTTTGAGTTTAAAAGCCACCAACCATTCTTTCCCTTGCAACTCTATTTTGGTTGCTAGCTGCAGTCAAAAAGGTACAATCCATAGGGGCTAAGAAAAAACTTCTTAACTTAGTTCTACTCGGAAAAACAGGAGAACAGAAAATCTGAAAGAAAACACGTTGGTAATCCAGCCAACCAGGGTAATTCAGAGAGAGATGTTTAAAGACATATACAAGAAACAGAATTGAGGGAAGTGACTATTCTAATCTTGCCCTAGTTTTTTTTGTTTTGTTTTGTTTGTTTTAAGGATAACATCCGTTCCAATTTTTTTCCAAGTATAGCGTCCCTTATTGTTTCTAGCTCATTAACTTTCCTCCATCTCTCCCAGAACAACACATTTCACCACTGTTTTGCATATGGGAGGCATAAACAAAAGCATGACATTTTAAGGCATGATCCCATGGGGCCTTCGAGAAGTTTATGTTTCACTGGAAACTCTGAGAATCTTTTGCCCAGTTAGGGAGAACATCTGCTTCCTCTTAGCAACTCTAAATACGCTTTGATCCTGACGTCTCTCAATATCACCCACACAATGTATTTGAGGTTTTCCTGAGTAAAATGGGAGAACAGGGTGACATTTGAGTTGGGGGCAAAGTGCCACTTTCCAGGAGACGTTCAACTAAACCTTTTGCTCAGGAATAAAAAACACAGTTTTAATGCTGGTTCTTCCTTAGAAACCTCCTTCTGCAATAACACTTAGCATCTATGCAGCGTTTTTCAAAACATCAAACAAATTACTCCTCAACCAACCCTTTGTCAGGAAGTCAATTAGGTGGAATATAATTTGTAGATGGAAAACCAAGAAATGAGCAGGCTTAATTAGAATTCAGACGTGTACGCCATGCTTCCCATTATCCCTCTCCCCAACCACCAAGAGTTTCCATATGTCAGCATGATTCTAGTGAAGATCATCCAGTAACATTACTTTGTGATAATTGTCTATTTTGAATTTAAAATGTTCCACCAACTGCATTATTTTGGGTTCCTTTATTTATTCACTCCAAGAGCACCTACTGAGTGCAGAGTAACACTTTAGACGCTGTAGTTCATTTTTATTAAATGAAATAATCCAGCTCATGGACCAGAAAACTACAGCCCCTCGTCTCTATTTTTGTAAATAAAGTTTTATTGGAACAGAGCCACACCCATTTATTCACATATTATCTAGGGCTGTTTTTGTACTACACCTGCAGAGGCGAAATGAAAACTTGATCCAGAAGTTGTGAGAGAGCTCATATGACCCACCAGCTCGGAATATTTACCCTGTGGTCCTTTACAGAGTAAGTTTTCCAACCTTGTTCTAGTTCAACAATTTCTAAACACTTCGTCTAGTTGCAAGCGGATCTGCTGAGAAGCTGGTTAAAGTCCAGGTTCTGATTCAGTAGGCTGCTGGTAGTGGTTTGTAAGAATCTGAATTTTAAAAACCCTGTTCGAGGGATTACACGATATCATTCCATTTGAGAAATGTTGTTCCAGGTGATAGATTTTAAGGGCATCCAAGGGACAGAATTTTTTAAATGGGAAGAAGGTTGCTCATGGGATGAGATCAGGGAAAAGCTTCCTGGAGGTGGTAATTATCTGCAGATTTTGATGGATCTGGACTGTTGAGAGAAAACCCAAAATTTATTATAGGCCGTAAAGACAATGATAGGAATCAAGATATGGATATGGGAAGGAACAGGGTGAGTGAAGCATACGGCCAGGGAGCAGGCCTAATGGAGCAAGAGTCACGGGGAGTCATGGAAGAGGCTATTTGTATGGAGCTGGGGATCAGAGCAACAGATGCCCTTTAAGGTTTATCGAAAAACACTTTCAATCCAACGAAGAGTTCAAGATCCACAACCGGCAGGAGAGCGGATCCAGCCAAGCCGCGTGTCCCAATCTCTTCAATGAATGACTGAGGACATTTTTAACATGGTGGCTTAGGGCGCAGAACAAAATCACTTCACGGTTTGCACCTACAACTTGAACCTCATGAACAGTGTCTAACACGCATCAGCAACGCTTAGCGAGCTTGTTAGAACTCAGAGAGCTCCGTCTCACCTCCAGAGTTTATGACTCAGTAGGTCTGTGGCGCAGCCTGTGAGCCTGTAACTTCTAACAAGTCCCCAGGTGATGCTGACGGTGCTGGTGCGGGGACCACCTCTGGAGCACAGCGCTCTAAGCAAAGGAAACAAATGTCTGGAAAAGAGGAGGCGTAACGGGTGCCCACGAATGGGCTTGGTCGCGGGGAGGGCCACGCCCTTCCACGGCTGATGAACCACGGCAAACACACAGCGTCCTCCAGGCTTGAACCTTTAGAGGTTACTGCCAGTTTGGATGAAAACCAGATTGAAATCACAGAACCATAGATAATCAGAGAGTTAATAATGAAATAGGCCTTAGAGATCATTTTATTTTGTAGACTAGACGGAGAAACTGAAAATCAGAGAGATTACATGGCTTGCCTACATCCAGTTCCTAATAGCAACCCAAGAGTTTTATTCTTCAAAAAGAACTTGCATAATAAAAATGAGTGATATTTAATATCAAGAAATTAAACTAGGACTTAGTCTATGTACCCCGAGTTTATTAAACAGCTTATAGACTTTCTCCCTAGTGATCATACCAAAAACGAAATCCTCATCGAAGGGAGGCCCACATTTGTGACAACAAACCCTTCCCAATCTCCCCCCGCCAAAAAATAAAAAGCCAATCAAGATTAGAAATCGATTTTGGCTTTTGAGTGATTAGTCCAAAAGCTATTACTCTATCACCTTGTGCCTTTAAAAGGCAAAACATCACATTATGAATATTGACCACATATTTTTTTTTAGTTCTTGACTGTTTCACTGAATTTCAAGTGCAAGGAAATTGAAGCTTGATTCAGGTTCAAGTCCTAGTCCCTGATTATGGGTAAATGACAAGTCAGGTAATAGCTGCAATTGATTGAGAGTGACATCTAAGCAAAGATGCTTTTAGCTCCCTCCGGGCTCCCAGGACACTTAGAAATAATTCAGATATGGTTTCTTATCAGCTGGGTATTAGCAGCCTGTAAATATGTATCCCCATTCAGCATAATGGGTTCTGACAGAGTAAAAGCCACCTGGAAAACATTTAAACGTCCCTTTTTCCAGTGGTTGTTCAGCCACTTTCCCCCTGAGGGGCAGCCAATCAACGATGCAGGATTTCAATTTGTTAACATGTGGGATGTGTCAGGCTTTTCTCCTGTCCTCTGTTTTGTTTTCTGTTGCTCTCTGTGCTCTTCACCTTTCAAAGAGAGACGAGAAAGGACCAGTTTCCTTGTCCAGCCTCGTGTCACAGGTAGATAAAAACGAGTTAATCTTTAATGAAGCAGAAAGTGAGTTATATAAAGGCAATTTCCTTCCAGGCTTTACATGATGGCTCTTGTTCATTTTATTGGGTTCATCAACCCAGTGGTTATTTATTCATATATCCATCCAGCACCGATCGAACACCGCTACGTGGAAGGCATTTTGACAGATCTGAGCCTCCCCACCCCCACCTTGTAATTATTGGAAAAGGAGGAACAAGCAAATTCTGCTCCCACACCAGGCACGGTGTGAGCCCTAACGCCCCGTTGTTCCTCTGTGGCCTGACTCCTGCTCTCTGGCGTGGTTCAGCATTTTGCAAACAAGAGTACTCTTCCACCACTCCCAAGACGGTGAAATAAAGAATTTCATGACCTCTTCGGTCGGAGAGTCTAGATGCGATGGAATTTTCTGTTTTTTGGAACTTAAAACACAATTTTCTCCAGCCTGGTACTCTGGGTGCTTTGCCCACGCTCATCCCAGACTTGAACGGGACAGCGTTCGCGTCAGGCCTGTGGATGTGCTGACCCTTAAGCAGGTCAGGAGTGCCCACCTTGGGGTGTGGCCGCTTCCCTCCCACCTGGAACATGCGCCGGTTCTACAAAGACGAGGAATCCTTCAAAGACCAGCTTAAAGTGCAGCCTCCTCTATGGGGCTCCCTTGGGAACCCCTCTGAGCGCTCCTTCTCCAGCCTCCCAGGACACTGACTACTTTTCTAGACCATGCATTTGGCATATCCAACGCTGCCTCACATGATCAATGATTGTTTAGAAGTTTGTGTGCCGTACGCTCTTTGAGTACAAGGAACAGTGGGGACAATTCCCTGCACGTCTCTGAGAGCTTAACAAATTATGAAACGGTCAGATCTGTATGAATGGAAGTTCATTCTTCCATTGGCATGGGTGGTAGTTTTAACAGCACTGATAGTAATCATCGTAGCTAGAGAATATTTATTGGAAGTTTTCTCCAGCAGAAAAGTGCCCACGGAATCAACTAAAAGGCAAAAAATCAATTAAATAAATAAATAAATAAATAAATAAATAAATAAATAAATAATAAAAATAAAATAAAGACCTTGGGATACTAGAGTTAGTTGCTCAAAAAATTAAATGTTCTTTTTTTTTTTTTAATGATAGTCACACACAGAGAGAGAGGCAGAGACACAGGCAGAGGGAGAAGCAGGCTCCATGCAGGGAGCCTGATATGGGATTCGATCCCGGGTCTCCAGGATCGCGCCCTGGGCCAAAGGCAGGTGCCAAACCACTGCGCCACCCAGGGATCCCCAAAAAATTAAATGTTCTGAAGCAATTGCCATTGAATTTAAAAGGGTCTTTTTTATTTTTTCCTAAGAAGCTGGGAAAACTGACCTAATGTCACATAGCTAATGCAGGCTTGCAGTAAGGAGTACGTTTATTCTTCAGAGAACTTGAGAAATCTTTGCTAATTAATCCACTCATTCATTAATCACTAGCTAAACTAGCAAGCAGGAGAGAAGGCTGCAAAAAGGAAGGTAAACGGTTGTATCGGCAGCAACCTGGAAACCTAACCGCAGCCTAGAGAGCTGAGGGAGGGGTGGCTGTTCCCTTGGTGACGTAGGGGGCCGGGGACTGTCCCTGCGTGTTTGGGTTTGGGCATGGGGAGTGGATCTGGCTTTGGGAACGGACAGTGCCCTGCTAGCTGGTGCCTGTTCTTAAAGACAACCCACAATGCCAGCTTTTCACACACTGGACACTGGAGTTTTTCATCTCATCAAGTGAAATGGGAGGCACAGAAAACATCACGTAGTGCCCTTTATGCCGAAGCACCAAAATATGCTTCAAGAAACATGTAGGAGGGAGATGGAGAGAGAGTGGCAGAGGAGATGATGCAAAAGAGCAATTCCCAGTTTTAGTAAATGAACCAAATCCTAGAATTAGAAAGAAAATACTCAAATTGGAAGCTAAAAATGTCAGACCATTTTAAATCTAGGATAATGGCAACTTGCAAAATTGAGGCCTAAAAAGAAAAAAATCAACATGTCCCACCCCCCACCCCCACCCCAATGCCTCAACCTCTATTTTGAAGGACATCTATTCGGTGGCTCTGGTACTCCTGGTGTTGAGACAGACGGGGAGGTGGGGGGGGGGGTGTAGGGCATCTCAGGGAATGTACAGGCCACCCGTTTATTCACCCTCAGAGCAATTTTAAAATCAATGCAGTATTTCCTGGGCACGCTGACGTCACCCCACTCACATCAGAGGAGGGGACTGAGCTGCTGCCTTTGTGCTCATTAAAATTCTGTGTACTACAGTCTGCAGGAGCCGATGCCTATTTCCAGAACACCCATAAAACACAGCAGTAAGTGTTCTGGTCTCTGGGGCCAAGGTGGGGAGAGCCGGGAGGCCTTGTGTGGGATGAGGTCCGCACAGGGGAACGGGGGCGGGGCAGGGGGGATGCACAGAATCTCATTGTTTGCTGTTGGTTTTGTTCTTTTACCAAATTCTAGCAACAGAAGTAAGTGTCAGCCACACAGTAAGTGCACAGAACAGGGCAATGAATGTGGGAGGACTCTGGGAATCTCAAGGGAAGAGGCCACCTAGGGCCTAGGTGAGGGGCCATCTGATCTGCAGAGAAGGACCTCACACCCCAGAAATTGGAAACACTCCTCTCAGGTCTTCTTCTATCTCATTAAGTGGGTTTTCTTTCTCACAACCCATTTATAAAGGAAGATCTCGGTCACCTGTCACCCGTCTGGGTGCCGCCTGCGTGAACACAGAACCTACACCTGCCACGCAGACCATGTGTGCACGTGCACCGACTCCAGGCCTGAGGGCCCCCCCCCCCCCGGGGCCTGGTCACGGCCTCCACGCGGGGGCTGTGGCTGTGACCCGGGCGGAGGAGGGTGGGCGGGTGAGCTGCGTGTGCGGGCCGGAGGGCAGAGGCGCATCGTCAGGTCGGCGTCATCCGGCTGGTGCCCGCGGGACAGCAGGCCCTGCGGAAGGGAACCCCTGGGCACAGATGCTCCCGGAGCCCTGTAGGGGCGGGCGCCCCGGGCCCTCCGACCCGCCGCGTGGCCAGGAGGCTGCCCACCAGCCCGAGAGAGCACAGCCTTGGGTTCAGGCCCAACGGTCACCTCGTGTCAGAGCGTTTCCCGTGAGCACTGCCCCCCGACAGCCGGCACAGCCCGTCCCAAGCAGCGCTCCAGAATTCTCGGAGACATGCCTGGCTTTCTCTTCATTCAGCTGCTACACACGGACATGGATGCCCACACACAGGACACAGATGTGCACACACACGGACTCACATGGACACAGATGTGCACACACACGGACTCACACACGGACGCATGCACACGGATGCACACACATGCACACAGATGCACACCATGCACTACCAGTGGACCCTACACATGGTAAGAAATCGTCTCTTCGAGGGGCGGGTGGCCGAGCTCCGAGTCCATATACACACGGCCTGCATGACAGCGCAGGCTCTCGCCCCAAGTGGAGCTCCACACTTGAAGCACCAGTGGAGGGCCTGGGGGCTGAGGGTCTGGGAGCTGGGGGCCTGGGGGGCTTGGGTGCTGGGGGGCCAGGGCTGGGAGAGCTGGGCCTGGGGGCCCCCTTCTGTAGCCCAGCAGCGGCAGCCCTGCTGATCGAGGAGAAGTGAAGGCGCAGGGTGGTCCCAGGACGGGTGACAGGCTGCCTGCTTGGCACAGAAGGAAGCCCGGCGCTCTCTGCCCGCGTCAAGTCTCCAGGACAGCCTGCTGGCAGCTCTCTGCCGGAGGCTAGGCCTGGCCCAGGCGGGCGGCAGGACCCCCTGCGCTGCTGGAATGTCTGAGGGAGGGATCTAGAACTCACCCCACACACTGATATACAAAGGCCACCCTCAGTCCTTGGTCCTCCCCATCCAGGTCACGTTGCTTTTTGAAGTGGCTCAGTGGGTGGGGTCCCACAGCCCCGCGGGTAGGACACGGTCAGGGTCGGGGCGCTCGGTGGATCCACACGGGCCACGGCTGGAGTGGAGCAAGGCCCCGGGCTGGGTGGGGGCCCGAGGGCATCGGGCCGGGCCTTGCCCTGCACCAGCCTGGCGGCGGCCGAGCACCCGGCTTGCAGAGCATCTTCAGAAGCTGCGGCTGGCGGCACCGAGGTGTCCCCAAGATGGCAAGACGTGCAGACGGCGCAGAAGGCTGCGGGTCCAGGATGGCTCGCGGGGACCCCAGGCCCGCCTGTTGCCGCCAGCATGTCCCCTCAGCCAGTAAGGGACAGTCAGGCCCCTGCTATGGCCCGGGCGCTGCTGGCGGGGAGGGAAGTCGGGGGAGCAAAAAGGAAAGTTCTAACTGGAGCCCGGGAGCTAGGCCTCGAAGCAGGAAATGAGAACAATGCAAAACAACACTAAGCAAACCCCCAAAAAATAAAGACTAAAAGGAAGGTGAATTGGCAAATAATTACTCCATCTGTAGAGGAAACCAATTACTTTGCTGAAAATCGTGTCCTTTCTTCTGAGAACAGAAGAGCCTTCCTTCCCTCGCCACCGTCCGTCCCCAGCCCCTCGCCAGGCCCGCGGCTTCCACGGCCGCTCCCCGGCGTCACCAGCGGCCCAGGCGCGAGTCCCGGCGCGGTTACAGGTGCTCCCCATCCTCCGTGACCGGCTAAACCTCTAACGCGCCTTTTCCGAGGTTCTCCCAAACCACCAACCTTGGCGTCTACACTGGCTAAGTGGAAGCGCCGCGTTCCGGGCCCACGTCCTCTTGGCGTAAAAGCGCGGGGCCACCCGCCAAAGAGCTCGCCTCAGCGGCTGGGATCCCGAGGACACGGGTGTCTTCCTGAAAGGGCGGACTCTTCCCCTGGCTTGAATCCCACCTTCTTTCTCGGTGAGGACAATGAGGGAACACGCGGGGCCCTGGGAGCAAGCGGGAAGTAACCCAAGGCCTTTCGAGACGGTCCCAGAACCTTCAAAGCCGTCTGGTCGGTCTTGTTCTCCTCGAAATGTCAGCACAAGCCCTTCTGGCCCGGGGTTGGTCTGGTTCAGAGGCCGCTCCGGGGGGGCTCGGCGCCGAGCGGAGGGAGGAGGGCGCAGGAGTCGGGGTCTCCCCCATGCAGCAGGGCCGCGCCCCGCCGTGGAGGGCTCCCCCGGCCCGGCCCGTGCAGGCGAGTTCTGGGGCGCGGGGCCCTGCGAGGAGCAGCGGTGTTTCGGGGCGAGCGCGCCGCCAGCGATAAGCAGGAGCTAAGGTCTCGTTACTCTCCCTCAGACGCAAAAGGAACGTCCGGCCTCGGTAGCAAGGGGGAAAACAACCTGGGACCCGGGCTCCAGCTCGGCGCGCGCCGAACAGCGGCCTTGGGTGCCCGGCGCCTTTAGATGCTTTTACTTGGAAACCCGCGTGGTCCCAGAGTCGGGAGCGAAGAGCCGCCACGCAGAGGCCAGGAAGCTCCGGCTCGTTAGGCGGCGCGGAGTCCGGGGGAAGCCGGGGAAGGGCGGCTCTGGGCTGACCCCGCAACCTGGTGGCAGGAGGCCCATCTGGTGCAAGGTCTGGCTCCGCCCTTCAGGGCCTGCATGTCGCTGACACGCCGACCGTCGGGAGCAAGACCCCCGGGCCTCCCCAGTGCCACCTCCCGGGTACACTCCTGTCCCTGTCCCCGTCCCCATCCCCAGGCTCAGCTCACGACGCCCCGGGAGGGGGAGGCGCCGACTCGGTCTGCTCGTGTGTTCAGAGACGCCAGTAATGGAGGAAGGACATAGTCTTGTTCCCCGGGGCCTTCCGGAGACAAAACCTTCACCCGGAGGTTCCCCAGTCGCGGACCAGCCTAGTGCCGCAAGGCCACCGCGCAGGGGTCACGGGCAGCCTGGCTGACTTGCCCTCGGGGCCACAGCGGGGCAGCGGCCGCGCCCTGTGTCGCAGCTGGACACCTGGCGGCGTGGCCCCGGGGGCCCGGGCGTCCTCCCCTGGAAGCCCCAGGCCCGGCCCGGGGGGGGACATCGGGCCACAGGGGAGGGGGGAGCCTTTCCAGGAGGGCGCCGGAGCCATTTCCCTCTAGACCCCCGCTCCTGCGTTTCTGGTTCTCTCAAACGCTGCCCGTGACCTCATCGTGGAAAATACACGACACTGGTGCGTGTGTCCCTTATAAACCCCTTGGCGGGGAGGTCACGTAGCCTAAGGAGGGAAGCCGGCCTTGGCCGAGGCTGGAAGCGGGTCCGGGGCGTGTGGGCACCGGGCCTCGCGGCTGCAGGCAGGCATCAGCCCACCCAGGAGCGGCCTGCAGGTCCGTGGCCTAGACCCCGCGCGTCGCCAGGCTGTGGGGCCAACAGGCAGGACGTCGGCAGCCGAGGCCCAGCGCCCGGGATCTCACACTTGCCCTCTGCCGTGGCACCTGCTGCTCCTTGACTCTTCCAGGCACAATCAAGAAGTGACTCCATAGAAACACGTGTGTGTGTCCTTATGGCCTTTCCTAGGGGCGCAGAGTCACCCGTCCACAAAGTCACTATTCCTAGACATGCGCCCAAAGGACGCGGCTTCCATGGCTTCTCCCCCAAATTACAACGTAGCTTGTGGCCTTCGTCACCGATTCTGACGGCCCCGCACGGTCCGCAGGCAGCTCCGCGGAAACCCCACCACGCTCCGTCCTGAATCGGACGACAACGACGACGACGACCAGGACAGAAGACTGCAAAGGTGGAGGACAAAGGCACCTGGAGCAAGCGGGTGCACCTGGCACGGGAAGGTCGGCGAGGCCACCGGAGCCTGCAGGCCAGGGATGCTGCAGCGTCAGGGGGGACCTGGAGCCGTCAGCGTTCGCCCAGCGGGACCTGCTTCCTCAGCGGGCGTCCCGTGAGCCCTGCAGGTGTGCCCATGAGCCCCACAGGACCCCTCAGGTGTGCCCTGTGAGCCCCGCAGGTGTGCCTTGGAGCCCCCAGGTGTGCCCGTGAGCCCCACAGGTGTGCCCATGAGCCCCACAGGTGTGCCTTGGAGCCCGCAGGTGTGCCCGTGAGCCCCGCAGGTGTGCCTCGGTGAAGGGAGACAGAGTAGAGGTGCCACCGAATGTACTTGAGAGGCAGGCCCCGTGCATGGGGCAGAGGACGGAGGGGACGTCGCAGGGACAGCAGGCCCGGCCTCCGTGGGCCATGGCGCCTGAGGATGGCCACGCAACCCCACGGCTCCCAGGTGACAATGGCGGGACCAAGCCGAAGGGAAAGGTCAGCGGCTTATTAAGACTCGGAGATGCCGATGCCTCCCAGGTGATCCTGCGTGGGAGCGAGTCTCCAGAAAGCTTTGATCCGTTACACGCATGTTTACAACACGAAGCACTGAAAGCATCTCGCTCCTCGACGTTAACCCGCCCGACATGTCCGTGGCTCCACCAAGCCGGTTCCAGAATGAGGACACCGGAGGCAGACGCCGCCACGGGCTGCCCGTAAGGCCAGCCACGCCGTGTCCTCAGGGAGGGCGTCTGTAAGCCTGGAGGGCCTGTTGCAATGAAGAATGATCGGATAAGCTCGCTCCCCAATTAACTTCTTTGAAATGGAAGAGCAAAGGCTTCCGAGCTGCCGCAGGGCCGCGAGTCAGCGGGGCTTGGCCCCCCGCGCAGCCCCCGCCGGAGCCACCGGGCTGCTGTGCACAGAACCCTTGGCTCATCTTGGCTCACCCCGACTCCAGCAGATTCCAAGTCCGCTGCCTTGACACCAAGTGGCAGGTGTGCCAAGCGGAGCCCGGCCTCCCGGAGCACCTGGATCAGCCCCCAGGGCGCCGGGCGCGGCTGGGGATACCAGGCCCCCCGAGTCACCGCAGGAGACGACGGGCTACGTGGGGCGACGAGCACGACGTATGCCAGCGCGTGTGATGCACACATGCGCCCCGACAAGTGGAGAGCGAGCCCCGCGTGGGCACACAGCTCGCTCGCTCGCTCCCCGGACGGACGGCGATGCCCACGCGCTCCTTTGAAAACAAAGGCTGCGATCTGGACCTGCCGCACCTGCTGCCGGTCCGCCCCGGGGACCAGGTGCTGCTGCCGCTGGCTGTGCACCCTGAGGGGGTTAGTGACCTCTCTGGGCTCCGCTTTCGCCTCTAAATGGTCCTAGTGCCGAGCCTGGGGAGTTGGCGAGGCTCCTCATGCAGGACGATCAAGAACCAACGCCCTTCGCAGCAGCCTGTACTCAACAGACGTGCACCACATCCTGCTTCCCGTTGCGAGGCTTGGTCTACAGGGTGGCACCCGGACCCCACAGCCGGCAGGGCCGAGCCCCTCGGGCGCACCGGGAGGGCCACAGAAACAACCCGCAGGGCAGGAGCCCCCGCCCTGGGGGAAGCTTTCCTAGGCACCCAGATATTTGTAGACTATTTTTTAAATGGAAAACACACACACACACACCCCAAAAGGCATAGAGCAAACACCCAGAAATATCTTGCTTCGATTCTCCATGGGTTCTTCCTGCAGATGTGTCTCGCCCTGTGGATTTCATCGAGAATGAGACGAAGCCGCGGCCGCGCTCCCATGGAAACCTGCGCGTGTGATTGGCCCGGCCGTCTCCAGGCGCCGCAACAATGCCCCGGACCGCACGAGCGCCCTTCATGTCTAACAGACACACTTAGCTCTCCCCACCCCCTGGCATCTGTTATGCAACTTGCTCTTAATAAGGAGATTCCGGTTCACCCCGGCGTCGTCTCACCCTCTAAGCGTCCTTGAGAGGTTGCTTTGCCCGTTAAATCCCGACACCCAGAGAGGCAGCAGCGGGGAGGGCAGGCTGGGGGGGGCAGCGGGGAGGAGGGGGGTTGGGGGCTGAAACCCGGCAGGTGTGATAAGATAAAGCCTTATCACACTTGTAATTGCACCTGCCTCCATCCCGTTTGTTTTATTTCAGGATAGAACAGGCTGCAAAGGGGAGGGGGGGGGATGTGCCCACAAGGAATGTTTTCACCATTTTCACCACTTTGCATTCGACGGTGATTAAGGAGGGAAGGATCCCGTCACCTACGATGATTGATTGATTGATTGATTGATTGATTGATTTTTACCTACGATGATTTATATGACCACGAGCGCCCTGGTGTGAGCCTCCAAGCAAGATGGAGCCACTGATAGGGAATTAAATGGCCCAGAGGAGCCCGTGCGCACCTGCCAGCGGCCCTGCGACCCTGAGCATCCCTCAAAGCCTCCGGCACCTGGAGCTTCGGGCGAGCCTCCGGCCAACACAGCGAGCGCGTCTCTTTGTTCCTGAAAGTTCCAATCTGCAAAGGAGTCAGATTCCCACGTGATCGTTGTTTCCTGTGACTCCTACACCGCCCGGACACCTGAGAGCCTAATATTCAAAGCTGGCGAGGCTCAGGATCCGCATCGCATCGGGCCGGACTACCTAACCAGGGGGCGACAGCGCTGGGGCCAAGGGGCCGGGGCTTCCCCTGTTTCCGCGTCATCAGCCCACGTGCGGCCTTCTCGCTCGAATGCCTTCTTCGGGGCCGCACGTCTCAACCCCCAGCAGAGCATACGATTTAAAACCCTGAACATCTAGGTTTAGGTTAAAAAAAAAAAAAAAACTTAAAAACAATCAGTGGAAAAAAAACCACCATGGTCTGAGCTCACATACCAGTGACTGTAGAGAGAGGTGTTGCCCTTGTGCCCGAGTCCAGCGGAAATCAGGTGCGACGTGCCCTGGGCGAGACCCGGCCCTCTCTCTAACGCTGGTATTTGCCGATAGCCCCAAAGTCGGCTGTCCGTGCGCCTCCTGTAAACCTTTAAACTGATATAAAGTTGAATAATGGGGTAGGTTCGGACATGTGTATACAGTAGGAGCTCAGCTATGATCAATGAACCTACGTTTGTAAAAGACTAAAAAAAATTATACATCAAAACATTAACCACAGCCCCCCCCGGGGGGCCAAGAGTTAGTTGATTTTTGTGGGGTTTTCTTTTCATTTGTCTCTTAGTCTCATGGCGTTTTCTACACAGAGTATGTGTCATTTTAAAAGGGAAAAAAAAACATTAAGGAAACTCTCAGGTTGCTTCTCATCTTTCTCCGTAAGGATAATTAAACCTTAAACATACTAAGAGCCTTCCCACGTTTGAATGCCCCGTGCCCCCAGTATCTCTCTCCAGGCACGCGACAGCCTGGGGCGGGCATCCCGGAGAGGGGCTCCCCCACGGATGGGGACAATGAGGCCCGGGCCAGCCCGCGGGGCAGACGGCGGGGACGGGAATCACACCGAGGCTCAACAGTCAAAAAATGACTTTACGATGACCCCTTCCTCCTTGTACGTTTGAAGACTCCTCTTTGCAGCTGAACATTTCAAGAGCCGACAGGTAGCCCTTCAGTCGATTTTCTTCTTTAGACTATTTTCCAACGTGTGAAACTCTGAGGGTTTAAAACACAGACACCTTCCCGGCCACCCACGAGGGAGGAAGGGATGCAAGAAATGATAACATGAGCATCATCCAAGCAGCTTGCGACGAGCCGCACCTAGAAAGGCGATGGGCACGGCCTGCAGGGCTGGCTCCCCGGGCCCAGTGCGAGGCAGAGGGGAGGAGGGTCCCCACCGGCCACCCTCTGGGTCTAGTCCCAGAGTGAGACCAGTGGGACGGACGGACTTCAAGGGACGGTCCCAGGACGCACAAGAAGGAAGGGGGAGAGACGGAGAGCCAGACACCCCAAGATGCCGACACAGAAGAGAAATCGAGGCCCCAAGTTCCCTTCCTGGGTTGCTCATTTGTTGCGAGGAATCTGCATCAGCAAAGCCACTGGGGCCCCACAGGAGCCAGTCGGCGACAGACACAGCAGACACAGTCCTGAGCGGCGGGTGCAGCTGGCTGGGAGGACCTTCCAGCCCAGGAACTGCCGCGCCGCTAGCGACCTGTGCAACTGTACGCGGCGGCCCACGATCAGAAACATCATCAAGTCGGGTCTGCCTCAGGCTGGAAGGATGGCCGAGTCCTTGGCCACGAGGGATCCTCTGGTTAATGTGGGTGCACACACACGTGTGACACAGAACTGAGGCCGAGAGGTGATTTCTGGAGCCCAGAGGTGAATGAACCATCTCCCTGGGGAGAAGGCCGTGGACACCGGGCGCCGCGCTGGTGGCACCGAGCACTGAACGTCGGGCCCGGAGCCCGGTGATAGTCGGGACGATTCTGCCCACGACGCTCTCTGGCTGTAAATCCCAGAGTCTCGGTATCTCCCCATGAGGAGGCGACGTTGTCCCCTGCTCCCCAGCGTCCTGGCACCAGGCAGGCCCGTGCAGCAGGCAGGGTGCAGGCAGGGTGCCACGACCCCGCACCGCCCAGGGAGCTGCAGAGCAGATGCGGATGATGCGCTAGTGTGACTCCAAGCCGCTCCGGCTTCACGTCCTGTGATGAAATAGAAGCGTGGCCCACGTCTGCGAAAATTCCACCCGCGATCGCGCCGGGCCTGTGAGGCCACCAGCCCGTGACCGCGAGCGCACGGTTCACAGGCGAGGACGCCAGGGCGGCTGGGGGCAGAGCGGAGGCGAGGCGACGTCCGCGTGGCCCTGTGCAGGGAGCCGGCAGGGCTGCGCGGGGAAACGGGCCAGTGGTGCCTCGCCGGCCTCCTCGGGCTCCCCTCGCTCTTCCCCACGAGCCCTCGCTCTTCCCCACGAGCCCCGGACGGGCCCGCGGCTTCCGAGCTGCTGGGGCAGCTGTGAGCCCGCCTTCCCTAGCTTCTTACCAAAGTCTGGGACCGCGCAGAGAAGCCACCCGCCGCATCCGAACCAGCCCGGGGCGGTGACGGACGCAGCCAACCTGGGCCCTGGCTGCCGGCCTGGCATTCGGCGGCCCCGTTTCAAAACACCCTGCGTCCCCTCTCCACGGCAGCTGCCGCCCTATCAAAACGCCTAGAACCCTAGAATCTCACAAGTAGACAATGAAACACCCCCCCCCTCCGGTACTTACGTGTTAATAAAATGTCACGTGCCCAGATCTTTCTGACCTTTTATAGCTTCAGGCAGGGACAGTTTCCAGAGGATGGAACTCAAGGCAGTGATCTAACATACGGTATCTTATTAAATGAAAAATGACGCAAATCGGAGAATTTCTATCATTGAGGCAAATTTGAAAATAATGGAGTGCATTGTGCAGAGCACATCGGAAGTAGGCAACGCACACCAGGGTGAAAACGTAGACGAGGTAACAGAGTAGAGGCGCGTGAAAGCTACGGGGAAGCAGAAGTAGATTCCTCCGGGAATCTGTGCCTCTTTGGAAACAACTCAAAATCCCTGAATCTGACCATCACTCATGCCCATAAGCAAATTAAGTCGCCACTACTGTGATGCTATTAAAAAAATAACTCAAAAATAAATATATGGGGGATGCCTGGGTGGCTCAGTGGTTTGGCGCCTGCCTCCAGCCCAGGGCGTGATCCTGGAGACCCGGGATCGAGTCCCATGTCGGGCTCCCGGCATGGAGCCTGCTTCTCCCCCTGCCTGTGTCTCTGCCTCTCTCTCTCTCATGAATAAATAAATAAAATCTTTTAAAAATAAATAAATAAATAAACAAACATATGGATAGTCGTGATGCTATTTGATCCCATTTATTACCTGCCCTGCCACGTACCTTAAGCATCAAGTGCATGTTAATTCAGTGCTTTGTAACCCACGGGTCCTACCCAGCACCTTGAATAAAGGAAATGCTTCAACATTAATTCATTTACACTCCATCCGTACATCGTTCTAAGTTCAAAATTGCTATCTGGTTAAAAATAAGACAAGCATTTGAAATGCAGAAGGGAATTATTTTCAGGACCATTCTGTTTTTTTCCCCCCAGTGGACCTCTGCCTTCATGTATCCCACGATGAGAGGCAGGAGGACCTTTGCGAGGTTTCCCCGGGGCCCCAGACTGAACACAAGGAACTGTCCACCCACGTCCAGGTGGGGAGACCAAAGAGGGAGTGAGCTGTTGAAATAATGTAACGATCGGTAGTTCCAGCTCTCAGATAACTTAGAAAGAGAGTGACGGTGGAAGGCTGGATCAGGAGCTACCTACTGGCCTCCTCCGGCAGATCCAGGGACGTTCAGACCCTCGGGGCAGCGACAGTCGCAGAGATGCAGCTAAACACGCGTGTGGTCTTCACGACTGGGAGATCCTACTGAGTCCAGTCCCGATGCCCCCCGACGGCTCATGGCAGGTGCTCTGCATTCGGGGAGACGTGAGCTGGGACAGACAGTCCCTGAGCATCAGCTCTTTGGCTACACTAAGGAAGCACATATGTGAATGACACCTACTTCCCTTGAGAAACAACCCCCTTCCCAGTTAGCCTTCTCAGGCCAAGGGAACCCCGCCCACGCTGCAGGCCGGCCCCAGGCACTCTCACTGTGCCGTGGAAGTTTCCGGAGAGACAGTCCGCAGAAGTGGACGTTTAGGAGAACAGAGCATTGTCTGAAGGATCTTTGTGCTACTCCCAGGGCCTACAGGATGCGTCATCTAGTGAGCCCTCAGCAGGGAGGGTTTCTTGAATGAATAGATGACGAATGACTCAGCGCACGGCCCTAGAGAAGAGACACCAAGCACAGACCAGGGGCCATACGCAGTGAAGACAGTCTTCTCTCTTCTCCCATCGAATTGGCATTTATGCCATCACACTCATAGAAAAGAACCTTGGTCCAGTACAGTCCTTGGCCTTGACCCTTCTTCTGCTGCTGCTTGGGGTGAATGAGAGGAGAAGTCAGAGCTGTCCCTAGAATTGGGACTACGACTAGTAAATGTATCTTAAGAGTCCGCTCCGGGTATCGCTCGGGGTAGAGTAGCAAACAGGAGAATGCACGTACTTTATTCAGCCTCAGGGTTCAAGAAGGCTTCTTGGAAATGAGGTCACGTGAGCTATTTACATGCCACGTGAACCATCAAGCCTGCCCTTCAGAAAAGCTTTGCACTTGGACTCAAAGAGGATGGCAGTGAGCAAGAGAACCGCATACTTTCCCCTCTGAAGAAAAGGCAGCACAGGCAAGCGACAAAACGTTGCCACAGACATCAGAGACTATTTCCTGGCAACGTGACCCTTAACGTATTTAAGCTGGTAGCTTATGCAACAGCTCAAAAGTGAGACATCGAATTAAGAGGAATTCAAATGTAGTCGAGAACACGAAATAAGAATTTAAGTATATGCCTCTAGGTCTACTAGGAAAGACTGAGAGATACTTTCCTTACCTCCCGTCTCCAGGGAAGAACAAGGATTCGTAACCTGGATATCACCCAAGGAAGGGAGTTTTCAGAAGTTTAGGCTCCCAAAGTAAGTGGCTGGGTTGTTTAAGAGGGAAAAAGCTCAAAAATCTCTAAAAGACATGACTCTATCCTAGTTGGTGTTGGTCTAGATGTCTAGGTCTAAACCCTGGGTCCTCTGGCCCAGGAGGGATCAAAGATCCGATGGCCCCACTGGACACGTAGACCGTGGCACCAAATCCACACGCTTTTCAATGAGCCACTTTAGCAACAAGACCAGAGGCCTTTCCTCAGGTTTTCTGGAAGGTCTAAGACCCTCAGTTTCCTTGAATGACCAAAGGAAGTTGCAGGGCAAAAATGGGTAAGATTGAATTTCCAACAACCTTGCAGGGGAAAGGAGGGAACAGAGCCAGATGTACCTGAACATGAAGAAATACAACACTTCCCGCTCCCCGCACTGAGGCACAAATTCACACCCGTTTTAGAAGTTTGACCAAACTTCAAGAACAAAAACCACCCTAAAAATAAAAATAAAAAAAAAAAAACCCAAGCCCCTAGGTCTCTGTAAATGAACAACAGAACTCTACGTGCCTCAGGGTACCCGTATTTACCTGGACACAGCAAGTCAAGTGGAAAACCAACCAAGCTTGAGGAGTTCACCCAGTTTCTAACCTTCCCGGAGCTAGAAGAATGTCCGTCTCAAGCAGTTTCAGTTATTGGCCTGAGATGACCCAAGGACGTCTCCCCATTAAGAATCACTCAAAAAGAGATTAAAAAAAAAAAAAATCCGCACACCCAAATTCCCTCCTTGGCCAATCCCCTGCTTCCCTACATGGATGGGAACAGAGAGGGGCTAATACTTACGTGGAACTACCGTTCCATGCACTGTGAAGGCTCATGTCTAAAGGTAAGAGGAATTCCACAGGGCGCTTCACTTCTCTGGGTGGCAGGTGTTCGTCGGTTCTTGAACGTTTCCGACATGGCCGAGTTTCCGGCTTATTGTGTCTGAGAGAGAGAAAAGCCTTTTGAATCAAAACAGAAGGGGACGGCGAGATGAGTTCCAGTGAAACACGAGCAAGCAAGCACATCTAGGAAGGTTTTGTTAGGACTTAGCCTTCAAGGGATGGGGGGGAATAAGACACGTATCCAACCCATCACCCGCGACTTCCTAGGCTCCCCGACCTGGTAGTCGATTTGCCAAATGCCTTTCTTCTTCTCTAATCCCATTTTTCAACATCTCATAACTCCAACTGGATTGATCATTTGATCCCATCGGCCCAGACTCATTAGGGCAATTAAGTCAGAATGTATGCAGCAGAGAATCAGGCTCGCTTGGCTCTGGAGGAGCCACCCACAGCTGCCCTCCTCAACGTCCCACCATGCGGGCTCGTTCCAAGGGCTGTGATCCTGCATGGGCGGTTTGCTTTTTGTTTTTTTTCTTTTTAATTTTTTTATTTTTTTTAGGGGACAGCTTGCCACTCAGAAGGACTTCTCAGGGCCCTGGACGGGCGAGGAGGAGGGTGGAAATAGTAGTAAAACCCAGAGCAATCTGACAAAAATAGGATGCCTCGTCACCCAAACTCTTAGGCGGCTCACACATATGGTGCCGTATTTTAAACATGAAGAAATAGATCCTGTCTTAAAAACCTAGTCCCCTTAGAACAGCAATTCCCAGAGACCTCTTCTTTGCTGATGGACGTTTGGAGGGAGGCACTGTTCTAAGGAAGACTCATGAGTTCGTTGGCCAGGTTGTTGATAGGGTGTGGTGTGTGGTTCTGCAGGGCACCTACCGAGGGGCAGGACATGGGGTGCTTTCGTGAGGGCTTGAATCCGCCTACAAGAAGAGAGGCCTCGTTTGTGCTATTTGTCTAGAGGGGACACGTCTCCTTACATCTGCAAAAAGGCATCATGTGTGCTAACAGCTTGCAAGATGAGTAACAAATAGGTTGGATCATGCCTTAGAGTCCAAAAGCCTGACAATGCTGAAACTTAGCAGTGTTCCTTTTAGGGAGTCTCTTGAATTCACTTTGGCCCCTTAAAGGGTCTTTGTCTCACTCACCCTTCTACAAGCCTGGGATGTTGGAGCTTTTGGAAAATAAAAAATAAAAAAGGCAAACCAGAGGTATGACGCCAGCTCTGAGCTTCCCTCAAGACAGGGTAGGAGAATAGAGAGGAGGGGGAGGGGCTGGCACGTTTCATATCTAAATTCAAGCACATTTGAGGTCAAGGGCTGGGTCTCATTCACTGCTATATTCTCAGCACCGTGCGCTCAGTAAATCTATGCAGAAGCAATGCATTTAAATCCATGTTAGTCTTTCATCTTGCTGTGTTTTTGGTTAAAAAAAAGAAAGAGAGAGAGAAAGAAATGGTCCAAACCCATCTTAATTTTTCATATCCACAAAATTCAATTCTATGTTAACTTGGAAAATAAAGCACCTTTGTGAACATTTTTCAAAATCCGCTAGAGGATCCTAGAACCTTAGCGTGAAGAGGGTCTTAGTCCAACCCACGTAGTCACAGATGAGGCAACAGGGGTCTTGAGAGTTTCGGGGATTTGGGGTGAGTCACACAACCTATTGGAGGCAAAGCCAGAACCAGAGCGCAGGACGCCAGTCCCCGAGCCCAAGACTTTCTCCAGTGGTTCTATGCCTAAGAGAGCGGCCATGTACCTCTCACACAAGGGTTGTTCCCTTACGTGCTAGGCTTTGCCAGCCTCCCAGGGGCCCCAAGGCCTTACCACCACAGCTGTGGCCCCTCTGCAAGCACCATTTCCTTTCCCGGTGCGACCTGACACCACCCAACCCTCTGTATGGTCTTACATTCCAGCCCACACCTGGACTCACAAATGGGTGATCAGATGCCGGCACCCTAGCATTTACATACAGGGGCTCCAAAGAAAGTGTCAGCCGAAAGCCCGTCACTTTCGAATCCTTTGTGGAATGAGCCTTGGAGAAATAAATAAACGACCCCTACCAGACCGCAGAGCAGGTAAATGCGCCTCACAGCATCCTTGAACATTGGAGGGGCCAAGCCAGAGCAGCAACCCACAGGGAAGGCCCCATGGAGTCACAGAGGAACGGCCTGGCTTTTCCAACATCACACATCGCACGCGCTGCAGAGACTCCGCGTAAGGCAGCCAGGATGAAGCAGGAGTAATCTAGAAGAAGGGCTTACTCATCATCTGATCCTTCTCTGGTAGAAAGGATCCAGTGACTGCTACTAAGCAAAGTGGAAATTGTTTCTAGGGAACACTGGACTCGAGTCAACCAGTGGAACAGCATTTAAAAGGGTATTTTGTCTAGGGAGTAATTATAGATTTTCTCAGCTCCATTTCTAATAACTGGAATGGCACATGTGGCTGGAACTCAATAGAGAAGAATACGTGAAGGCCATTATAATAGATGGAACATTCTAGTTCAATAATAACAAGCCATTCCTTCCTCGGGCAAAAGGAGCCAAATGGTTGAATGTGTGGCAAAGTCAAAATTCAGAACCTCAATTACATGGGCCACACTAGCATTTTTGGCTCAAGATGAACTTGAAAAATATAATAAAGAGAAATATATGACGAACAACATATCTAAGAGCTCAAAATGTCCGTTTGTCCTCAAAAAGCCTGCTCGAAATAGATTTCCATTGTATTTTGGACATAATATTCCATCTTCTAGATCCAGAAAGTTCAAACTGGACTAACCACCTATAAAGAAAAAATAATAATTTTATTATGACTTGATGCCTTTGTGTTTCTAGTCAACACTTTCACAACTGAGAATACCTAGAACCTTGTATTGGTCACCGTTTCATATTTATCGAGAGCCAGTGCTCAAGATGCCATATAGAGGACGTGATGAAAATTAACTAGATTGGCAAAGTGGAGGGGAGAGGAGGGCTCTGATCCACTGAACTTGAGCAGTTTTCTAAAACTGGAAGCGTTTCTATCAGCAGGGTCTAAATAATAAATTATTTCTGGGACTGTCTTGAGATTATGGAAGAGGGAAAAAAAAGGGGGGGAAGGACCTGGAAAAACCTTTATAAATGGCTGTTTAGAATATCCCAACTGAAGGAAACTCTACAAAATACCTGACCCGTTCTCCCTACAACTGTCAAGGTCTTCAAAAACCAGCAAAGTCTAAGAAACTGTCCGAGCCAAGAAGAGCCTAAGGACACATGACTACCCAATGTAATGTGCTGCCCTGGACTGGGCCTCTGGAAGGTAAACAGGACGTGAAGAAAAGTGATGGGAATTTGAATGAAGCATGGATTTTAGTTAAAATTAACTAACTTTAGTCAAAAGCATGGATTTAGTTAAAATTTGAACCACCCTGGTTCAAACACAGCATGCTAATGTCAGATTCTAATAACGGGGGAGACCGGGCAACGGACTTCTGGGATGCTCCCTGTATTCTTTTTCATCTTGTTCTGTATCTTTCTATTGCAAAAAATAAGAAGAAGAAGAAGAATGAAGTTGGATATAGGAAAAAGAAAAAAGTAAGAGGTGGCTATTAAAAGGAAATAGAAGTTCCTAGCCACAATCCGCTGGAGCCTGGACTGCCAGCCCTGGAGGGAAAAAAAAAAAAAAAAAAGTCAAAATTCGTCTCTAAATGCCAACAGGAGCTGTTTGGAACAATGTGTTAAGAATAGCTGGGAGGGATTCATAAACACAATTAGCACCTTGACTGACTAGGACCCAAAAATAAGGCAGCTGTGGGCGAGCAAGCCGCCCAGGGTCGTAAGCAGGTCCTGCAACGAAGCATCTAAAATGAGAGAAGGTGACCAAGGAGGAAAGTGTCGGGTAAACAGAGTCCACGCTTGTCGCAAGAGCCCCTGTGGGGCGTGTCCTCCCTGGGCTCCCTAATTAGGAGGAGGCACTGACTTCTTCTTTTCCTGCAAAATTGTCAGGTTGACGTTTTTGTCACTCGTATCAAGGTTCTTACGTCTAGATGTAGGCAGCCCCTGTTGCTCACCTTGAATGTCGCCTCGCAGGACAGGGCCTAAAAACGACTCCTCAGCGCGCTGGCTCTGACCAGCCTTCCGTTCCAGCGGCAGATTCTTTATTTGGAGGGACTGAGTCATCCATTTCTCACCTTTCTCACCAGCCAAGTATTTTTAACTCACTGTCAGCGATGGAGTGAACAGAGAGTCTAGGAGGGAAAAGACAGTCCATTTTTCACTTTTCTGCTCTCGGTTGCTGAGTCCCAGAATGCATGACGGCACAGGGGAAAGTCTTTTATGTAAAAAGTAATAATAATAATAATAATAATAATAATAATAATAATGTTGGTCTGTTCAACATTTTTCTCCATTTTGTTAAGTGCCCAAAATGGGTCTCTGCTACCCAGACAGAGACAACTTCTCCCCTGGAGGCAGCGTCTCTGTACCAGCCTGGGGACAGACACTATACATGACAAACCCTGAGCTCCCCAGTGGCTCCAGAGACAGAAAAACCAGAGAGATGCATCCAGCCTTCCAGCTCAGAGGGGCCTGCCCCAGAAGCTGAGCTTCTGTGCACGTGTTCCGCTGGACGGCAAAGATCTGGGGAAGGAGAGAGACAAAGTCTGGACTTGTGCCTACAAGCCACCGGGCGCACCGAGACTCCAGGCACTAAGCTTCATGATTACAGTTTGTCCCAACATCTAAAAGAAACTGTCAACATTCCACTGGGTTCTTCGGTGCACACTGAGCCGGTGCAGGAAGGGGAGGCAACTGATGGGATGAGGAGGGAGTGGCATTTTCTCATTGCAAGTGGATAAGATGCCAACTGCATTTAGAGCAAGGCTTCAAAAAAAAAAAAGGCTTCTGTGGCTCCTTCTGTTGCTATTTGCACCTTAGACCTAGAACGGACTTCATAGTCCGGGGTAGAAAAAGGTGTGGCAATGGCTGGAGAGAGCAGCTCTGACGTTCAGGTAATACGTGTCCGTGCGGTGCAGGGGAAACCCAAGGAGTGAATGATGCCTTGGCATAGGAATGCCAGGGGGAGCACCAGAGCCACGTACGAGATGACGAACAGACAGGCTAGCTGAGCACGTACTCTGTGCCCAGAGTCGCCGGCAGGACAGACGGAAGGAGGAAGGCAAGACGAGAGGAGGCCGCCTATGGAAGGTCACCAGAACGGGCGCTACAAGGGCGGCGGCGAAGACAAGCCCCGGGGACGGGTCTGACAAGGGAGGCAGAGTGACCGCTCGGGAGGAGGGGGCGAAACCTGCAGCATACACGTCTCTAGAGAAGCCCACAAGGCCTGCAACGTCCTCAAAGTCTTTGAAGACCCATTAGATGGCGACGCCAGATTCAAGCCTGTGAAAGGCAAGTGAGTAAGGATGGTGAACACTCGTGGGGCAATTGCCACAGGCCAGGTGCGCGTAAGTCTAGCCACTCGGGCAATGCTTACGGTGCTCCTCCCCGGCGGGGACTTCGCCGGCCTACTTTACTGTCCTATTTTACAGATGAGGGAACTGAGGCCCAAAGCGGTCAGGTGACTGGGCCCAAGGTCGCACGAGAGAGCATGAGAGCCATGACGTGCTGATGGACATCGCACGAGAGGTGACCGCCACATTCAGCCTAGAACCGTGTTAGGACCTCCAGGAATTACAGCTGACCCTCGAGCAACCGGGCCTGAGCTCACGGGCCTGCTCACACGAGGGTTGTTTTCAGTGATGACGTACACTGCCCACTGCCGTCGGTGTCTTCTCTTCCTTGTGATTTGTGTAGTGACATTTTCTTTTTTTTTTCTTTTTTTTTTTTTTTTTTAAACAGGAGGACCAAGCAGCCCTCACCACCAAGGAGCCCAATAGTTCTTTTTTTTTTTTAATTTTTATTTATTTATGATAGTCACAGAGAGAGAGAGAGAGAGAGGCAGAGACATAGGCAGAGGGAGAAGCAGGCCCCATGCACCGGGAGCCCAACGTGGGATTCGATCCCGGGTCTCCAGGATCGCGCCCTGGGCCAAAGGCAGGCGCCAAACCACTACGCCACCCAGGGATCCTTGTAGTGACATTTTCTTGTCTCCAGCTTACCTTATTGTAGGAACACAGCGTACCTACGTATGACATACGACATGTGCTACCTGGTCCAGTAACGCTTCTGGACCCCGGTAGGCTCAGTAGCTAAGTTCTGGGGGAGTCAAAAGCTGTATCAGGATTTTTGACTGCACGAGGGAAGGATGACCTTAACTTCCATGCTGTCCAAGGGTCAACTGGATTTTTTTTTTTTCTAAAGTAGACTCTGTGCCCAGGGTGGAGCCCAGTGTGGGGATTGAACTCAAGACCCTAAAGCCAAGACTTGAGCTGAGATCAAGGGTCAGATGTTTAACCAACCTGCCACCCAGGCGCCCCATGGGTCAGCTGCGTTTTAAAGCAAACTGTTGGAAAATCATAAATAAATAAATAAATAAATAAATAAATAAATAAATAAATAAAGTAAACTGTTGGGCAGCCCGGGGGGCTCAGCAGTCTAGTGCCTGCCTTTGGCCCAGGGTGTGATCCTGGAGACCCGGAATCGAGTCCCGCATCGGGCTCCCTGAATGGAGCCTGCTTCTCCCTCTGCCTGTGTTTCTGCCTCTCTCTCTCTCTCTCTCTCTCTCTCTCTCATTAATAAATAAATAAAATCTTAAAAAAAAATAAACTGTTTGGAACCACTTTGTTTCTCCATATCTGTTCTTCCCTCAACCGCGGTACAACTATCTGGTGAACGCACCCTCTGCACTGTGTACCGTCCTAGGATGTAGGGATACAAAACGTTTTTAAAAAACCTCTTTCTGAGCATATGTTCTGGTGAGGGGCAACAGCACAATAGATACTAATGTCATGCAGTATGTGATGATGAGTGTGTCGGCGACAAAGCAGGGAAGACGGGCAGCGGGCAGCGGGGGCATCGAAAATTTTCACTGGTGTGAAAATGGTTCTCTGAGGCCTAAAGGGGCTTGGAGGCAGCAGGCCATGCAGCATTCAGAGGCCGCATTGTAGGCAGAAGGGACGGGACAGGAAGCATAAATACCCCCAGGCCAGAAGAGGACAAAATATCCCAGGGACATTGTGACTAGAATGGACTTAACCTCCGCTAAGCCCCTGGGCCAAACCTAAGAACGTTGTTTTTTTTTTTACTTCATATGTAAATGAAGTACAAGTCATTTCTAAATGACATTTATTTGGGGTTTCATTTTTATTTTATTTTTTAGATTTTATTTATTTATTCATGAGAGAGAGAGAGAGAGAGAGAGGCAGAGACACAGGCAGAGGGAGAAGCAGGCTCCATGCAGGGAGCCTGACGCCAGACTCGATCCCAGGACCCCGGGTTCACGTCCTGGGCTGAAGGCGGCGCTAAACCCCTGAGCCACCGGGGCTGCCCTCATTTTTATTTTAAATCCCAGTGTAGTTAGCAGACAACGTTATGCTGCTTCCAGGCGAAGAGCATAACGTTCAAAGGATAAAGCGCGCTCCTTGCTCTCCCCCATCCGTCGGTTCAGCCGCCCCCACCGCCTCCGGTAATCACCTGTTTGCTCTCGATACCCAAGAATCGGTCTCTCCGTTTGTCTCTTTTCCTTTGCTGGTTCTTTCGCTCTCTTAGATTCCACGGCAGAGTGGAACCACATGGCATTTCCCTTTGACCGGATGACTTCACTTAGCGGGGGACTCGGTTTCCACCCGTGTCATTGCCAGTGGCAAGATGTCATTCTTTTCACGGCTGAATACTATTCCCTGGTGTAGCTACACCACATCCTCTTTATCTGAGGGGTAGTAGCCAGAATATGTTAAGGACTCCTACAACGCAACACCCCAAACCCAAGTAATCTGACTTAAAAACGGGCAGAAGATACAAAGAGACATTTCTCCAAAGAAGACGTCCAGGCGGCCGGCAGACACGCGCAACGATGGTCGTGGTCACCCAGCATCGGGGAAATGCAAGTCGAAACTGTAATGAGATCCCGCCGCGCACCGGTCAGGATGTTAAAACCAACGACACAAGAATCAACGGGTGCTGGGAGGGTGTGGGGGGGAGGGGAGCCCTCTCGCCTGTGGGTGAGGATGCAGGCGGGGGCAGCCACCGTGGAGATGCGTGGGGGGCCTCAGGACACTAAAAATAGAGCTGCCCTTTGATCCAGCAATTACGCTACCGGGTATTTACCCCAAAAATACAAAAACACGAATTCAAAGGGGCACCTGTACCCTTAGGTTTGCAAACTACGTATATGTCACCTCCTGCTCAGCCTGCAGGGGTTTCCCTTCCTAGATCATCTTTCCAGAAATAACTCAAGAGCCACCAATGCTTCCCGGCTTGTTCTTTCATCTCTTGTGAGCAGCACGACGTGCCTTTTCCAAACTCCGTAGCGTATCCGTCACTTCCCACCTCCCTTTGGATTAGGGTTACTTTTGCCTCATCTCCCTTTAACTTGTACACTGAAGGCAGGAAATGGATCCGATTCATCGACTTATTCTCTGCGGGACTTCAGCCTTGCCCCCGGTAAGCGTTCAATAAATATTTCTGAGAACTTTTGAGAATGTGCTTTCTCTCAAATTAAGCTCCAAATTGGGATACCATCAACCTCACCTCCACATCTTTATGATAACAAGGAAATCTTTTTAGCCGCACTTCCTTGAATTTCAGGTCGCTGAGTACTCAAAGATTTTCGCCAAAGTATTGCAACTCATCAATATGCAAGACTTCAAGCTAATATTTCCAGCTCCAACAATCTTGAGGAGTAACACATTTTCCCCACGCGATCGCAAACAGAAAGAAAACCATTAGTTTTCCGCAACTTCGCTGTAAATAAATAAAAATGACAGATTGCAACGTAGCTTTGCTAAATGTAATCAAAAATCTAAAAGAGTATATATTTAAATATCGCAAGTAGGTAAAACATGTAAAAACCAGGCTGAATTTCCACTTTTGCTCAATCTGGCGCTGACCAGTGACTTACGCCCTGTTATTTCCTGAGTGAAAAGTTCATTCCAGAAGATGCCTCTTTGTAGGAGAACTACAGGGTCTGACGCGGGACTGTGAGGATGTGACAGCCAACACGTCACTCCAAAAATGAGGGACGGAGACGACGTAAGACGGCGTCCTAGAGCATTTAAGATAATTTGCTCCCAATTTTTGCTCATTCCTCCGAGGTACAGAGGGGTCTAAATGCCACGTCACTAATTTGTAACTGACCAGGCAGACATTTCAGCTCCATGGTTCCTGCTGCTTTTCAAAGAACAAAAAAATAAATGGGGACGTTAATAAGGGAAAAACAAGCTCCCCCTATTTGGGGGAAAGCAAGTCCTTCTCTGGAATCGCTTCCTCTTCTGTGCTTGTCTCCGTGCATGACGCCAGGTGACACCTGCCGGGGTCTCTGGGCCTCCGTGCGGGAGCCTCGCCCGCAGAGGCGGGTCCTTGGCCTGAGGGATGCCCTGCACCCAGTTGCTTGCGGCCTCCAGTCTGGCGGCGGGTGGACCCCGCGGATGCAGGCTCGGCAGCCGTCTGCTGGTGACCTGTCGAGGCACCAGGACCTTGTCCCCGGGGGCAGAAGGGCTGAGAAGCGAAGGCCGCACCACAGTTCTGGCCATTACATTCCAGAAACTCCCCAGCCCCAAGGAAAACAAGGTCATGCCCCCTGGGTCCTCCTGGGTAGAGACACCCGGGCCTCTCCTGGGAACGACCCTTCCCGTTCGCCTTCCCTTCTCCTGGCCCAGCATCCCCCTTCCTTCCCAGCTACAAGAGCATCACTGCCTCAGTCGTCTAGGATGCACTTGCTTTTACCCAAAGCCAAAGCCAGACCCAGCTGGCATCTTCAGCACTCGCCCAGGTATCCACGCAGTAAATATTTCAGGAGCACCCACCACGCAGCTCACTCCGCTAGGCTTGGGAGACCAAGTACGGGGCCACACAGGTCCGGGCCCGACAGTCCCTCGCTGCGGGTGGCAGCCAAGGGCGAGCACCCTGAGGGTGGGGAGTCAGGGCCTGGGTCAAGGGCTTTGCTGAGGCCGGAGGCCTGCGTCAGAGCCCAGGGGGGTGGGGCGGGGACAGCCTAGAGGCCCCAGGTGCTGGGCTGTGACTGTCCGAAGCTGCCCTCGGGGACACGGCACAAAGCAGCCAGGGGGGGACAGCTCGCGGAGCTCCGGGTGCGGTACCTGCAGCAGGGCTGCACCCGAAGGCTCCTGGCCGAGGCTGGAGGGCTCCTGGCCCCTAACCGGGTGGCAGCCAGGGAACCCTAGCTGTGCCCACGTCGGGAGTCACAGGGAAGACACGGGGCCCCAAGGCAGGAGAGGGCCCCACACTCCCAGCTTCCCACCATGCGCTGCACACACCTGGCAGGGCAGCCCACGGGAGCCCGAGTCCGACAGGTGCCACGCGGAGGCTGCAAGGCTGCTGGGCAACATCTGTGGGACCCACGTGGAGCTCTAGCAGAGTGGCGGCAGGCCCCACGGCCACGTGCTCCGAGCCCAGCTGCCTGGTGCCCCACCGTAAGGCTCCCTGGAAAAGCAAAAGGATAGACCAAAGATCAGCGGTCGCTGGGCCTGGGAGCAGGGGGGCGTGGGAGGAAGGGGCCCTGGCCAGGCGGAGATGCACCCGGAGCACACCCCATGACGGCGTAGGTGGCTGCGAGTGGCTGTCCTCCAGGCGTCCAAGGAGAACCCCCTGCTGCCAGCCACTGGCTGAGTGACATTGCCCCAGTGGCTAAATCCCTTGGCGTCTCCCTCCTTCGCCGCAGAAGATACCCGAAACCTCTTCATTGCAGGACAAGCTGGACCAGGTGGGCCAGTGTGGACGGTGCTCGGAGCCGCCCGTCAGCCCGGCAATTCCGCTCGTGCGGGCCCCGTAGTGCTGCGGGTGGGCCTGCTGTGTGCCAGGTGCCGCGGCGCAGTGGCTTTGGGCGGACCCCCTCCTCACCCCCCGGCGGGGGACGGGCCGCACCAGCACTGGCCCCGCAGCGCACTCAGTCCTCAGCCAGAGCCGCCCGGGTAGCTGCGACGCTGTGGGGATAGCAGGCCTCGCCCTGCAGGGCAGGCTCGGTCCCGCTCAGCCGATGGCCTCCCGGTGGGCAGTGGGGACATCAGCGTGCATAGGCCGCGCCAGAGCACCCGGGGCCGTCTCCCGGCCCGGCCGATGCTGCGGCCCCTGGGAAGTCGCTCACCTCCTCGGCGGGGACGTTCCCGCGTGGGCTCTGGCAAGGATGAAATGCGCTACGGAACGCAGGCCCTTGGAGCGGTACCTGGCACGGCGCGGGGCCGTGAAGTGTTGGCGCGTATTCTCCGGTTCGCAGGGATCCAGTCCTCGTCGGACTTCCTGTGACCTTCATTTTCAGTGCTGCCACCTTCACGTAGCTCATTTCCACGCTGTCACTTGTAGTTTTAATGTAGATTCATGTTCCCCTGTTGCTTTATCTCAACTACAAAATGAATCTGAGTCCTATTTCAGTTTGCAAAACAGGGATTCAGAGAAATTAAATGATTTGCCCAAGACGAGACAGCCAGATGGTATCATGCCAATTTGTTCTCAGAACTTGGGCTTTTCCCATCACGCCACCCCAGTTACATAAGGAGCTATTGAGAAAGAGGCTCCGCAGACATACTTCCGTGCATGTGTTATGTAAAGTACAGGCCCTAATAAAGAGGCGATCACAGAAAAGTTGAAAGAACACGAACGGGTGACGATCCGGCCCCCTCCCCTAGCTCTCGAGGCTTCTACCTCACCACCGAGGCCCTGCTGGCCCGGCCTCTGCGTGTGGCCGGCGACCAGGAACTGACGGCTTCCTGGGGGGGCTTGGGGTTGTGCCGCGCTCTCCATCAGAAGGGAGCTATTTTAAGCCACTTTTCCTAACTACTACCTTCCCTCGTCACTGCTAGTCCTGTCAGCGGAGCCGCCCCAAATAAATCTTTTATCCACGTACTAAGCCTCCAAGTATTTGAAAACAGCTACTAGAGTCACGTCCTCGCGTCCAAGCTAAACGCCGCCGCCGTCTTCCACCGCCCTCCCCGACACAAGGCTTCGGCCACCTCTCCCCCTCGTGGATGTCCCCCGAACACATCCTGCTTTGCCAGCACCCTGAAATACGGTGCCTGTCCCTAAACAGATCCCCATCCCTGAACTAAGCATGTTTTCCTGATGAATATAATGTTAAGAACGACCCTAAAACCCTCACGGATATAAACGCTGGGGCTTTCACCACCTCTGCCAAGGGTCTGCCTTCTCCCTGGAAGCCCCGTCCCTGGGAGGACTCCCGTGACTCACAAAACCGCGTTCCAAATCATTGCCACCCTTTCCTCCCTTCGTGTTGTCTCGTGATCATCACCCACTTAATATTTGCCTGCTTAGAACCCAGTATCTCGACATGTCCAGAGCGTTTTGTCACCTAACTGACATCTAGACCACGAACTTTCTTGAACCCAAACCCACTTGACGATCTCAGCATCCTGCCACCCAAGTCTACCTCCCACACCTGCGTGGAAACAACTGCCTGCCAAAGGCAGTGAGAAAGACGACCGCCAGGCATGCTCCCGACCGCCCACTCGTGTCCACTCGGGGTCCCGGGTTCAGCCGGCTGCAAAGCTCCCTCGGCACTCCCGAACCCGCACCCCCTGCATTTCTCTCAAGGAGACCAAGGGCGCCTGGTCAGATACGGACCAAATGCTCGGTGTGTGATGGGCCTGTCGTCCCCGTAGTCGCCTGGTCTGCCAACCTGGGCCTCCACGGAGCTCCAGCTCAAGGACGTAAAGGGACCCAGGGCTACACCAGGGCAGACGAGGGCCTCCGGGGGGAATTCCCCGAGGACTCGGGGCTGTCCAGAGAGACGACACGGCCTAGGCACACAAGCCAATGAGAAGAGGGCATGTTTGAAGGAGTAAAACAAAGCCCACAACCGAGGGAGAAAGAAGAGTGAAGAGGTCCGGGGCTGCAGAGGCCAGAGGGGCCAGACCTCGCACGGCGTGTTAGGGAGGCCGGGCTTCATCTGAGGGCGACGGCGAGCCGGGGAGCCCTCGACTGATGTTAACAGAAGAGTGACACGATAAAATTTGCATTTTGCAAAGATCACAGACTGTTCTGGGGACTTCTGCTTTGAGAGAGAAATGGGAATAGTTCACCTCCAAGGTCCAGACCAATGCAGAGTCTGTGCTTCTCTTGCTTAGCTAATTAAGAGACCCAAAGGACGATTAGCTCCCTCTGGAGTATTGTACTTTTCTGCTCCTCATTAAACCGTCTACACTCATCACTCCCGTTGGGTGAATTCCGGTGTGTGTGTGTGTGAGAGAGAGAGAGAGGAAACCGGGGGGCCTTGGTGCAGCTCGCATCACAATATCCTTGCGTGCCACGGACACGATAGATTCTCACGGTCGCTGGCGTCCTTCCCGCTCGGCGAGTGGGGCGGCGGAGGGCTGAGACCATCAGCGGCCTGATTCATAAGCTGCAAAGGACACGCGCTCCGACTACCGGTACCGAGAGAACCAAGGAAGTGACGAAAGGTTGACAGAGACTCGATTAAAATTTCATTTTTACCAAGCATCATGCTGTCAAAAAAAGAAAAAAAAAAGGAGATGATTAGGTGGTGAATTCAGGATTCCTTATGTCACCTGTTGAGAAAAGTTACCTGTAACTTGGAGACAAGAACAAAAGGCGGAGCGTTGTTGTTTCCATGCCACACTGAAATAGTATTGAACAGGTCTGCTCAAGGATCACTTAGTTTTCCAAAACAATCCGCCTCTGCTTGACTTTGCTATTGAAAATAGACATTAGGGGCACCTGGGGGGCTCTGGTTGAGCACCTGCCTTCAGCCCAGGGTGTGGACCCGGGGTCCCGGGATCGAGTCCTGTGTCGGGCTCCCTGCATGGAGCCCGCTTCTCCCTCTGCCTGTGTCTCTGCCTCTCTCTGTGTGTCTCATGAATAAATAAATGAAATCTTTAAAAAAAAAAAAAAAGAAATAAAAAATAAAACTAGACATTAAAAAAATAATAAAATAACACAGACATTAAAGGCTCAGGTTCTGCGAAGTCACATGTCCTCTTACAGACCTGTGTCTAATACACAGTATTTTTTTTTTTTTTTTGCCCAAATGAAAAAGTAACCCCAATGTCATAGTTCATCGTACTGGTGGAGACTGACCCTTTGTTTCTAACATAGAATCTACCGAACATCCCTTTATTTTTTTTTTTTTTTTTTTTTTTTTTTATGATAGTCACAGAGAGAGAGAGAGAGAGAGGCAGAGACACAGGCGGAGGGAGAAGCAGGCTCCATGCACCGGGAGCCTGATGTGGGATTCGATCCCGGGTCTCCAGGATCGCGCCCTGGGCCAAAGGCAGGCGCCAAACCGCTGCGCCACCCAGGGATCCCAGAACATCCCTTTATTAAGTTTCGTACAGACCCCCTGCCCCTCAGGTGCCTTTGAGCCAGCTTTATGATTTAGTGACTTCCTCATTAATAAAGGAGTCGGATAAGGTCTTTGGCAGGTATTCATTCTGTATTTGTATGAAATTCACATTTTAATGTTTGCAAAGTATTCTTTGATGTTAACACCCCGAATTCAGTGCCGGGAGGCCTGGGTGGCTCAGCTGGTTAAGCGTCAGGCTTTAGGTTTCAGCTCAGGTCATGATCTCAGGGTCAAGGGCTCAAGCCCCAGGCCAGACTCTAAGTTCAGGGCAGAGTCTGCTTGAGATTCCCTCCCCTTCCTCGCCCTGTCCCTCTGCTCCTTCCCCTGGGTCGCGATCACTCACTCGCTTGCTCTCAAATAAATATATAAATAAAATCTTTAAAAAGAGACGGAGAGAGAGAGAGAGAATGCAGTGTAATTTTTATTATGTCCCTGTCTTTCTGCCGAACTTCAAGGTCTGATTTTTGAGGGGCAGAGGGATTTTTTTTTCATAATGTTTTTTTCTCATCCTTTCTTCGTCGTGTGTTGGCTCCGGCAAGAAGGTCAGCGCTGGGCAGACTCGCACACCCTTATTCCTGGCATCTCCGGAAACAACAGCACATATGAGCGATACTTATTCTGGGCGCAGAAGAAAAGGAGGCCCCGTATCTTTTCCTTGCTCTGTTTTTACCACTGAAGTTCTCCTCACAAAAAAATTAAAAAAAAAAAATAAATAACAAAAACTAAACCAAAAAACCGATTTCCTAGAAATGTCTTCTAAGTTGTGAGAGGATTCTTGTCTGTTTAAGTAGAACATACGTGGGTTATTTTGTAAGTTATTTATGTATTTAGGCCCAATGTGGGGCTCGGACTCATGACCCCAAGATCAAGAGTCACATGCTCTTCCAACAGAGCCAGCCGGGCGCCCCCAAATAGAAATCATATTTAAAACCAAGTCAGAATGCCCCTTACTGCTCGGTCCGTGCTCCTTTTATTTAGTCCTACAGAGTTCCTACGCCTCCGGCTTTGTCTCCCTGCGTGATAAGCACACACGAAGCCAGGTGCTGGCTGCTGGGGGAAGACGGTGCCTCCTTACAGACACATGGAAACCAGTGCCAAAAAACAGAAGATGGAATCAATGAAAAATTTCATCACAATCTAATACCTGATGGAACCCAAGGCTTTTGTTCCACCTTCCGATGAAAATAAACAGTGGTACACTTACTTGTATATTTATGACCATCGTCTGAGTTTCCCATACACTTTGAACCTGCTGCTTTTCCCCGTGTTAAAAAAAAAAAAAAAAAAAAAAAGATTTTATCCCTAAACATCGTATAAAAAGACCTAGAGGACATAAGCACCCCTGGCTCCTTACCGTCAAGCTAATTCAAAGGGAAATCGCTCTTTTTGATGTCAACTAGAATCACCTTAAAATCTGTTATGTGGGTTCCTGTGGCTTTTTCAAAATATAATATTGGTCTTAAGAACTCAGATTTGGGATCATTTTGACTGTTAGTGTAAATTTTAGGTCCTTTGATGCCAGAAGAATTCCCCGTTTCCAAGCCGTTGGGGAGGTAAGTAGAGGCTGCCGATCGGGCTCCGGGGCCGTGACAGCCTAGGCCGCGCCGCCAAGGTCCCTGGGGACCAGGGAGGGTTGTGCAGCCTGGGTGGCCTGGAGGCTGCCCGCGGCCGCATCGGTTACAAGGGGCTGCGGCAGGTGCTGCTCGGCCGCAGGGCGTCCCACTCGGCAGGCTGCACAGTCCGGCCTGCTCTCCTCGGGTTGCCAGGCCCTGCGACAGCCCGGGAGCTCATCTTGGTGGCGGCGGAGGCCCAGTGATGGCAGGCACCGCAGGGGTGAGGCTGTACAAACACCCCAAGCAGGGGTGAGGCTCTATGAGCACCCCAAGCCAGGGCCCCAGGCCCACGGCCGGGAGGAGGCCGGAGAGGGCCGGACAATCATCTGAAGCGTGAAGTCGCTCCTCCCGGTTCGCTGGGGTTTCTGTCAGTGCCCCATTATTCCAGCCCCCCGCATTTCCAGGCCATCGGGAAGGCCAGGCCTGGAGGCAGTGCCGTGCTGAACCTGCGCCCCGAGAGTCAGCCTCTCTCCGGCCGGGTCAGTTCTCGGCCTCCAGACAGCTGAGCGGAGCACTGAGCCCCCGCGAGCTGCCCCCGCAGTGCCCCCAGCCCGCGCCCAGGGGGGAGGGCGGGGAGCGAGCCCTGGGGTCCCACAGCCGCCAGGCCTGGCAAGCGGTGGGAGGAAGGCTGGGCCCGACTTCCCCCCAGAGCCACTCAGCCTGGTCTGCGCCCCAAGGCAGGAGCCAGAGCCGTGGCCGAGCAAGCAGCGGGCCAGCCGCACCCGCTGGAGAGCCCGGGCCCACCGCGCCCCTTCCCTGGGGACAGGTCTGAAGACTGTGAACTGCCCCCGGGGAGCACGGGGGCCAAGGCGCAAACAAGGCCGTTGGGTCCACGTCTAGCACGGGCCTGGGAGCAGAGCACGTGGGCACCGGCCCTTCTGAGGTGCAGAAAAAATGCCCGTGTGCTCGCTCCCCCTTCACCCGAGCTCGTTGGGCACTTCTCTGCCCCGCGGGCACGGAACCCGCTGGCCTCGGGCCTGGTCCCCGTCACCTGAGAGGCACACCGGTGGCCTGGACCGCGTGTCACTGGGGGTGCCCCTCCAGAGGCAGCGCGCGGGGTGAAATTGGAATAAATCTCATGTCAGATTCCACTTGAAAATCCTTAAGAAAGGGCTGGGTTTTCCTCCAGGGTGAGAAGTGATTATTCTTTGATTGGGTCCCTGGTGAAGGAGTCAGTCGTCCTGCGTTCAGGTTCAGATCACGTGTAAAAGGGAAATACTTACATACTAGATCCTTCTTCAGCGGGAGAGCTACCCACCAATGGGAGCTTGAGAAACTGAGCTCAGCTGGTCCCGAGTGAGATTTAGGTCTCCCGGCTTAAACCCACTCCTTTTTAAATAAGTGCATATGCTTTTTCAATCAACTCCTCTCTCTCTCTCTCTCTCTCTCTCTCTCTCTCTCTCTCTCTCTTTCCTGCTTTCTTGGGGTTTTTTCATCTAGCTCTCTCTCCTTGTTTTCCTCTCAGCACCTCCCCTCTTTGTCTTTGGTTTGTTTATAGGTCCGACTGCACATGAAGCACACATAAGGGGCAAGTGTTCCGGGCCTCACCTTAAGCAAAGCGACGAGAGCTATGACGGAGCGGAAGTGGAACCAAGATACTGTAGATGATGCTAACTGTATACCTGGGAGTTCACTGCTCCAGATTAAGGAACTCAGGTTAATTCCAAAGGAGCATTAGGATCAAGGAGAGCCAAGAGCCTTCCTGCGCCACACGTCAGCAGGGAGACTGCCGAGGCCTTGGTGGGGAGCCCCCACCCCCCGGCATTGGCACCATTGTGTGCTGGGACCCCGAGCTATTAGCCTTCAGTTAGTATAGCACCATATTTGAAAAAAAAAAATCGTATGTTGATTTTTTTTAATCTTTTTTGGAATGATTCCAAGATTTGGGTGCTTTTGAGCTTTTTAAATCTGCAGTATTATTAAATCCCCTGAGAAGAGAGTAGAGAATTCTTCCTGGAGAGTAAGAGAAGCCTTCACAGAACAGACAGTCCTTTGAGCTGAGCCTTAAACAGGTTGAAGAGGATGCCAGGTGGGCTGTGGGGTGAATCCCCACTGGGGGCAGAAGGACTCGAACAGAAGCAGAGAGAGTCTCCTTCATCACAGAACTAAAATCACAAAGTAGAAGAAATCCCACTACTGTCTTATCACCACTTTGCCAGCACCTGCTTGCCCTACATCCCTCCTCTCACCTGCCAGGAGCATGGGTCTGCACCCGCGGCCCGTTCCAGGCAGGAGAAGCCCAAACCTACAGGCAATTCTATTTCTGTTCCCAGCACAACTACCCATGTTGAGCTAAGGTGTTGGAGTTGGCGAGATCTTCACGCTCTGGCCTCTTCCCTTGAGCTTTCCCCAGTCTGTCCTCTACCAGGGTCATCTTTTCCCGGTCCACGTCCCAGCACACCCCAAGCTCTGCTACGGCGCGCCAGCACGTACTACATGGACTCATCGTGTGCCGGCCCTGGTCTGTCTCCCCGCCAGGGACAAGGCTCCTTTGGCAGCAGGGACACGCTCTCCCGCTTGTACTAATCTGAGCTCAGCCAGCCTTTTCACAAATAGATTCTTTCTCTGGGAAAATAGAGACCAAATGAGGAGATGTACTGTTTTTATTACTAAGTGATGACATGATGAAAATATTGGCTTCAGACACGGACTCCTTCACTACCTTTGTGCCGTCCATGTTTTAAATATCGTCTATTTTCATTTTTATTTTCAGAGACGCGTCTCGATAAAAATGAAAGGGTTTATGACACCCAATGTACAACTTGCTCTAACAGCTTGGCTCTACTTTGTGAAGCCTTCTGGTTCTCTAATTCATCTTGCTCTCACTAAAAACTGACAGAAATGATTCTTTTTAAAAAACCCAAAAGCTTCTTTAGACATAGTGGTCTTTACCACCCAACCTTGCAGTGATTTAAGTGCAAATCAAATTTAAAACATACAGATTAATTGCATAAGGATTTGAAATGTTTATTGTACTATAACCTTCCCATCTAAAACAAAATGGCCAAGCACAACAATGTCAACGCGCTCTATGCAAACCAAGATTCACTCGGTCTTACCTATTTTTTGTTTTCGGTCTTACCTATTCTATATATAAAATATTTTTTACATTTGATCTTTAATAACATAAATTAGTTGATCGTTAAAGTCAATAAACTCATCCACTAGACCAGTATCAAGCGCTCTGTATAAGTCTCACCATACGGTAGATGTCCACTACTTTCTCTCCAACTGGAAAAGATTAGCCTTTCTTCTTAGCAGGCATTTTTCTTTAAATCTTGTTTTTATTTCTATTTTTTACTTTTATAAATTTATGTTTTATTGGTGTTCAATTTGCCAACATACAGAATAACACCCAGTGCTCATCCCATCAAATGCCCACCTCAGTGCCCGTCACCCAGTCACCCCCACCCTCCGCCCACCTCCCCTTCCACCACCCCTAGTTCATTTCCCAGAGTTAGGAGTCTCTCATGTTCTGTCTTCCTTTGTTTTTATTTCTTAATCAGGGTTTCCACATTTAAATTGTACTGCTAAAGACTGATTCCAAAAGAGTGATCGGATTCCTCTTCTCCAGCAAGATCATTTTCTTATGTTCAGCATCTATGTCATCTCAAATTCAGATCCACGTCCCTAATTTGAGAAACCAACCTTAGCATACTATGGCATATATTCTGGCCATTTCACCCACTGTTGGTGGCAGTTATAATTAAGTTCTTTCAAAATGAACACTGGCTATCAAGAACCGTAAAATATCCAATATGGTAGCTACATGTTCTGTTCCTTAGATGGAAAATAAACCTGCAAAATTTTTATACGGATCGCTGAATCAGATTTCACCATGGTGGGCCCTGGCTCTGCCCAGACTATAAAACCTTTCATTGAATTTTACAGTATAATTATCTGGAGGGCAGTAGGATGTGGAGAAAGACGAACCCTCATGCACTATTGGTGGGAATGCAAGTTGGTGCAACCACTATGGATAACAGTATGGAGGTTCCTCAAAAAAATTAAAAATAGAATTTCCACATGACCCAGTAATTGCACTACTGGGTATTCGCAAACAACAACAACAACAAAACTCCCTGGTATCATTCAAAAAGTCATATGCATTCTTATCTTTGTGGCAACACCCTTTACAATACCCAAAATACAGAAGTAACCCAACTGTCCATCCATTGATGAACGGATAAAGAAGAGGAGATCTACATAGACACACTGGAACATTCCTCAGCCGTAAGAAAGAATGCGATCTTGCCATTTGTAACTGGATGGAGCCACAGAGTAGGATCCTGAGTGAGCGAAGTCGGTCAGAGGAAGACACATACCAGATGATCTCACTCATGTGTAGAAATTAAGGAACAAAACAAAGGAGAACAGGGACAAATGAACAGACCCTCAAATACAGAGGACACACGGGTGGTTTTGAGAGGGGAACTGGGGGGAGGGCGGGTGAAACAGATCCAGGGGACTAAGGGGCATAAGCCTCCAGTTACGAAATAAATCAAGAGACAAAAAGAACAGTGTAAGGGGCACCTGGGTGGCTCAGGGGTCGAGCATCTGCCTTAGGCTCAGGGAGTGACCCGGGATCCTGGGATCGAGTCCCACAAAGGGCTCCCTGCATGGAGCCTGCTTCTCCCTCTGCCTGTGTCTCTGCTTCTCTCTCTCTCTCTGTCTCGTGTGAATAAATAAATAAAAATCTTAAAAATAATAAAAATTTTTAAAAAACAGTACAAGGAATATGTTCAGTAAGGTTGTGATAATGTTCAGTGTCAGACGCCGACTACGTTCACTGCAGTGAGCACTAATGTCCCGACTGGTTGGGTCATTGGGTTGCAAGAGAAAGCCCCAGATCAGCGCCTCCGTGTTATGGGGCAGCGCACGTCACTTGGTGTCACCTCAGTTCTTTCACCTGCTAATCGTGGGCACCAATATTTATTGACTCTACAGGTGTGAGAGGAAAACCACGAAATCTGGAAAACACCTAGAAAGTGCTTAACTTGGTGGCTCTGCTCAGCAAGTAGTGAAATTAAGGTTTTTCTAGGAAAGTGTAAGACGCACACGGGCTTGGATTGCGGAGAAGACGACTTTGTTAGGATTAGATGAGAACTTTGTAACTGAGCAGAGGAAGGAATCGTGAAATCTGTGTAATCGCCACTGCGCGCCCAGCGCCTTCGCCATTCCCGCAGATGGTAGGAGTCCAACACACATTCTCCCTTTAACTTTCCATTCCCTCCGCCTCTCTTACCCTAAGGTCATGTCCTATGTCCATAATGATCAAAAGCAGAAATCAGTCATGTTTCTGAAGGACTGTCGCACGTGTGGTTTTGAATAATCGACCGTGGGGTTACCGTCCATCTACCTGGGGTATCTTTCAGAAAACGCGGCAATAAAACGTCCCTTTGAGCCTTACGGTAATTTACATCAGAATTCCAGAATTACTTTTGAGAGGAAAAAACAATTTATTCGTTAAAGTGGTGGCTGGGGTGCCTGGGGGGGCTCAGCGACTGAGCGTGTGCCTCGGGCTCAGTGGTGACCCTGGGGCCATGGGATCAAGTCCCGTGTGGGGCTCTCTGCTCCTTGGGGAGCCTGCTTCTCCCCCCCACCCCCCCTGCCCCCACCCCCCATGCTTGCTCGCTTCAAATAAATGAATAAAATATTTAAAGAAAAGTTGAAGTGGTGGGCCCGGTGCAGAGCCATCGAGCTCGCCTGCGCAGGCCGCGAGCTCGCCTGCGCAGGCCGCGGGTAAGGGCAGGCCGCGTGCCTCTGAGCGACGCTGTCCACCGTCCGCAGGGCCTGCGACACGTCGGCTCGCAGCAGCCAGGCGCGTGGGAGCACATCGGGCACGACCGTGAGCAGAGGGCATTTTCCGCTGGACGACCCGTCCTCACGGACCCCTCGTCGGCCGCACAGGCCTGAGCCAGCCCCAGCGGTCTCCTGGGCTCCCGGGGGACAGGGAGTCAGGGAGTCGCCTAACTTGTGTCCAGAAAAAGGAGAAGATGTGTGGACGGGCGCACCTGCCCCGTCCCGGAGACAGGCGGGTGGGCGCTCGGGTGCCGATCCCCTGGGATCTCCCTGCCTCCTCCCTCGCCGAGGGGTTTCCTCTGTCCTGCTGAAGTAACACCTTGGAATCGGCAGAGCAGAGCCGGGTAACCCGCGACTGCAAAGGGGTCCGAGCCCCTCGCCTCCGCCGCACTCTGCGGACAGCGGGATCTACCCGTGAGGCGCGACAGGACCAGAGTTGTCTTAAAGATGCACAAGATAAAGTCCTGGGACTTGGACCATCATAGCAAGTAAATTCAGGGATGCTCAGTTTTAGCGTTATAGGATATTTTTAAGGATTTTTTCTTTTTTGACCAGGAAGGAGGGCCAGCTTCCTGTTAACCAAAATAGCGTTTCCAACCAGTCTAAAGAGATCGGCGTTTCATCCGTAGGCCTTTCTCTCCCCCTGCTCTCCTGCTTGCTTTCCTTCTCCCTCTCCGAGGGGTGTGGTCCCCGCTGCCCTAGGCCCTCTCGGACGTGTTGCTCGTGAGGACCCTGCCACACAGCGGCCCACAGGTCCGGGGCGATGCAGCCGCTCCCCGGGCCCGAGCCAGAGGAGGCTGCCCTGGGAGAGGGAACTGCTGGCGACACCTGCCCCCAAGGAAACTGCGGGCAAAGTCCTGCGGTGTTGGCTGCTTTGCCTGAGTAACAGCATCTCCTGTGTCTGCAGGTCATCTCTTGCGACCTGCGTGGTCACAATTAGAAGGGACTTGCCCACCCGCTTCTCGGCACCGACTCCGACCTCCCAAAGCTGCCCGGGAAGCCGACAGCGGTGAGCTTGTGGCCCGTCACCCTGGTGACCACCCGGCTAACCATGTGCTTCCTTCCACGAATATACTTTTCACCCAAATGCTGACTTACAGAGGGTCTCGTCGTAACCCAGGTACATGGAATTCACTTACTCTTCATACTTCTCCCCTTTCAAAAAAAAAAATTTAGAAATATATTTTCTATCAAAGATACTTTCTCCTTTACATCCACTCTGTCCCTCAGTCAAATTTTAGTCTCTAACATTTCAAAAGGAGACATTTTTAGACAGACTTTACATCGTTGTCGCCCGGTTATCAATTTGACGGAAGACCATCCAGGCACACAGGAGTTGAGCCTCTAACACTCACTAAATATTTGTAGAGTACCTAACGCTGCTGCTGTGTGAAGATACCCCACGAACACGAAACGCCGTTCCCGATTCCAAAAATTGTACAGCTCGCTTGTGGAGATACTATTCATTGGGTTTTAGGATGAAAAGGGCATCCAAGTTCATCACTTTACAGATGCAAACAGGAAATAATTCATTGTCGAGAGAATAAAACACAAAGGTGGTCTGACCACCTGCAAAATAAATCAAGTCCCGGCCGTATCTTCTAGAATCAGCAAAGCGATACTGCTTTACATTTGGAGAAGTCCAGATGAGCATCCAACAGGGACGCGTCCTGCAAAGACTACCAGCCGACGGCAATAACAGGGCATCCCAGCGGAAGTCTTAAGGCGTTGGCTGGAGGCATCCTCAAGACAAAGACAGAAACGAAAAAACAGAAAACAGCGCAGCTCTTCAGGGAGGGCCTGCTCACGCCTTCCAGCACCTGACGCAGCTGACAGATGGAGCAAAGGCTGGAGCAGACGCCCCGGCCAGGGGTGCCAAGGGCTCTGCGAGGAGCTCTGCGAGGAGCACGCCCGGGCGAGCCCTGTGACAACGTGCAGCTGTGGCTCCTGGACGCAAAGGACGGCCGGAGACGACAGGAGAGCAGGGTTCCCTTCCCGTTTGGGTCCTCGATACGGTTGGCTGTCGACGTGGGGCCGCTCATCACAGATCGATGCCATCTCCTGTTAATTAAGCTCTTTATTATAACTTGCTAAGATGTGCTTGCGGTGGATTTTTTTTTATATCTATTCCCAAAGGAAAACTGTGCCACCTGACAATTTCCCATGAAAGTAATTATCTGTTGGCTGTACATGGATGGAAGCGCCTCCAGGGATACCATTGCTAGAGGAGCGAAAACACGGCAGAGAAGACTCCGGGATGAAAGATCCTGGAATGTGACATGACACCACGGGACGTGTTCGGCTTATTAAAAAAGAGAAAAATACGTTCCGAGTCAGCTACAAGAGGATGAGAGGCCAAAACCCACGGAGAAAAGTTAAGCATCAGACAAGTGGCAGCAGGGAGCTCAACCGACGTGAGAAGCGTCCGGAGCCAGGGCTGGGGCAGGACGGCGACGGCTCCAGAACCATGCCCAGGGCGGCCTCTGCGGCCCCAGGTCTCTGTTGCTCCTTGCGCCTTGATGTTCACGTCCAGGGCTCTGCTCCGACCTCCCGCACGTGCGTGTGGGCCTCAGTGGTGCGCCCACTCCTCTGCCCGCAACCGGACACGTGAGAGTGGGCCATCGTGTTCGGGAACAGCCCCGCCGATCCCATGACCGAAGGCGTCCGCAGCGTCTACGTCGATGTGAGCACTTGGTGCAGGACTCACACCTGTGACGGTTGCTTCTGCGGCGCGTGAGCCAGGCCCCCGGTACTCCCGCGCTGGTCAAACAGCAGCCTGGAGGTTGCTCCGAAGATTCTTTTCTTGCATATGGACAAGGTCAATATCTAAGTCAGTGGGTTCTGAACAAAGCAGATGCCTGTTCATTGTGTGGGTGGGCCTCATCCGATCTGCCGAAGGTCTTCGAAGAGATAAACTAAGGTTCCTCCCAAGGCAGCGGAAGTTCTGTCTCCAGGCTGCCGGGAGGCTCCTGCGGCAACGTCGGCTCCTTCCTGGGTCCCACCGCCGCCTGCCGCCCGCCCCTTCCAGACTTGGCAGCCTCGCGGATCACGGGAGCCAATCTCCTAGACTAAATATCTCCTCATAGACAGACCATCTCCTATTAGTTCGGTTTCTCTAGAAAACGCTGACTCATATGCACACCTGTAGGGTATAAAAATCACTAACTTGAAAAAAAAAAAAGGAATTTGACTGTCATCACCCCAGGTATTCTGAATTTAAAAAAATGACATTTTATTAAATTTAAGTGAGCCCTAAATACCTGATTATAGAAACATAAGAAAGTTCTGGACTGGACTGGACTGAAGTCACAGACCTGGGACACTAGGCACCTCATCTCATAGTCTGGATTTATGATTGTTTTCTTTCCTTTTTATTTCCCCCCATCATTTTGTTCTAGAGTCTATTCATAGAGTTTCTGAAGTAGGACCTGGTACCCAGTTATATTTTTGGCAAGGTTTTGCTACCTCTCCAGAAAGTCTTATACACCCTCTCTGAACACCTCCCCTTTCTTGACTGTTCTTTTCCTAAAAAGGATCGTTGTAGTAAAAATAACAAGTACTTTGAGCTCAGAATGATGTGATTTTTTTTTAATGCTGGATCCAAAGCAAACACTAGCTGTGAGACCTCGTCCGAGTTGCTTACCCTCTCTGAAACTCCGCTGTCTTCCCTCTCAAGATCCTCGCGGTTAGTGTGCGCAGGGAACGAGGTGATGGGCACCCTGGCCGTACTGTTTAGGTCAGAAGGGACCGATTGCCAAGAAAACGTGTATCTCTATGTAGCTTCTTGGTTTCCTTACTTTGAAAGTTGGTGACCACCAAAAAGATCAACAAATATGTAATTTGGGGAGTGAATAACGTTCCTGCCATACGAAGCAGCTGAAAAGAAGGTCAAAAGGACACATTATTCAAGGTGGCCTAACTTCTGCAACAAACAACCCCCCAAATTACTGCAATTTGACATAATAAAATAGTATCTCTTGCCCACATCACAGCCCAATCAATGTAAGACCAGGAGGGGGTCCTGGGATCTACACAGTCATGAACCCAGGCACCTTCAATCGTGAGCTTCTAACCTCATATGGGCCCTAAAGGTTCTCCCGCTCAAGCCAGCTGATGAGAAAGAAAAGCAGAGAAAAGAGTGATGAGCACACATGGCAGCTTTTATGGGCCATTCCTAAAACGGCACGGATCACACCAGTCCTCCCTCCATTGGCCAGAACTCCACTGCATGGCCTTCCCCAGAAAACGTGGTGTCGCCATATGCCCAGGGAGACAGAAACAAAGATGCTGATGAACTGGGGCATACATTTCTGTCTCAGGAGCCATAAAAACCTTTTCGTTTCTTTAGGTTTGTCCATTCGTAACTGCCCACTTCCCGTTGCTTGTTCACGTGCTTCGATGTGTTTTCAGGCCTCTGGATCCCACGTAGCTTCCTAGCGACGCATGTGTCCCTGTCTGTCTGCAGAATTTAATCCTGGGGACAGGGGTCGGCCACAGACGCCTGGTGTCTAAAGTAGGAAGTGAAGAGAGATGGTCGGAGGGAAGAGGGAAAAACAGACTCAGTGTGCAAGTGAAAATGAGACATTTCATACGACCCTAATGAGATCATCAAACGATCCCCTAGCCACAAGCCCCGGGTATGACGGCGCCGTCTTCCTGGGCAGCGTTCCCTCGCGCGCTGCTCCCACAGCCCCCTTGAGTCCCACGCTGGGAATCAGCAGGGCGGGCTCGTGGCCCCAGGGCACCCGTGGCTGCAGAGGCCACGCCAGCAAACAGGAGCCCGACGCCCCAGCTCACCCCTTCCTTCCCTTTCCGCCGGCCTCATGCACGCCGCGTGTGCGTGGAGAAGCCCGGATCTCCTGGGCCTCCCCGGGCCCATCCCACCGGTGCAGGCCGAAAGCTTGGCCTGCAGCGTGGCCCCCAGCGCATGCTCGGAGCACACAGCACCCCGGCGGCAGGACCCTGGGTGGAGGCCACAGGGACTCCCAACGCCCCTTGCTAACCGGTTGGCCGCCCCCAGAGCTCCTGCTGGAACGTTCCAGCAGCCGTCGGCCTCTGAAGCCCCAGGTGTTGTCCGACAGCAGATCCCCTCTTGCTACTACTCTCTCTTAAGCGTTTCTGCGCTAGCGACCCGACGGGTGTCACAGGATTGATTAATTAATTAATTAATATCACAGGAGGATTAACCCCCACAGCCTCAGACGCATCCTTGCCTCCATTTCAAAACCGAGAGCGAAGCTGCGGGCAGGTTGGGCGGCAGCCCGGGGCGGCGCAGCTAGCGAGAGCCCGGCCGGGCCTGACGTCGCCGACGGCTCCTCCGGGGAGCAGTCACAGCCACCGTTCCTCAGAGCCTGCTACCTGCCAGTCACTGGCCCAGGCCACTCACTCGTGTTCAGTCCCGTTGGCCCCATGGACCGTCCGGGGCGGGCGCTGCTATAACGGGGCACGGAGCGAGCCTCGTCCAGGCCCTCCCGCCAGCTGGGGGGCCGGGCCCGCACCTCGGGGCTCTCCGTGCCAGCCCCGGCCGCGCCCCTCCCGAGGCCTTATGCCTTTTAATCATAAAACATTTCAAAAATACTAACAGTAGAAAGAGCATATGTATCCCGGCCATCACTCAGATTTACGAATTATCAGCATTTTGCCGTGTTTCCTTCAGCTTTTATCGCCGAGGTATCTTAACGTAAGCTACAGATATCACCATGCTTCGCTCCCTAACACTCGAGCACGCATCTCGAAAGAAGGACATTTTTTTTCTATAATCGCAGTATCATTATCACACCTGACACAACTTATTAGTAATTCCCTAATATCATATTCAAAATTCCTGAACCGTTCCAAAAATATCTTTCCTACAGCTGGTTTGTGCAGATCAGTATCCTGTGTGGGATCGCAGACAGCGTTTGCTCGTTATGTAACCCCCAAACACCTCCTCCCCTCTCTTTTTGTACCAGGGCATTAATTATCGGCAAGTCCAGACTGGTAGTCTACGGACTCATCTGCCTTCCGGAATTTCTATTTTATTTATTTTTAATCACTTCCTTATGGTGCTGGCTAGGCTTTCCTTCCAGTCTGCACTTTCCCTATGAAGTGGGAGCTACATGTAAAGCTTGAATAGATTCACCGCTGGCAAGAATACTTCATAGGTGACATTTCTACATCATCTTGTGCCACATCAGGATCTTCACAATATCTGATCATTCTATCAAAAGTGGGGTCAGGTGCACCTACGGAGTCAAGGTGATGGCAGCCAGGTCCTTTTACTGCAGAGCCGTGTTCCCTTCCTTTCAATCGGCGAGCAGTCTGGGGAGTGCGCGGTGATGGTCCCCATCAGACCTTCATTCAGTGGTTCCAGCATCCATTGAGGATTCTTGCTTGTAATATCAAGTCCATCAATGGCTACAAATGGTGACTTTCCAACCATATCCCTCCACCTAAATTCACAGTTGACATTCTTCTATAAGGAAAAGTTTTCCTTCATCACCCAAGACTATTTGGTTTTGCGGAAATAGAGTTTCTTCTGGGGAAACGTGTAAAATATTTAATTATCTTAAATTACCAATTATCAACATAAGGAAAGGGTGAAATAATCACCTCCAATGGTGGAAAACAGACTTTCTTTTGGGAGATTTTTTTTTTTAAGGGTAATTACAGACTTGTGGCATGCCAAACGTGGTCACTGTTTTATGCTCAAATGGTCTCAAACTTGGTAACTATGTACTTTCTATTCTAATGCTATTCAGCCTATATTAGGGCCTAAATTCAAATCCAATGTCCCACATAGTTCCTGGGTGGCTCTTGCTCTCTGTGGCTCTGTCTCTTCAGGAATAAAACTGGAATAAATAACAGTATATAGCTTAAAGCAGTAACTACATGAGGCAGGTCAGGGACCAGGCTTAGCAGAGGGTGTGACACACAGAAAGAATGTGATTATGTTGGCTTTTGCTGTTTTCATACCAATAACGTCACCATCTCGCACCAAGTCTGCCTTAAGGAATGGACTGGAGTCTGGGGATTGGGTGGTGGGGGGACGAGCAAGGGTCATGGTCTTAGTGCTCACCATCAAAGCAGCATGACGGAGGGTTCTGGAAAGTCAAAAACAGGCAGGCAACGTAACAAGGCACTCTGGGGGATGGAAAAGAGCCAGAAGAAAAATGATAATTCCCTGAAAAAAATTTCTGTTGTGCTTGTTTCAATTTTCCCAGGGTCTGCTGTATTCCAAGATGAAATAGGGAATCCTGGTGAAGCCAGAGCTGCGTGACAGTTCCACAACCTGGCAGGGCCAGTTCCTAGAAGCAGGTTGCCTGCCCACCCCTACCACCAGCCACACTCAGGTCGCACGTGGGGCTGATGCCAGCCTGTGAGGACAGCTTACAGGTGAGCAGACAGGCTCAAGGTCACCTGAAAAGGACAAAGATCATATAAAGCATGAAAATTCTCCTATAAAAACTTCCCACATGGCCTGAAAAGATTTTTAAGTAAAAAAATATATATATATATAATTTAAAATGTTATTAAAACGAGAAGGATTATTTTAATCTAGATTCTTTGAATTGTACCGGGCATCGGTCCTCCCCCAAGCCAAACCTGAGAAAAGAACTTCGCTTAATCTGAACCTTTGAAGGAAAATTTTGAATTTTTTTTTTAATTAACTTTTATTGGTGTTTAATTTACCAACATACAAAATTTTGAATTTTATATCGTTTTTCTTCGGTGCCACAATGTCCATTTTATCCTGGACCTCTATTTCTTTTGTAATTGCATAGTAATCAAAGGGGGAAAAAAAAGGCGAATAGAAGAGTTTGTAAGAGAGATTTCTTAAAATGAAGACCTGTTGTGGCTTCCTATCTAGCCTCTCCCCTTCATATATCTGCTAGATCACCTGCCCATGGCTGGGTGGGGGTGGAGGGAGAGGATGCTCCCTTTTTTTTTTTCTTAACCTTTTCTTCTTTTTTGTCTTTCTTCAGTGGTTCCAGCATCCAAAAAAGGTCTGTTTTCTTCCAAAAAATGTGTGTTTCCCTCAGAACTCACCAGTTACTGGTGCTGAGGTTCAGAGAAAGGACTGAAGTTGTATCATTCATTCAAATTTTCCTGCCTCTTCGTTAGGTGTGGTGTCGCGGCACCCGAAACTCCCAGGCGTGCCTCCTCTCAGCGCGTGTTACGCTTCGCTTTATCGTCACGTTCAGGGACCAGAGCGACTTGAGAAACACTTGGCTCCCGGACAAGTAGTAAAAACAAAGCTAAGTGTGTAACACTTCACAAAGGAACATTCAGAATCTTCCTTCTGACCAATCAAAGCAGCAAAGAACACCCTCATCCCCTTCTCCCAAATAAAAATCAGGGAAAACCTCCTGGAAAATAAATCCCAAGAACTCGAAGTCAGTTACTGTTAAGAAACACAAAGTCTTAGACCGTTGATTCCCATGTTGTGCCTCTAAACCAAGGTCATTAAATAACCTCAGAAAAAGTTGGCCGATTCCCTTCTTTCTGCTTGGTTGGTATTTCTGTACCAAAACGTTCAGATGGGAGGGGAATCAAGGCCTGGCAGCTCCAATTCAAGAAAGTTTGAACTGGAACTAATTTATTTGTATTTCAAAATCCTGAGGCAGATTACCTGGAAGGTGTCCCAAACCTCAGAAGCCAAAAGTTCTGCCAAACATTTTTCGGCTTGGCAACTGGTAATAGAATACGGCCAGATCATTAAAGAAATCCTGTTTTGAATTCCCTTGAAGTTTTGAAGGCGAAGTTTAAACAAAAATTATTTCCTTCAGAGACTCCTATGCATGATAAGGTTCCATCTGTGCGGAGGGAATCAGCGCAGTAGATTAAGCGCCTTGACTAAGCAAACACAAACACAACAAAAATAAACCTGCATTTCTCTTCTAGCTCGGGACCTGCACGGCTGCTCGTTCACGAAGCCAAAAAATCTGTCTGTCTCTCGTATCTGATGAAGGAATTGTTTATTATTCCCTTTGCTTTATCATGGCTGTACCGTTCATTTGTTTTTCAACAATCGAGTATTGAAAGCAGAACAGAAGATGGTCCTGTGCCCAACACCGTGGAAAGAGACCGAGACGCGGATCCGCAAGCCTGGCGCTAACGGGCCGTGCTACGGGACGGCAGGCAGGGAGGGCAAGGATACACTCGGGTGGGTGCCAACAAGATGAGGGAGCCGCGGACGCCGCGGACGGCGAGGCAGGATGCTCTGGGCGCGCAGAGAAGGGCAATGTCACAGTCAAGAGGTCGGCACAGATTTCAGCAAGGAGGCGGGATGGGAGCTGTGTCTTCAAGAGTACACGGCACCCGGGCAAAATAGAGACGGCCGTCGAGTACCATGCTGGTTTGCCTAGAGCCTTCCTGACCACGGTGCTGCATCTGCTCGTGTCCACCCTGGCTCACATATAAGTCCACTTAGACCCGTAAACCCAAACTGATGATGTGAGAACCTAGATTTCTCTCCTGCATGTTAAAATCGAGTTGGATATCATTTCTCGGTTTTACATGACCACAGTTTACTTTATATGCTGCAATTTATTTTTTATTCCATCCGAATTGTTTCACGGCAACTTTTTCCTAAATTAGCTTTACCAGGAACAGATTAAACCCATGAAAACTGGCGTGGCGAAGCCGTCCACTAACCAAAACCCACGTGGAAACAGAAGTCGGAATTCTTTCGCCTCATCGGCGCACTCCCACTTTGCTTATAAAGAGGAGTCACCTCTTAGACGTCATCCCATTGTGTCGGCCTAGGGGATGATCAAAATCCACCTACTTAGCCCAATTCATTTACCAAGAAGTTACTCTTCCAAAGACTCTGAGGATCCCAGAGCCTACAGGCCTCAGAGGCATCTCTAACAGAGAGTAAAATTATAGACAGAATCTGTGTACACACAAGGGACGGTATGTTGGACACTCATATTCTGTGTAAGAAATGGCGTTATTTTCTCATTTCCACTTAGAGATTCGTAATAATGGGAATCTATTATTTAGCCATCTCGTTGAAAGGGAGGCTCAAAATATTCCTTAAACATTTTTAGATTTAGCCTTGGAGCCCATTCGTATTTAGATCACCTGCAAAAAGTTACTATTACTTAAGTGATCTGCTCATAATGATACAAGACTGGTTTTATTTATCAAACTTGAATCTGAATGATTTTTCACATTTTCCAGGGTTCAGCTATACCTTCAAATTCAAAGATTTGCCACAATCGAAGATGTTGAAAAATGTGTCCCATATTTTGAAGGCAATTTTAAGATATACAAATAGGAAAAGTCTCCAGAAATGTTTTTAGTGACAATGCCATCGTTTCAATGTACTTTCCTACCTCTTTTGTCTAGAAAACCCCTACTCAATTTTCACGAACCAACTTTGATATTGCTTCCTCAGTAATGCCCTCCTCGCTTTCCTTCGTTTTCTCACACAATTTCACTAAAACCTGTAACTCCATTTTGCTACAACCAAGTGTAAGATACAACTAACCCGTGCCTTAGTTTCCTCATCTGTGAAATGGGGACTATTACAGGTAGCATTCATAGAGGTCAAATGAATTAGTACCACGTAAGAACAGCATGTGAACCACGGTACCCTAAAAGTGAATTATCGATTACACTGTCATTACTGTCCCCAAGAATTGCCACCTAGAAGGTCACCAAAATAGGACCATGGAATAAAACCTATGTGTTGTTTAACAGACATACCAGAATTTATACATCCCGGGGTGTGTTAGCCTTTCATAAAACGACTTAAACAATCCTACTTCTTAAAATTAAAAATAAACACTGAGATTAAGACATAGCTTTCTGCATTAAAAACACCGCACATATGTACACGGCACTTTGAGGTTTTACAAAGCACATTTACAGTGAAGGAATTAATTTGATTTTCTTTCACACTCACATAGTTCAGCTCCAAAGCCAATCATACATGAGAAGCACGTGATGTATTCACCCATTTTGGCTCCCCCTTCAAAAATAAGTATCTGAGTTATTCAGGCACACCTAGTTTTATTGTGCTTCGCTTTATTGTACTTTGCGAATACTTTGTGCTTTCTTAATTTTTTTTTTTTTTTTTTTTTTTACAATCGAAAGTTGGTGGCAACCCTGCGTTGAGCAGACCCATCAGCACCGTTTTTCCAACAGCATTTGCTCACTTCATGTCTCTGTGTCACCTTTAGGTAATTCTCCCAATTCTTCAAACATTTCATTATTCTTATAATTGTCATGGTGACCTGTGATCACTACTGTTACTGATTGCAATTGTCTTGTGGTGTCAGAACCACACTTCTATAAAATGCTAAACTTATAAATGTGGTGTGTGTGTGTGTGTGTGTGTGTGTGTGTGTGTGTTCTAACTGCTCCAGCCACTCCCCACCTCCCCCTCTTCTTCCTGGGCCTCCCTAGTCTCCGAGACACAATAATATTGAAATGGGGCTAGTTAGTAACCCTACAACGGCCTCTACGTGTTAAAGTGAAAGGAAGAGTCACACGTCTCTCACCTTAAATTAAAAGCTAGAAATGAGTAAGCTGAGTGAGGAAGGCACGTCAAAAGCTGAAATGGGCCCAAAGCTGGGCCTCTTTGTACCAAATGGTTATTCACGTCATGGAGGCAAAGGAAAAGTCCTTAAAGGGAATGCAAAGTGCAACTTCAGCAAACACGGACAAGACAAGAAAGCAAAATAGGCTTCTTGCTGAGACAGAGAAGGTCTGCGTGGTCTGGGGCGAGGATCAAACCAGCCACAACATTCCCTTAAGCCGGAGCCTGATCCGGAGCAAGGCCCTAACTCTCTTCGGTTCCGTGAAGGTTGAGAGAGGAGAGGAAGCTGCAGCAGAAAAGCGTGAAGCTGGCAGAGGTTGGTTCATGAGGTGGCAGGAAAGCAGCTCGCTCCCTAACAGAAAACCGCAAGGTGAAGCAGCAAGTGCTGACGCAGAAGCCGCTGAAAGTTTTCTAGAAGATCCAGCTGAGATAACCGATGGAGGCCGCTACGCTGAGCAGCAGATTTTCAATGTAGACGAGACAGTCTTATACTGGAAGGAGATGCCTCCTGGGACTTTCATTGCTAGGGAGGAGAAACCAGGGCCTGGCTTCCCATTTTCAAAGGTCAGGCTGCCTGACACTAGGGGCGAGAGCAGCTGGTGACTTTCAGTGGGAGCCACTGCTCGTTGACCATTCTGAAAATCCCAGGGCCCTTCAGAATTAGGCCAAATCTACTCCTCCTGTGCTCTCTGGATGGAGCAAAGCCTGCATCACAACACGCCTGTTCACAACAAGGTTTACGGAATATTTTAAGCCCACTGTTAAGACCTACTGTTCCTAAAAAAAAAAATAATAAAAAATAAAAAAATGAAAATAAAAAGATTCCTTTCAAATTATTCCTTATTGGAAATGTACCTGGTCACCCAAGAGCTCCGATGCAGATGCGCAATGAGATGGCTGTTGCTTTCATGCCTAACACAACATCCATTCTGCAGCCCGTGGATCAAGGAGTAGTGTCGACTTTAGGTCTTATTATTCAAGAAATACATTTCATTTAAGGCTGTAGGTGCCATAAATAGTGATCCCTCCGATGGAGCTGGGAACAGTAAATGGAAAACCTTCTGGAAAGGATTCACCATTCTAGATACTGTTAAGAACATTTGTGGTTAAAAAACAACAGAACATTTGTGATTCATGGGAGGAGGTCAAAATATCAAAATTAAGGAGAGTTTGGAAGAAGTCGATTCTAACCCTCCATCTGAGGAGTCCGAGGGCATCCGAGTGCAGTGGGGGAAGTAACTGTAGATGAAGTGTAAATATAAGGGAACTGGAATTAGAAGCGGAACCTCCGGACTGCCCCGAATTGCTGCCGTCTCACGACAACACCTGAACAGAGGAAGAGTTGCTTCCTGCGGAGGAGCAAGGGAAAGGGCTTCTTGAGATGAAGTCTACTCCCGGTGCAGACGCCGTGAAGGCTGCTGCACGGGCAGCAAAGGATCTAGAATGTTCCATAAACTCAGTTGATAAAGCGGCAGCAGGTTTGAGAGGACCGACTCCAATTTTGAAAAGTTCTGCTGCGGGTAAAATGCTATGGAACAGCTCGGCATCACCGCAGAGACATCATTTGTGAAAGAAGAGTCGATCGATGCGGGAAACTTCACTGTGCTCTTAATTTACGAAATGGGCCACAGCCACCCCAGCCGTCAGCAACCACCACCCTGATCACTCAGCGGCAGCCAGCAACGTCCTGGAGGCAAGACCCTCCACCAGCAGAAAGATTATGACTCACTGAAAGCTCAGATGATGAGAGGATTTTTTTTTTTTTTTAGCAATCGAGTATTTTTTAGTTAAGGTATGTACATTATTTTAGACATGATGCTAGTGAACACTAAATAGGCTACAGTGCAAACCGAACTTTTATGCACGTGGGGAAACCAAAAATTTCATTTGACTTGCTTTATGTGATATTTGCTTTGTTATGGCTGCCTTCAATCAAATCCCCAGTATCTCCAAGGCATGTCTGTAATTAACCTCCGAGGTGGCTTTTTAACCAATGAGCTTCTAATGGTCCTTTTATTATGATTAGGAACGAACGTCTTTGCAAACATTCTCCTGAACCCCCCCCCCCCAGCCTCTGCGCCTTACTAATCCCTTTCTGCACCGGTTCCAATAGCTCAGTGGGGAAGGGGGAGAAAATAAACACGCACACTTCTAACTTTCCAGCCTCCTGACTCCTCTGCCCCGGGCGGGGGCCAGCATCCTCAAAAACATGATAATGAAGTGGTTTGTGCAACTGTGAAGGAGTGGGTCCGTTTTCTTGGGTGACAGCCAAGGGAGGAAAAGGAGGCATCCAAACACAGCTGTGCTTACTTCTCCCTGCTCAGCCTTTTCAGAGAACTAGAGTCAGGGTACCTGGAAGGGGGTCAAACAAGGGACAAAGCAAAACACTCTGCGCTGATGGGGTCTGGGCAGATCCTGGAAGCAGGCTTCTCCCGGCCTGGGCCACCACAGCCCCTCTCTCTTTGGCAATAAAACCAAGAGAAATATGGGGATGACCAAGGACCGAACCTGTCCGATCCCACTATCACAGGAATTTGTCTAATTCCATCTTAATCTTTAACATCTTCAATATAGTTGATTAGGGTGAACATTAATTAACGTGAGTGGGTGACTAATTGGCGTCTAGACTGTCATTTGCGTTAGAGACCGTGTTACAAAGAAATGGGTCAACGTTGGATTTTCACTGAATGGCAGATTGAGAAAAGAGAAGGGGTGTGCGCAGTCTTTCTACCAGCTATCTACACCACAGACACCAGCTATCTACACCACAGACACCAGCTATCTACACCACAGACACCAGCTATCTACACCACAGACACCAGCTATCTACACCACAGACACACGGGGCACTTGGGTTTTAGAGCCGTAGGATAATAGAGACGAGGGGAATCCTCTGACTCCACCCCATGCTTTAAAGAGGAGCAAACGGGCACAGAGCACGATGCCAGATGAGCTGCCCCTTAGGACCTGCCCTCTCTAGTGAGCAGGTCTCTCCCAAGTTCTAGCGCAAAATCTAAGACGAGTCCAGCTTTCGTCGAGCATCTTATTTGCTATTTACCTGTGGTATTTTCCTAAAACGTATCACAAACTTCAGCACTTATTTATTGTGTATCATTCACTAGTTTTATGCAAGTTAGTCAGTCCTCCCTTTCTTATCACCGTAGCCTCCTTGAAGGCTGACCCTTCTCATTCTCTCTGAGTCATTTCCAATGCCTGCGGGCAACAGCGCTGAAAACGGAGCATTTTTTTTTAAAGAATTTATTTATTTATTCATGAGAGATGCAAAGACGCAGGCAGAAGCGAAAGCAGGCTCCCTGCAGGGAGCCCCATGTGGGACTTGATCTCGGATCCCAGGATCATGCCCTGGGCTGAAGGCAGATGCTCAACCAAGGAGCCCCCAGTTGCCCCTGATAATTCAGCATCCACTGAGTCCTTTCCATTGTCACACAAACCAGAGGGGCCAGGATGAGCAGGGCTTCTGTCCTCCTGAAGTTTAAAATGGAAAAGGTAGAAAGCTCTAACACTGCCTGCTGTGCTCCAGGTACAGACAGCTGTTCTTTCTTTTGTTTTGCAAATGCACGTAACGAGGAGATTAATTCACCTGAAAACACCTAAGAAAATCTACCTGAAGTGTGGCCCAAGGACCAGTGCCGGTTACTTATGAAATAAAGCCAGAATTAAACTCAGAGTAAGCATTTAAAAGCTTCCACAGCCATCCACAAAGTAAAAATTATGTCTGCTACGTCTCATTAAAAAAAATTATAACCTGTGCTTTGCATGTCTGTGAACAGAATGAAAACTTTAATAAGAAAAAAAAAGGGCAGCCCGGGTGGCTCAGCAGTATAGCTGACCCTGGGGTCCCGGGATTGACCCTGGGGTCCCTGGAGTCCCACGTTGGGCTCCCTGCAAGGAGCCTGCTTCTCCCTCTGCCTGTGTCTCTGCCTCTCTCTCTGTGTCTCTCATGAATAAATAAATAAAATCTTAAAAAAAAAAAAAAGAAGAATAAGAAGAAAGAAAGAAAGGAGGAGGGGAGCGAAAGAAAGAAATGGGCCTTTCCTCATGAAGAATTGGAGAAGCAGCTTCTCGATGAACAGGCCGCGCGGCCCCAGCCAGGCGGGCAGAGGGGAGGCCGTCCCTGGGCTGGGGCCGCAGCGGCATCTCCGGGGAGAGGGGCGAAGAGGAACCATGGAGAGAGGACGGGGCTCTCCTGCCTGTGGGACGGCGTGGGGAGCGGCGTGAGTCACTGATCGCTGCGGAGCTCTCATTTCAGGCTGCAGACTTGGGACCTCGCTGCAGCAGCAAAGGAGAGCGACGGAAACTTCTGGCTGGAAAGCACCAGGACCGCGTGTGCCCGTGGGCAGCGATGCTCGGCGGCTCCTGGTGGTGGCTCGGCGGCGCGTGCTCGGGGCCTGCAGCTCACACGCCTCCCGGGGTCAGCAGGTGCCCTCGGCAGGCCGAGGCTGGCCTCCCTCCGTCCCGTGGGCCACCTGCGACCCGGAGCCAGCCAACCTTTCCCTTCAGAAATACCCGCCCCGGGGACCAGTCGGCCAACCGTTCCACAGACACCGCAATGCCCGATTTACGTGGCAACAGCCACATTTTCAAAGTCAGCGCTAACTCAAAAAGTCCTCCAAAGCCAAAGGCTCGGGGCTGGGAGTCGGCAGACCTGTGGCCAGGCCTGCAGTGGGCGCCCGTGCCCTGGCACGTGCCAGTCCTGCCCGTTAGAGTGACCAGCGGCTCCCCGTGCACTTTTTGGTCCCCGAAGCTTATAGAGATTATTTCCAACACCCCTAACATAAGGCCCCTGCTGCCCAGGGGCCCCGTCCTCAGGATGCTGGCCGACGGGGGCCGATGACCGCAAACCCGACGCCTCCCTCAGGCTCCTCCTCACTCGCTGCAGCAGCAACGATCGCCTGCGACTACGGAGCCTGTGATAGCCCCGTGGCTCCCGCCATCGCTGAGGCGTGGGCCCTGCTGGATTCCTTAGCATCTTTCTCTCTTGAAACCAGAGCACCTGTGACCCCCGACAGAAGCCAGGCAGCCCGTCCAGCCTCTAGGAAAACAGCTTCGCCTTCCCTGCCACCTCTTCCCGGGGGATCTTGGCTCAGCGGAGCCTGCCTGGGCCCCAGTTTTGCCAGAGGTCAAGGTAATGTCAGCAGGCAGCCGCAGCCCCCCTGGGACGCCCCAAAGGATGGGCCCTCGCAAAGGGAATACTTTGTATTCCAGAAGGTTTCAGAAAAGAAAGAAGAAGAAAAACAACAACAAAAACCCTGCCTGCCAGTAAATTTTAAATGTGTTTGTTAGTACTTAGGGGTGGGGAGGGGGTTGCAGAGGAGAAAGAAATAAAACGAATCCACAAAAAGTGTTTTCCAGGCCCTTCTTTCCACAGCTGCCTAAGAGTACACATCCTTCTGATTAAAATGCAGCTTTCATGCCCTCCCCAGGCAGGCTGCCCAGGGCTTAAGGTGAGTTCTGCTATTTTAAGGTGGAATTGTTTGCATTTAACTTGAAAAGCCTCATTATCCCACAGTTCGCTGTCCACGCCGCCCCCGCGAAGCCGCGAGCTCAACCCGCCTGGAGAAACCGCGTGGAGGAAGTGACCTCTGGCCCCGCACGGAACAGTTTTTGAAGAACAAACCAAAAAACGTCCAAATGACCATAATTTCCCAGCTTTCACCATTCTCTGCGCCTGTTTTTATTCCAGGAATCCTGAACTAGACTGGAGACGGTTCAAAGTTTCCGGACACTCACATCATCAACGTCCACAGTCAGAGATTATCTTCCGACTATGCTGAATCACTAAAAGCTCAGATTTATTGAGTGTAGGTGAACTTCTCCCCCCACCCCACTTCTCTTATAAATGTGGCCATTCAGGAATTCACGTAGCTGCTCAAACTGAATCCTTCCGAAGAAGGGCAGACGCCCTGGGTGCGGGCTGGCAATCTGTTAGCCGGGTCATTTCTAGAGTTTCCCCGTGAAAAGTCTCGGTCTTTCGGCCGAGCAAGTCGTCGGGCCTGTGTCTGAAAAACCGATCCCTGTGCACATGCACGGATGTGGCTGCGCGGGCCTCGGGCTGGGAACGCGGCTCCCCGTCTGCTGTTCTAGAACCACCCCCCCCCCCCCCGCTCCCTCCTCCGTGAGCCCAGCCTGCCGCACTAGAACACCCTGACCTTACACTCCTGCTTTTTGACCCGTTTTACGATTTCCATTTGTCGGTCTCACGTGCTTAAAAAACGATTATTAATTTGTTTGTCCTCACGGGGCTAGAGCTGGAGGCCTTTGATACGGCTGCCCTCTAACAAGGCTGCTTTTCACAAGTATGAAACAGGAATGTCAAGTTTGTTTTTTCCTTCTCTTCTGAATTTCATGTTAAAATAAAATCATAACTTGAATTTCCCCCGTCTTTGTTAATTTCCTAAAGCTACAGAGCAAAATGTCACACAGGGTCCATATGAAATGAAATATTGGGACGCCCGGGTGGCTCAGGGGTTGAGCATCTGCCTTCAGCTCAGGGCGTGACCCCGGGGTCCCGGGATCGAGTCCCACGTCGGGCTCCCTGCACGGAGCCTGCTTCTCCCTCGGCCTGGGTCTCTGCCTCTCTCTGTGTCTCTCATGAATAAATAAATAAAATCTTTAAAAAAAAAAAAAAGAAAAGAAAGAAAGAAACTGAGATGGAGAGCCTTTCCTTACCCACATGTTTTTTCCTTTCCCATTTTCTTCAGTTTCTTCTTTTGAGTTCTAAAATGTCTTATTTTTTTTTAACTAAATAGTTTGAATTTTAGGGTTTTTTTTTTTTATATTTTTAGGTAATTTCTACACCCAGTGTGGGGCTCAAACTCATGACCCTGCGATCGAGTCGTATGCTCCTCCTACTGAGCCAGCCGGGCCTTTAACACAGCAGTGGAGAGTCTCCATGTCCCTCCTCAGAAGACACTAGTAGAAATCACCAAGTTTGTGGGGACAGTTCTATAAAACGTTGTTCCAGGGCAATGGAATAATTTACTACTTTCAAAAGACTGAATCAAGTCCCCTGGACTCCCAGAGGGGTACAATCTACCTCCGCTAAAAGATGTGACGACAGAGTTACTGATGGCTTTAGGCACAGATTTTCCTGTGTCCTAGGACACAGGAAAGGGCCACTCCCAACCCAGCTGTGGTCTCAGCTTCAATATAATGTCAGTGGACCTTCAACTTCCTATGCCAGGTCTCCTTTGAGGAAATAATAGTAATAATAATAATAATAATAATAATAATAATAATAATAATAATGATAAAGCCAGGAGCATTCTTCCTCCGTAGGTATGCATATGCCCATGTTGCCCCATAAAAGTCCTTTCCAGGATCCCATTGCCCAGTGTTTAAACTTGTCGAGAGATGATATATGTCTGCTATCAGGTTCATACCAAGAAAACCCAGAGTCTGATTTGCTAAACCAAAATGCCAACTTATGTAGATCTAGACACGAGGCTTAGTCCCACTGTCTGTACATTCCCGTCTGGCAGGTACAACTGTACAGGAAATCAAACAACAGGTCAGAAGACTTCCTGGTGCTTTTAGAAATGGAACCAGAAAAGTAGATGTTATCCTGCCACAGCAGCCTGACCAATTTCCCTTCTCCATTCTGGCGACAGTTGTGTCCACCAAACTTAGAGTCCCCTCTCCCCTCGTCACTATTCATTAACATTTCAGTGTGGAAAGGGGAGAGAGTCTGTCCCCCATACGGTATTTACTTTGGCCAAACAAGCTAAATGCCGCTGAGACAATCCAGATCTCAGTTACTCCAATCATTTCTTCTTCAAGACGTCTTATTAGGATGCTTGTACCTTTTGAAGATGTGAGAAAGTATTTTATTACTAATGATTATACCAACTACTTCTGCAGGTGGCTGTGAGTTGACTATTTCTATTACATGTCGAACAGAGCATTTGACCTGACTCTGTCTCCAGGGCCCGTGAGCCCACCATAAAGGGGGACTCTCAGCTGCCCTGCGTCAACCGTGCAGTCAACTCTATCACTCACTTGCAGTAACGCAGCGCAACCATGGCGGAGATCATCTGGAGCAGTTGCCTAAATGCACATATGATATTTTCTAAAAATATCTGCCTCCTTGGGTTTTTCTTAGATTATTGTTTCATTATGTTTGCCTTTCTTGGAGGCAGGGAACACACTGAGCTGGAAAGAATATAATATTCTTTACTCAGACCTTCACCAACAGGTAGTATATTCTCTCTTTCTCTCTGTCTCCTATCTCCCTCCCTCTTCTCTCCTTCCCTCTTCTCCCCCTCTCTGGATGAATTCCCTTTAAAGCTAAGAACCAAGAAATAATTCTTCAAGGATGCCCGGGTGGCTCAGCAGTTGAGCATCTGCCTTTGACCCAGGGCATGACCCTGGAGTCCCGGGATCGAGTCCCACATCGGGCTCCCTGCATGGAGCCTGCTTCTCCCTCCGCCTGTGTCTCTCCCTCTCTCTCTGTGTCTCTCAAGAATAAATAAATAAAATTTTCAAAAAAGAAAAAAGAAAAAAGAAATGATTCTTCAGTATATCAGTTACCACAGCAGAATTCTCTAGATCCATTGGAAAACCTCAAATGTTTCTCCTAAATTAAGCTAATGAAACAATTTGGATAGTGATTTAAAAAAAAAAAAAAAAAAAAAGGCTTGTCTTATATACTGTTTCCATAGTGAGACATGAGGCGAAGACATGGAAGCTTTTCTAAGTGCCCAGAACGGAGCGGCAAACACAGAGACTGTGTCCAAAGAGGCAAAGGCCAAAGCTGAACCAGAGAATGAGGGACCAAACAGGTTACCAGAGGAGTGGAGCCAAGGAGCAGACTGTGAGATGGAAGCCAACAGAAGTCAGAGCATGGCCTAGGGTAGAGCAGGCAAAGAGATGACAGGACGAAGTCTGCGGCAGACAACTTGCCAGCTGATGAGCTCGTGTGTTTTAGGAGCGCGATGATGGGGAGAACAAAGTTGAACCACTTCGCAACAGCCACTGGGCAGCATTGCAATGAAGCTGTGTGAGGGCAGTGACAGGCCAAGCAGAACCCCCCAGCGGCATCCAGGTGTTCACAGGAACCAGCTGGAGCTTTCCATCCGCAGGGTTAAGTGTAGAGATGCCATCTGGCTCCTTCCTCAACCAGTTGCTTCGGTTAAGACATCATGAAAATCAGCACAAGATACTCCCAGGGATAGTCATTATCTTCAAGCCTCCTGACAAGTTAGATTTCCTTGGAACAAATGAATAGGAAATAAGATGTAAGGGAGTCCAGATTCACAAAAGCCTCACCTAGGCTTGGCAGGACTCCTGGGTGGTATAATCTTCCAGGATCCTGATCTGTTCTGCTTTCCTTTGGAATGAAATGGAAGCCTCCAACAGACCCTTCTATTTCCAAAACATGTTAAAGTCTGCCAAGAGTTTAATTTATATTTTGGACAGAATGGGTATCAGTTAATGCTCTTCAGTAAACACAGATTAAGTACATGCTCAGGAGAAGATTTGCATCTATACAGTAACAGTGAAAAACTTCTCCTGAAGGTGAACAAAAATTCTACGGGAAATACTTTCCATTAAATGATGCTATTATGGTCCTTACTTTCTGGAGACACAGAGTTAAATGCTTCCCCGCCAAAACCCCACAGTAAGCCGGGGGCCGTGCTTGCCCTCGTACAACTCCGAGACACTGCAAGCTCAACACGAAGAGACCTAAGTCACAAAATTTCCCCACCCAGTAGCATGGAAGAGCTTTTCATTTCATTGCAATAAAGAGAACTAATACAGCAATTGCATTACCAAGTGTTTAGCAGCTTGCGAAGACACTCGAGTGATCGTAACACTGGTGGCACAAGAGCCACGTTGAAACTATTATGTTGTTTCAATGAGTAGCATCATTTTGGAGAAGAGCCACCCCTTCACCTTTTTCCTTTTACAAACCTAAGGATTCCAAACAAAACTTTGAACTCAGAGCCGGCAGCTCCTTTTTCTTTCGCTCTTTCTCCCTTTCTCTACCTCCCCCTCTCTTTTAAGTAGGCTCCTCACTGGGCCTTGAATTCACGACCGGGAGCAGAGATCAAGTGTTAGACACTTAACTGACTGAACCACCCAGAAGCACCCCCCGTGCTTCTCTTAAGGAATTAAGCAGTTGCTGTTGCTGACCCACAATTTTCAATAAAAGCAACTCCCTGTCTATAAATTAATAGTTCAGGCAACAAATCAATCATTCCCTTTAAACCAAACAATATACCAAGGGCCATCGTGGACATAGAAGCATAACATGGTCTTTGCTGATTATTATGTTTGTCCCTCATGTGCCTAAATCCATTCTCTGCTTTGCTGCTGGGGGGTTGACCTCCAGAAGCTGCATCCCTAAGTCCCCTTCCCCTCTGATTTATAGTTGGGTTTGGCTAGTGGAAGGCCAGCAAGAGATCCTAGGGCTGCCTGAGCAGAGTGAGGGTCTTTATGCCCCAGCTCCCTCCCCGCCCCGCCTGGTTCAGACAGTAGTTGTGATTCTTCGGGCTGTCCAGGGCTCACTTCTCTTCTGTGAGGCTCAAGCTCTCACCAGGCCCTCACAACAAGCAAAAGTCCCCTTTTCCTTCAGAACTTGGGTTAGGAATCAACTCCAACTCTTGCTAGTCTCTAGGTGCCTCGTGATTCCTTGCTGACTCCCAAACTTCTCTAGAGAAGCCCTTCAGTAAGTTATTTCAGTCAAAATGCTGGAGGATACCATCTGTCTTCACCTAACCCTGAATGATATGTGATCTCTCCCCCTAGAACTTTCACAATTCATATTAGAGGACAAATAAGGGAAGAATTGAGCTGATACCTTCCTCGGGGAGGGAGATGTTCCATATCTTGATCCAGGCGATGGTCACCTACTCAAGATTTGTGCACATCACCAGTTACATAGGTAATCAATTAAGTGATATGATGTCATAACAGCCAAGTGTCAGGGGGATACTAAGGATAGTAGGGCTAGGAGGATTTAGAGGAGGACAACAGTCAGCGGTTGGGGATGAGGTAGGAGAAGGCTTTAGAGAAGGAGAGGTTTGAGCTGGCGCTGAAGGGTAGCACTTGGACCAGCAGAGACAAGAGACCAGGATGTCCAGGTGGGAAACAACATAGGAGCCAAACCAATAGACAGACTAGACACTGGCAGATATTTCTTTAAAAAGGTCACTGTATATAGTCTTCACTTTTATTATGTCCCCATCCTCAAGCAATCTAAGCTCGAAGGGTCAGTATGTGGCCATTTCAAGTCAATGATTGTGAAGAAATAACTTTAAATCATGTGGCCTCTCCCTTCCTATACGATAGCAAAACGAAACAAAAAAAATCTCCCACATCCAAAGCGTCCCCCCAGAATTCCCATGGCATGACATCATCTCAGGTAATCTCCGGAAGCTGAGATTTAACAGCGCTCCTTCTTTTTCAATGAGCCTGAGCCAATCATTTATTTCTCACTTAATCAGCTTAGTCCTCGGAGCCTGCACTTCACTAGGAAACCATATGGGAGAAAGAGAAGCATTCACTCGAACTCTCTTGGTTCATTGAGCCAACGAAGTATCAGAAAAGATAGGAGCCTTCATTCTCTACAATGCTTTGTCATGCTCCCCAGTGTTTATTTTAGGCAAGTCAAAATTGAAGAGGATCTCTGGCACATGAGTGGGATATCGCATCTCTGTGCACTTCGAGCGTTGTTTAGAATATCCGCATCCCGAAATAACCTTGCCCAGCACTACACGTGGCTCGGAACACAGGCTGTCATATCCATCACGGGCATCTTTTTAATCATGGAAAAGCAAATGACAGGAAGATGGAGCACCTGAGATGATGTAGTGATGGATGAAACTAAACTCAAAGTTTAGGTTAGTTGAACTAAGTAAAGGTTATAGAAAAGTTGCTGACAGTCAGGGGGAAAAAAAAACTATGTAAAATCAGGCACTTCCCACATGCATTTTGAATGTAAACACATTTAGCACCCAAAGAAGCGCAGGGGAATCTAGCTATTTTGGGCTCTTCTGAACAAGGACAGCTGTATGTTCTCAAACATATGGCTCAACATTTATAAAGGGGGTGAGGAGAAGAGACAAGAAACCACTAAATGGCCTATTTGAGTTGGCCATTTTAAGATTCCTTCAAAGTTCTGACAGGGAAAATTGATTCCCTACTAACCAACATAACAAGCATCGGTCATTGGAAAACATTTTGTTAACTGATATTTGGATTAGAATATGTAGACAGGGATCCCTGGGTGGTGCAGTGGTTTAGCGCCTGCCTTTGGCCCAGGGCGCGATCCTGGAGACCCGGAATCGAATCCCACGTCGGGCTCCCGGTGCATGGAGCCTGCTTCTCCCTCTGCCTGTGTCTCTGCCTCTCTCTCTCTCTCTGTGACTATCATAAATAAATAAATAATAAATAAATAAATAAAAAATAAAAAAATAAAAATAGAGCCTGCTTCTCCCTCTGCCCGTGTCTCTGCCTCTCTCTCTGTGTGTGTATCTCTGATCAATAAATAAATAAAATCTTTAAAAAAAAAAAGAATATGTAGACAGAGGGTTCTTTCTATACAACAAGCCACGTCAGTTCATCTCATGTGTTTGGGGGAAGGGGTGACGGGAAGGGATCCATCGCTCTCCATACATGACACGGGTTCTCTCAAGGTAGCTTAGAACCTATGGACTTACTTCTCTGATTTTCTCATTGTTTCTACTGGCAAAAAAGGCTCTGGAAACCTCGAAGCAATAATTCGTGCTCATTTCAAAAGGAATATTTGGTGTTTTCCCTTTTCCATTAATAAGAATTAATTGCTAAATCTGTTAGCAAGTACTTAATGAACTCTATCATGATCTCAGTACTGTGCTAGGAGCTTTGGAAGAAAATAAAACATGATCCCTGACCTCAAAAAAAACTTACAGAATCTTTTGCTGGAATAAGACCAAGTCACATTAAATAAATCTAGCAAAGATACAGGATTATGTAGAAATATAGTTCAGAAAATACTCTAAATGGATCGGTTCTCCAGACCCTGCAGCACCATGACTATTTTTATTAAAATATATCTGGGAGTGGAGCTCAGTTTTGGAGCTTTGTGAAAGTATTTCCTGTTACATTCCTACCATCCTGGCATAGAATTGTTGGACTCCAGCCTATTTCATATCCTCCTTCCTCCCTCTCTTATCTCTCCCTGATGTATGATTTACCCTCCCCTGGAGCTCCCACCATCTGGATCAGACTTTCTGCCTCCCTGGACCTAATTATTTCCCTGATTCTCTAGAGTAATTTCTTCCCTTTGCCTATGACTCAACCTTTCATTAGTGAACAATTAATTCTTTGCTTTTCTAATGTTCTGTGTTCCATTTTCTTTTCCTGCATGCTGCTAAGTGCATGTTGACAGAAAAATATAAAAGTATTTCCTGTTGCACACATGCACGCAACACAAAGTCATCCTTTTCTTAACCTCTCTGGAGCCACCATGCAAGCAAGTAACTCCAGCACCAGAGCCTGAGGTTTGAAATGTCCCACCCAATGAGGGTGAAATATCATAAAATTTCACAAGGCCAATAAGGAGAAGAAAAGAAACATAAATGAGTAACAAGACAATTTGGCAATGAAGGAAGCCAAAGTAGGAGAGAGATCCAAATATAGAACAGCAAATATTAAAGAAGAAGAGAAAATAAGGACGTGATAACCAAGGAAGAGAAATGTACTATCTTAAAAGAGGTGGACGTTGAAAATGCATTTTCGTGATTTCTAGATAGTAGACATGGGACCCAACAGAGGACAGGGAATCAAGAAAACTCCAATTAGAGTCAGTTATCACTTGGTGCATCCAGGGGCCGCCACTCAATGTCTCTTTTGCCTCAGTTTCAATATCTACAAACCTACACATCATAAATCTAAACCGTGGCCCACAGACAGTCTAAGGGGAACCTAATGTCAGATTATCTGGGGTGTACTAACACTCCCGGTTATTTCTGCTAGGTTGGTATTGTCAGAAAAAGCCCAGAAAAAAAAAATGTGCAGGAAGCTTTAGTTACCATGGAGAGTGGGGAGAGGATGTGGGGATGTGAGGGAGTCTTTGCTTTTTTGACTCAGAGACTTCAAAGAAACGCTCCCAAAGGGATGCTGACAGGAGATTAGAGCTGACAGGACACGTTCTCAGAGACCATGATGGATCTCCTCATTACCTGGGAGTGGTTAGGTTTGGAGCTGTTTGGAAGTATTTCCTCTTACGTTCCTGTAATCAGGGCAGGTTCATCCTGAAAAGCAGCCTGCTGACAGGGGTGTGTGCTGGCTACGATAGCAGAACAACGATTGTTAATTAAGAAGCGAACCTGGCAACAAGAAATCATGAGTCCCTTGGTACCACAAACTTGCCCAACTACTTGTCTTGGCAGTGCTTCTAGAACCTTGAGCCAGTTCCTCCTGTCAGACCTCAGAGAGTTATTCTAATTGGTACAGAAGTTTGAGAAACTGTCCTGGAACAAATTGGCTACTATTTCCTAGAGAGAGTTGCAACACTATCAGCCGAAAATTGATCAAATGTTTTTGAGCAATTCATCTAAAATATCTCCAGTGAAAATGTGCCCACATTTTCATAGGTAAATATAATTGGAAGACTACTTTTCATCAGTAGGACACTTTGCAGTTTACATGAGACCCAAATATGTCCTCTCACTTATTCCCATTCCTCCCACACATCCTTTCCCAGCAAGCTGCGAGGTGAGCATTATTATCACCAGTCACAGTTGAAAACTCTGAGCCCAGATAAATTTGCTCATTTGGACCCACATCACAAAGCTCTTCAGAAACTCAACCATAGCTTAATCTCAGATTTTCTGACTCCAAGTTCACTATTACTTCTTTTACCTGACTGTGACCTCAGAAGATGAAAATATATCAATTCAGGGGGGAAAAAATGAGTTAAGAAAAAATTTAAAAGCAAGGTAATGGGCATTTGGTACCTGAATATTGATTTGTGATATTAAGATTTAACAGTGGGATATCCCTAAAATGGTGGAGTAGGAGCCCCAGCCTCCATCCTTTCACAGAGATCAGTAATTAGACAGTTATCCACGAACAAAAAAACTCTGGGAGAGCTCAGGAGTCCACTCAAGAACCTTCAGCAACATAGTGGAACAACAACAACAACAACAGGCCACCTGAGAATAACTACACAAAAAGGGAAGGAAGAGAAGATTCATTTACTTATCTCAATGCATCCACCAGGTTGGCAGTGTTCAGCAGTAGGATGAAGCTCTGAATGGAAAGAGCTCCCACTCATTGGGAAAGTGGAGTGAGTGATCAGCTTCCTCAGCCTTTCAGTGCCCTGCACAAGGAACTTTCTTCAGTTTCACCTCACCCCAAGACCAGCAAAGCTGAAATTATATATATATAGCTTTGAATAAGAAAGAAAAACAGGCTGCAAATACCAACCATAGGATGAGATAACAAGGAAGAAAATAATTAAAATTCTAATCACAAGGGGCAGAGTGGCTAAATCAATTTTTAAGAAATGCCCCAATTAATATGCTGTCTACAAGAGACTCGTGTCAGCTTTGAGGACACACATGGGCTCAAAGTGAAGGGATAAAAAATGATATTTCATGCAAAAGGAGAGCAAAAGAGAGCAGGGGTAGCTATATTTGTATCAAACAAAATAGACTAAGTAAAAAACTGTAATGAGAGATAAATAAGGTCATTATATAATGATAAAGGGGTCAATTCATCAAGATAATAAAACAATTTTAAATATACATACTCTCAGCATCAGAGCCCCTCAGTACATTAAGCAAATACTAACAGATCTGAAGGAAGAAATAGACGATGATACAATAATAGTAGGGAACTCAATATGCCACTGGCATTGATGGATAGAACAGCCATTATAAGGAAATTGGTGGACTTGAACTATACCTTGGACCTAACAAACATATACAGATGATCCCATTAAACAGCAGCAGAATACCCATTCCCTCAAGTACACATGGAGCATTCTCCAGGATAAATCATATAATAGATCACGAAACAAGCTTTAGTAAGTGGAAGAAAACTGAAATCACACTAAGCATCTTTCATGACCACGATTATATAAAATCAGAAATCAATAACAGGAAGAAAACTGGAAAACTCACAAATACGTGGAAATTAAACCACATATTCTTGGACAACCAATGGATGAAAGAAGAAATCCAAAGGGAAATCAAAAAACATATTGGAACACATAAAAATAGAAACACAATATATACAAATTTATGAGATGCAGCAAAAGCAGTTCTAAGAGGGAAGTTTATAGCAATAACTGTCCATACTTGAAAAAAAAAAACTCAAATAACGAAGCTAACGTTACACTTCAAGGAACTACAAAAAGAAGAAGCAGCCCAAAATTAGCAGAAAGAACAGAATAACAAAGATCAGAGCAGAAACAAATAAAATAGCGAATAGAAAAACAATACAAAAGATCAACAGGGACGATCAACAGGTGGCTCAGTGGTTGAGTGTCTGCCTTTGGCTCAGGGTGTGATCCCAGGTCCCGGGATCGAGTCCCGCATGGGGCTCCCTGCAGAGAGCCTGCTTCTCCCTCTGCCTGTGTCTCTGCCACTCTCTGTGTATCTCTCATGAATAAATAAAATAGTTTAAAAAAATATCCACAAAACTGTTATTTTTTTAAAAGGATAAACAAAATAGACTAACTTTAGGTAGACCAACCAAGAAAAAAAGTGAGGACTCACACAAAATTATAAATGAAAGAGAAAACATTACAATGGATGCCACAGGAATACATGGGATTATAAAAGACTACTATGAAAAATTATATCCTGACAAATTGGACACCCTAGAAGAAACGGACAAATTCCTAGAGACATACAAGTTGCTAATACTGAATTATGAAGATATAGAGTATCTGAATAGACCAAAGAGCAAGGGGATTGAATCTATAATCAAAAACTTCCCAACAAAGAAAACCCAAGACCAGACAGCTTCACAGGTGAAGTCTACCAAACATTTAAAGATGAATTCATGTTAATCCTTCTTAAAATATTCCAAAAAGTTGGAGGGGGAACACTCCCAAACTCATTTTGTGATGCCGGCATTGCCCTGATACTAAAGCCAGATAAGGATGCTACAAGAAAACTGTAAGCCAACATCCCTGATGAACATGGATGCAAAAATCTTCAACAAAATGCCAGCAAACTGAATTCAACAGCACATTTAAAGGATCATGTACATGATTAAGTGGGATTTATTTCTGGGATGAAAGGATGTTTCAACATATGCAAATCAATAGACGTGGTACATCACCTTAATAGAATGAAAGAAATAAACTATATGATCCTCTTAAAAGATGCAAAAGAAAGCATTTGACAAAAGTCAACTTTCTTTCATTTAAAAAATCTCAACAAACTGGGTATAAAAAGAACATACCTCAATATAATAAAGGCCACAAATGACAAGCCCACAGCTAGTATCATACTCAACAATGAAAGATTGAGAGCTTTTCCTCTAAGATCAGAACATGATAAAGGTGCTCACTATCACCATTCCTATTCAATATAGCACTGGAAGCCCCAGCTAGAACATAAAAAGGAAATAAAGGACATCCAAATCAGAAAGGAGTAAGTAAAATTACCTGTTTCCTGATAACATAATCTTGCATTAAGAAATCTTAAAGACTCCATATCCAAACAGTTAGAATTAATATATGAATTTAGCAGTTTCAGGATATGAAATCAACATACAAAAATCAGTTGCATTTCTATTCTAACAATGGGCTATCCAGAAAGAATAAAACAGTCCCATTTCCCGTAGCATCAAAAAAAATAAAATACTTAGGAATAAATTTAACCAAAGTGAAAGATCTATTGAACCAAAAAAGTCTAGAAGCCTTCTGAAATAAATTGAAGAAGACACAAATAAATGGAAAGATATTCCATAGTCATAGATCAGAATACTGTTAAAATGTCCATGCCGCCTAAACCCAGCTATAAATCCAACGAAATTCCTATCATCAAAATTTCAATGGTATTATTCACAGGAATGCAAACAACAATCTTAAATTTCTGTGGAACCACAAAAGACTCCAAATAGCTAAAGAAATCTTGAGAAGGAACAACACAGGGACATCACACTTCCTGATTTCAAACTATATTATGAAGCTGTAGTTGTCAAGACAGTATGATATTGGTATAAAAATAGACACGTGGATCATTGGAACAGAATTGAGAGTCCAGTAATAAACCTACACATATAGGGTCAATTGACATTTGGCAAGGAAGCCAAGAATTCTCAATGGGGAAAGCATAGTCTCTTCAGTAAACAGTTTTAGGAAAACTAGATAGCTACATGCCAAAAAATGAAATTGGGCCTCTATCTTACACTACTTACAAAAACTTACAAAAATTAACTCAATTTTTATTGCTTAAAAAAAGGAAACAGGGATCCCTGGGTGGTGCAGCAGTTTATCGCCTGCCTTTGGCCCAGGGCGTGATCCTGGAGACCCAGGATCGAATCCCACGTCGGGCTCCCTGCATGGGGCCTGCTTCTCCCTCCTCCTGTGTCTCTGCCTCTCTCTCTCTCTCTCTCTCTGTGTGTGACTATCATAAATAAAAAAAAAATAAATAAAAAATAAAAAAATATTAAAAAAGGAAACAAAATCAACAAGTGGGCCTATAACAAGCTAAAAAGTTTCCACACAGGAAAAAAAAAAAAGAAGAAGAAGAAGAAAAATGCAAAGTCAATCTACGGGATAGGGGCAAATATTTGCAATTCTTACATCCAATAAAGCGTTATAATCCAAATTACATAAGGAACTCCTACACCTCAATAACAAAACCAAAAAACAACCTGATTTTTTTTAAAAACAAGCAAAGAAAAATAAGATGGGCAAAGAATCTAAACATTTTTCCAAAGCAGACACGCAAGCGGCCAACAGGGACTTGAAAGGTACTCCGCATCATCAATCATCGTGGAAATGCAAGTCAGAACTGCAGCGAGATATCGCCACACGTCTGTCAGAACGGCTGTCATCGAAAACACGAGACATGCTGGTGACAACGTGGGGAAAAGCCAACCCCTGTGCACTACTGGAGGGAACGTCCATGGGCACAGGACTTGGAAACAGTGTGGAGGTTGCTTAAAAGATCTACCATACGACCCAGCGATCGCGCACCTAGTATCTCTCCAAAAGAAATGAAGTCCTGATCTCAAAGAGACATCTGAGCTCCCATATTTGTTTGAGCATCAATCACAATTACCAAGACATGGAAATAACCTAAGTATCTACCAACGAATGAACGAATGAAGAAAATGTGGGTATATGTCAGTACTCAGCCAAATAAGGAAGGAAATTCTAGCATTTGTGGCAACATGGCTAGAACTTGAGGGCAGTGTGATTTTTTTTTTTAATCAAGTCAGACGGGAAAACACAAATGCTATGAAAACTCATTTACATCTAGAATCTAAAAAAGCCAAACTCATAGAAGCAAAATGTAGGAAGGTGGTTGTGAGGGACCGGCGGTGGGACGAGGAGACGTTGGCCAGTAGGTCCAAACCTTCAGTTCGAAGAGGAATAAATTCCAGGGACATGGTAACTCTCCTTAGTCATGCTCTACCGTATAATTGAAAGTCGCTGTGGAAGCAGATTTTCATTGTTCTTACCATCACAGCAGCACCTGCACGGTAATCACGCGAGGCGAAGGACGTGTGACCCAACCCTGCCGCGGTAAACATTCCACAATACACGCGTGTGCCAAACCATCATGTTATATGCCGTAAACTTACACAGTCTCATATGTCCATGATGTGCCCGTCAAGTTGGTAGGATAAAGAATAAACTGACGAATTTCCTCAAAATTATGATGACTGCAGGTTTCTAGACACGAGTTTGGTTTCCTCAGCTCCACGGAGACGTCTCCCGAGCAAGTAGGTCATAAGCATTTCAGTCACCGAACTCGAGCCACAGTAGCCAGTGGATAAAAATATCCCGAAAATGAACTGGGTGAGAGGAGGAAAATACGACCATAGCCTGGAGAGGTAAACACCAAACCCCGACGTGAGCATCTCCGGAAGGTGGGATCGTAGGATTCTTTAGCCGGACTTCTCTAAATTTTTCAAATGTCCTACAATAGAGCCAACATTGCTTGTGTAATTAGGAAGAGGGTTATGTGCTTCTATTTATCGTAAGAATGGTGCCATGTCAGATGATGAAGCAAATATGAAATTACCATTAAGATCAAGAAGTCATCCCATCAATTAGTAATAAAAGAAACTGGACTGAGATCAAGTCTCTTGAAAACCAGGAGTGACCCGAGCTCTCCAGGTAATTGTAGAGACAACTGTTCTAGAAGATTTTGACAATGATTGAATATATTTACTTCCTCCTACCCCCAACTACAGACAGCAGTTGAACTTTAATAGATTTTTTTTAAAGATTTTTTATCTATTTATTCATGAGAGACACAGAGAGAGAAGCAGAGACACAGGCAGAGGGAGAAACAGGCTCCATGCAGGGAGCCCGACATGGGACTCAATCCCAGGACCCAGGGTCACACCCTGAGCCGAAGGCAGACGCTCAACCCCTGAGCCCCCCAGGTGTCCCTTTAATAGATGTCAAAACGCTTCTTTTGTCATGTTGTTTATTTAAACTTGGCATCTTAGAAACATCTTCATTTGAGGGGTGCCTGGGCGGCTCAGTGGTCCCCACCCCTTGTCGGGCTCCCTGCTCAGCCCAGAGTCTGCTTAGGATCCTCCCTCCCTCTCCTTCTGTCCCACCCCCAACACCAAGATCTTTAAAATATAAAAATGAATAAGAATTAAAAATAGACTCGTTAAAGGCCTCTGGTCCTAATATATAAAATGCACAGAACAGAACTGACTCCTATGCATAAAATAGGTCTCTTCCCTCAGAAGAGGGAGTGGTTTAATTTTTTTTTTTTAAAGAAAAAAAAACCAATCTTAATCAGCAGAATACTTTCCAAGAGAAACGAAAGTCAGCCTAGAGGAAACCGGTTGGACGCTTACTTACAGGCCTCGCCGACGACGATGACGGCTGCTGAGGCTGAAAAGAATAGAGCTTTCTGTTTGGTTTCCAGCCCGCTTTGCAAGGACTCCTTGCAATGGGATTTTCGGTCGCTCTCCGCCCCTGCATTCAGGCCTCACCGCATTTCTTCCCTCTGCGCTTCCAACAGTCGAGGAGTCTCTCACATTTGGTTCCTGGCACCTGTTCCTGTGATTCTTTGGCGGGATCCCACTTCGCATGACACAGATTATTCCACGTTCCCGAGTGTGGAGCAGAGAAGCGGGGAACTGCCCGGGAGCAGCCCTGGGCCCTTCCATGACGCAGGGTGAAGGACACGCAGTCTCGGGCCGCGAGGCTGTCTCGCCAGGATGCGGATCCCAAGTGAGAAGGTGAAGCCTGGCTCCGAGACGGGCATGGGGAGGGACCACACGCTGCCCCGTCACCCACCCCTGAGTTCAGGGACGTCCTGAGGCTCTGCAGGCTGCATGGTGCCCCTCGGGCCTGGCATCCAAGCAGGCACGGGTCCAGGAAGATGTGGCCTGGGTGCGGGGACAGGTGTGGCTGCCAGGAGGCCTGACCCTCAGGGCACAGGCTGCTCCGTGGCCACAGCCAGGCTGGCCACCCCCGTGGGCCCGGCCGCCCCGGAGCAGCGACGGACTGGAGTGGGACACACCCCGCGGTGGCCACCGACATCTGGTGCCCCAGGAGCTGCCACAACAAAGCAGGTGCTGTGGGGCGGTCGGAGGAGGCGGCAAGAGGTGCTTGGGGAAACGTGCAGGGGAAGGCTTATCCCGTGACCTGGGTCTCCGGCGGGGCCCCGTCAGCCTCTGCCCCCCAGGATGTGCCCAGGGCTCGGGGTCAGGAGAGGCCCTGGGGCAGACGAGCACTTTCCCGAGGTGGGGCCGGTGGCCAGACAGGAGGTTTCCCCGGAGGCTCGGTTGCCCCGGAACACCCCCGACCCCGGGTTCTGAAGGCTCCTTCACACGGTCGCTTCAGGAGCATATTTTGGTTTTTCTGTTTTCCTTATTTTCCATTTCGGACCCTTGCCTGCTCGGCAGATAGAGCCACCCCTCGTCCGGCCAACGCGGGGAGCCCCCCAGGCCCGGGCAGCGCAGTGGCACCGGAGCAGGGCTCCCGACGGCGCTGCCAAGCCCGCAGCAAAACCGGGGGTAAGCGCGAGAACCCGCTCTGGGAAGCAGGCGGTGGTCCCCCCGAGGGCACCGTGTTCGCGGCGAGTTGAGAGCAGAGCGGTGGGGAAGCCGAGGGTGCCGGGCTCCTGGGACCGGGCTGCGGCTCGGGCAGGTGGGCTGAGGGCTCAGTGTGGCCCCTGGTAGAGGTGGCCAGTCCCCCACGGGGCACGCCAAGGGGACGCGTGGTCCCAGGCTTCACTGCCAATGCTCCCGCGGAGTCTCCCGGGGGAGGCCTCTCCTCCCAAACCTCCTCCGCAGGCGGGAGGCTGTGGGCAGCCTCTGTGTCTGCACAGAAACCAAACATCTCTTCCCTATGAGGCCACACAGGTAATCGGGGGCAAAACCAAACCGCATTCGGGGGCATTGGTCCTGCCCTGTCTCTTCTCGACCAAACCGTGCAGTGACTCCAAGGCTTTGAACGGACGGTTTCCGTCTAAGCGGCAAGAGCACTTGGTGACATCCGGTGCCTTCCAGACGCCATCCGCACAAAAGGCGAAGCCCCTGCCAAGTCCAGACATGGAGACTTCACAGGAGCTGATCCCTGGGCTGCCGGCTTCGGAAGGGGTCGGGCGAGCCCAGGACGGCCGCGGAGAGCACGTCCCCACGGACATGCCTGGCGGCTCCCGAAGCCCAGTGGTTACACTAGTGCATATGCACAGGCGCTGAGCGTGGGCCGGAGACAGATGGATGGCTCTCGGGACAACCTTGCTCCTCTGCTAAGGAACACCTACACCTCTGGTTCTCATTTGCAAAAAAATAATAAATAAATAATTTTAAGAAGCTCAAAAATAAACAGAAAATATGCTCTATAATGTGCTTTATAAGTTGGTACAAAATTCTTGGTGCCAAACGCTCAGGGAAAATATGCCCAGGACCCTGCGGGAAGACCCTGGCCAAGAGCCCGCCCTCTTGCAAAGGCCTCTTCCATCACGCCTTTGCCATGCAAACCCAGAGCAATTCCACGGTACCGGGACCAGCATCTTTTCCTGGACGACGCCCTGCCCAGCACCATCTGGGTCTAGCCAGCACATGCACCACTGCCCGTGCCCTCCAGTTCTACCTGAGTCTCCCCGCTAGCCGGGCCTGGGCAGTCAGCGGCATGTCAAGACCATCACAACATGGTCTTAAGACAAGGAGAGTGTTTTTCTGGAAGGCCCCCGGTAGTTCACACACCGGCCAGAGCCACCCTGACAGCACCAAGGCCTGAGTCCGCGCCAAGGGCCCACCGAGTGATGAGGCCCTCGGAGCATCCGAGGACTTGGCCGCAGACTCCCTCCGCGAGTGCGGTTTCCAGCTTCCATCTCAAGCACGTTGTTGAGACAGCAAGTCTGCCCGACACCCAACAGACAATGAATGTTGGTTTGAGGGCCAAGAGGAGGCACAGGAGGGGGGAGCCTCTGGGATGAAGCTGCTAGCAGGGGTTTGCATAAGGACGCGTGTAGCTGAGGAAAAACTCAACCTCGAGCTGGGGTCATGACTGGTCTTCTTTAAAAGCAGGAAAAGTCATCACTCATGCATCAGTTCATTGACACGATACAGGGGACAGTCTCAAGTTCCACAGGAGATACTATACCCTCACTCCACTAACCTCCAAGAGCTTCTAAGTTTTTTTAAAGATTTTATTATTTTAAAATATCTATTTAAAATATTTAAATTTATTTAAATGAATATATTTATTTATTAAATGAAATATTAAAAATAATATTTTTTATTTTATTATATTAAAAATTAAATATGAAATTATAAATAAATTTTTAAAATAAATATTAAATATATGCAATATATATTCATTTTATATTTAATTTTTAATGTAATAAAATATTATTTTTAATATTTCATTTAAAAATTTTATTTATTTATTTATGAGACACAGAGAGAGAGAGAGGCAGAGACAAAGGCAGAGGGAGAAGCAGGCTCCATGCAGGGAGCCCAACATGGGACTCGATCCCGGGACCCCAGGATCACTCCCTGGGCTGAAGGTGGCACTAAACTGCTAAGCCACCCAGGCTGCCCCTTCCAGGAGCTTCTAATCACAATCCTTGCGAAGGTGCTTTGCATTTTACAAAATGCCGTTGCATATATCAATCAGGAAATACGTAATAGGAGCATCATAAACTGAGAATAAAGAGGTCGCCCTGGGCTAACTGATAGTGCAAGGGGTGGACAGGACCAATAGTAAATGCAGGGACATCACAGGAGGGGACTGCTCGCGGGGCCCAAGGAAAGTCTGATGGGGCGGAGGGGGGTTTGATAGATGGAGAAGTGGGAGAACCAGAGAACGTAAGCACCTTTGTCTCTTCCAGATAACAAACTTTATTTTGAACTTTCTATGTTCCAGGCAACGTGCCAGGAGCTGGATTTAGAGCAACAAAAAGAAGACCAGTCTCTGCACTTGCAGTAGGCGAGATGGACAATGTGTAAGCAAGAAAGTAGATAAACAATTAGATGATGCGGCAAGTGCTGGGGAGGAAACCCACCAACGACGTGACTGTATTTTTTATTTTTTTAGCCTCTCCACCGTGTGACACTCTGCACATAGCAAGTGCTCACTTAATTTAATTAAACACGCGGTAACACAAAACGACACGAAACTTCAGAATAAAGATCCAGGGACAAGTTCCCCAACTCTTCCGCAAGCGGGATCGACCAAATGTAAATTGACTTTAGGCAGCTGGTGACCCTCGAAATAGCGATGGCAGGCTCCCTAACTCAGGGTTCCCCCAACAGCCTGCGCCAAACACGCAATCAAATTAGCACAAAATAACGGGGGCAGAAGAGTCAAATGACGTATAAGAAAAATGAATTAAACATTTCCATGTTATCATTGAGGCAAAAATTACGATTTAAATGGAACGTTCCTAATATAGTCTCTAGTCATGACTTTGAAAAGGCATAAGAGGATGTTAGAGAGACAAAGATTGGCTTCCTGAGGTCAGGTTGCAACTTCCTGAACAATGAGATAATCCAAATGAAACTGTAGTCATATAATTAGAAATATAGTGCCCAAAAAAGCAATGTGACTGATCCCTGGTCACTTATTGGTTAAATGAGACCATTTGAGTTAGGATAGGTCACAGTTTCAGCATCAGGCGCGGTGAGCCAGGGCCAGGTTTTTACATCCTGTTTTTACATCCCCAGCATTAACCCTTTGAAGCAAAGACCTGGGGGCCGAGGACTCCTGCGAAGACCAGAGGCCAGAGAAGGCAGGATGCGTCCACAGGGTAACCGCGTGAACGCTAACGTGCTTTTCCCTTCTGCCTTCCGTGGGGATGATTGTCTCTCCCGGCGGAGTGAGCATGAAGCCATGGCGGTGGCAGGAAGATCATGATGAAAGGGAAGGAAAGAGAGAAGGCGAGAGAATCTTCAGCTCCTGGGGTCCAAAATAGGATTTTTCATCAAGGCAACAGGCTTGAGAGCAGGATATGTCAAGAAAGAGCATTTTCTATAATAATTTTGTAGAAATCTCAAAAAGCAAGCCCACAGAACTCACATCATATAGCGTCTTCCGTATTCAGAAAATATGATCCTTTGATCTACGGACGACGAGGCCCTGAGCTCAGTAGGACAAAGAGGAGAAAAACTCCTGAAACCTTTTCCTTCTGTTCTGCGAGATTTTAGGAGGGCTTTCTTCTCCCTTGCAGGCCACGTGGAGGTGGCACAGCAGAGAACAGAAGGCCCTAAGGCGAGGCTGTCCAACAGAACTTCCGGGGACGACCTCGCGTCTCATACTTGTGTTGTCCAATCTGGTCACCACCAGACACATCTGGCTCCCAAGCGCTTGAGACGTAGCTACCGTGACTCAGTGTTAGTCCAGGGCACCGAGGAGGTCACCATACTGGACGGCACAACCCCGGGGGATGACGAAGGCCCACAACGGAAGAGGTCTAGACCGGACCCACGGCTCAGAAGGCGGCCACCCAGGAGGACCTCACCATGCCGCTCCGACTGTGATGGGAATAAGAGACGGACATTTACTGTCCTGAGATCCGGGAGCTGCGACAACAGGGGTGGCCTTAACAACCCGGAGGGATGCTGATAACGTTCTCATACTCAACCTTTCTATAGATCAGAAAACTGGGGGACGGAGGAATTTTAATTAATTAATTAACGCGCCCAAGATCACGTGGCTACAAAACGGTAAAACTAAGATGGAGCCGGGGGTCCAGCTAGGCCGCACTCACGCACGCCCTACCGGTCCGCGGGATGGAGGTGAGCGAGAGGAAGGGGAGAGTCGGTGTGGCCCAGACGTCACTGCTTTGCATTGAAGGATTGTAGCTGTAAATTTGCTGGATTACATAATGGCTTTGCCACGTGAACCACAAGTCATCAGATCCTTAGACAGCCTCACACCGGCTACAGAGAGTGGGCACGCGCCCTTCTCACGCACGCGAAACCTGCTGTCTGGTTTCTTTGGTAATGACAAGACGCTCTGCCACGGGAACACAATGAAAATGAGTCAGTTGTGCCCAGACCGAAGGAACGGAGCGTTCTGTAAATATGAAACAGATGGGATTTCCGGAGCTGCTCTCGGGCGTGTTAGCAGTTTTCAAGTGAGCTGGGTTTTAAAAATCCGCTGATTTTTTTCACCAGGATCTGAGCTGACTTGAACTAATAGCAACTGTCCGGGCCTCTGCAACCGTCGCTCATTCGTGCTGCGGTTGGGACCACGGAGGAGCTCCGCTCCCTTTAGGCCGCTGGCCTCCGGGGATGGGGGCCCCCCTGAGAAACAGGCTTGAGGAAGACACCGGCCTGACCGCCCGCCTCTCTCCCTGGAGCCTCCCGAGGACTTTCGGATCCACTTACGACCCGATAACGGCTCGTGTAGACAGTGTTCGGGAACATCTTTACAAGCCGCTCGTGATAAAGATGAAGGTACTGTTCACTGAGCAGCGGCGTAACAGGTAATCTATCTACGTCAGGTTACGTAAATCTAACAAAAACGGGAAAATAGGGTCCACGTTCAGAATTAACAGCAAGAGCTGACATGGTCTTTGCGATGAGCCAGGAGCCTTCTTCCCAAGGAAATTACTGCAGCCGTTCGGTCATCATAAAAAATAAGCACAATAGTCGTCACCCTGTTCCGCAGGTTAGCCCTGGGGGCGAAGGAAGAGCGACGGTCTGCCTAAGGTCACGGGACTAAGCAGCTGCGGAGCGCAGGCCTCAGACCCAGGCCCGGCGGCTGCGGAGGGCGTTGCTGTGCTGCCTCTCAGTTGACCTCACAAGCACTTGCCTAAGGTCACAAAGCTAACGCAGGCCAGAGCCAAGTTCGAAATCCAGTTTTATCTGATTCCAAACACCAGCCTCCTCCCTCCCGCCAGTGTCCCCCAGACCTCCCTGTCCTCGGAGCCATGCTCACAGCGGAAGCCCTGGGGGACCTGGCAGCCACAGGGACCGTGGCCAAGGGCGCAGGTCATTCCCCGGGAGGCCCCAGGGTGCTCCTGCCTTCAGCCGTGGGGCTCTCGTCAGCAGCCAGCAGCCCCGCCCCGCGGCAGCCAGGTGCAGCATCCATGCAAGCACCTGCCAGGACAGCCCTCGGGGAGCCGGACGCCAGCAGGTCCCGGGCTCTCAGCATCTCCCATCGCGTGGGGAAGCATGTGGGGCCTGGATGTGATGCGGCGCCTGCTGGAGCCTGCTTCCCGCATTTCTCAGTTCCCTGGTTAGCGTCACCCCATTAGCAGACAGGACCTGCAGCCGATGGGCCGCAGCCTGTTGGTGTCAGTTCCCCAGTTAGCATCACCCCGATAGCAGAACGGGACCTGCAACCGATGGGCCGCAGCCTATTGGTGTAGGTTCCCCAGTTAGCATCACCCTGTTAGCAGACAGGACCCGCAGCCAAGGTTGCTGCCTGCAGTGTGGGTTCCCCAGTTAGCATCACCTTGATACTGGACGGGGACCCGCAGCCAATGGGCTGCAGCCTGCTGGTGTCGGTTCCCTGGTTAGCATCACCCCGTTAGCAGATGGGGACCTGCAGCCCAGGCCACAGCTTGCTGGTATCAGTTCCCCAGTTAGCATCACCTCAATAGCTGATGGGACCCGCAACCGAGGCTGCAGCTTGCGGTGTGGGTTCCCCAGTTAGCATCCCCCCGATAGCAGACGGGGACCCACAGCTGAGGCCGCAACCTGCAGTGTTGGTTCCCCAGTTGGCATCACCCCATTAGCAATGGGGACCCGCAGCCGAGGACAACCGCAGGACAGCCAGAACCTGCCAGGCCGGGGGAGGCGACTTGCAGCTCACAACCTGCGACCCAGGCACCTGGACAGAGGACACCAAGGGGAGGGGCTCGCCACGGACACCGTGTGGCACCCGAGGGAGACTCCAGATACTAAAGCACCATGTTCATATTGACCCGGCCCCTGAATCGGCAGCAGTGTGGTGTGAGCTTGCCCCTGCACCAGCCTACAGGCCGACCCCTCCGCCTCTGGCCTTCCTCCCTCCCGGGGCTGCTCTGTGCTCTGTGCGTTTGCCTGGCCCTAACGGAGCCCTGTGACATCTCGGGGTGTGTGTCACCCCGGCAGGGCTCCCAGGGAACGCACAGGGGGGTGAGGCCCAGTGAGAGCATCAGGTCCCAGGGACAAGCCCCACCAACCAGAAGCGCCTGGAAAGGGGATGCTGAGAAACGGGATTAGGACACTGAGGCCTGCAGACCTTACAGTCACTGAGCAGCTCGCTGGCCCCGAGCAAGTCAGGAAGGTCTTCCCCGAGCGTATCCCCTCCTCTCTGAAGACTGGGTTGGATCCTTTAGCCTCTGGGCTCTCTGCCCACTCGAATAGTCCGTTTCTAAAAGGCGCCTTCCATGAAATACGAGGTACTGACCACATTGAGCAACTTCAAGCGCCCTGTGAAGGCACGTAAGAGGCGAGCCAAGTTCAAGGAAGAACACGGCAGGTGCTCGCCCGAGCACAGGTACCCAGCGCGGGATGCGAGGCGGCCCAGGTCCCCCCGTCCCCCGAGCCACAGACCCCGGCCCGGCCCCTCCGCATTCCCACCCACTCCCAGGACAGCATCTGACCTGCATTACAAGGGGCACCGGGAATTTGCGACCCGACGACCCAGTCATGTGGCCAACCGCTTCCAGAAACAGAAACCTCAAGCACCGCGGGACTTGGGCCAGCGGGAAAGCAGCCGATCGCCGTGCCCACGGGAGGCACCTGTCCTGCCTCGCTCCCCGCCAGCCACGAGCACTCCAGGCACTGCTCTGGGAGCCCGCCCGGGGTTGACACGAGCCTGAGCGAAGAAGACTCCAACACCCCAAGAAATCACCTAATAAAAAAAAGCCTGGGCCCCTGAAAGCACAGACTGGACGGGTCAGGAAGGGATTCGGCAAGGGTTCAGGGCACACCCTGGTTCCGTAGGTGGAAAGGTCCTCCAACACCCAGAAATGCACGTGTCACTAACATGACTGCTATGTCCACTATCAGGTATGCCCAATCTGGAATCTTCCCTGGTCCACAGTTGGGGGGCATGGCCGGTGGCAGCTCTGCCACGGACGGAGGAACCGGAATTCCTGAATCATAACAACCGATTTCCCTCCTTGTAAAACACTTGCATGTAGACAGACTCTTCTGAGCCTCACCACAAACAAGCCCTGTGCCGTACGTATGATAATTCCCCTTTGGAGGCGAGAGCACAGGCCGATATTACCCAGCGGCGCGTTGGCAGGGCCAGGATGTGAACGGGAGCCCGCGCTCCCACGGCCCGGATTCTTTCTGCCCCCCCGCAGCTGCTCCCATAGGAAGTGTGGGGCCAGGTAACAGCACAGAGCCCAAGAGTCTGTAAAGGATGAACCAAGGTCAGGATGCGTCTAGAACACACCCTGCGGCCAAACCAGTTTGCCATCAGCCCCCTCTGATGAGGAAGAGCCGGTTGTTGAGCGTCCTGGACATCAACCCTGTCATCACTGGCCATCACGGCGGGCGCCCACGGTGAGGACGGCCAACGAATGCCCACCCACGGGGCTTTATCTCATCCACCCCACGGCAGACATCGGAAATTCCTGCTACAAAATTGCCCTCTACCTGGTGCAATGTTAAGCTCCTATTCGTTACTGACATGCAGAGCCCTGAAGGAGGGGTCTGACGGGAAGGATAAAGGAAACAGGTTCCCGGGGGCCAGGGATGGGAGGTGAGAGCTAAGCAAGCACGGAGGAGAGACAGCAGAGCCCGGAGGGGCAGGGCGGGCGCCCGGGTGGGAGGCTAACACCCACTGACGACCTCGGCGTCAGGCTCGCTGTTTGACGCTCACTCGTTACCTCATTTTACCCTCACGACAGTCCTACGAGACTGGTGTCCGTCCCATATCACGGATGAGTGAGCCGGGGTCTCAAAGTCCAGTCTCCCCCCTCACACACTTTTGTCTCAAGCCAATCCTTCCAGTTTCAGATCCTGAGTTATCCTCTAACGTAGTGATTAATCCCGCACGGCACCCCCGTGTACTGTGCTGGGTGAAGTTCGAGGGTCTTGCTTTATAGGTTGAAAAGGACACTCTGCTGCGCCGGCGGTACTGCGGGCGGCGTCTATGTCACCGTTCATCCGTATTGAAGCCTCGCGGTGGGGGAGGGAGAGACACGACCCCACTGCAGGCTGAGCATGAAGGTGCTCTCACGGTGAGAGAGAGAAGAAGGGATAGAAAAACAGGACAGAGAAAAGCAGGACGAGCTGGCAAAGGAGAAGTGACCGTGCTGTTGACCTTTTGCTTGTTAACCAGCCAAAAGGTCAACAACACGCACATGTGGGCAGGGAGACGCGGCGGAAAGTTTTTGCTGTTGCCTCCATTCCTTCAGAGTTATGTAGTGGAAAGATGGACGGTTTGTGCAATTACAAGGAGGTCGGGGAACAGGCCAGGTGCGGCTCGAGTCTCGCTCAAGGGAGACGCGGATGACACAGAGTCCTGGGGCTGGGGTGGGAGGCGAGGGGGGAAAGAAGGGGAGGGAAATGGGGGGAAAATACCTTAAAACTTTTCAAAGTATCTACTTTAGCACATCCTTATTTTTAAACATGATCTTAATAAGCTTAGGGACAGAAGTGGCTTCACGTGAGAACTGTATAGATTTTCTGAATACATCTCACTGTGTAATAATCGATTGAGAGGTTCTTATTAATTACGTATCATTTGCTTAGCAGCCTTCTAGGCTCTGATCTAACCCTTCCTGAAACGTCTGCCCCAGAACTGTTTAACCGATATGATGAGTAAGAGGGTACTTGCGCTCAACTCAGGAAGCACCACTGCCTACCCCCCGCCCCCACCGCCAATGGCAGGAATGACCTGTTTTTACTCCTTAAACTACAGAGAAAAATAATCCACCAGCTGTAACGTGCAACACAAAAGCCAAACTAAAATAAAAAAAAAAACGAAAATAAGTAAAACCGAACAAAAACACCATAATGAAGAGCTATAATGTTTGCTCAGTTTCTTTACTTCCTACTGGTTTGCGCCAACAGAGAGAAACGGATGACTGAATCCAGAGTATTTTATTAAATTAAAATTCCTTGGAACCAAAAAATCATCCTCTTGATTATGGTGTACATTACCATAAAGATAAAGTCTAAGAGCCAGTTTCTAGTCCACAGTTGATTTAGAATCCAGAGGATTCTAAGAAAATAAAAGTTGTCATTGAATGCTTTTCATTTCCCCACGGTCACATATTTCTAATGAGTTCAATTTGGGGCTCTATCTACTTTTTTTTCAGCATTGTACACCTGGGAGTTTTGCCACAAAATTATTTACAGTGGGGAGCCTCAAAATTACTTAGCTGTTCAAATCTTGAGTGGCTGTTTAAATGCACTCGGATAAGAATGTCTTTCAGCCTCCGATACAATGCCTCGGGCTTAGTAGGTATTTGATAAATGTGTTAAATCAAGTGAAATTGTTGATTTCAGTCAGACCTACCTCAGTTGTTTACGGGGCTGTGCCGAGATCTCGGGCATCGAAAGCAATTAGAAATATATTTCCTAAATACACAGTAAACTATTGACAGTATTTACTAGGACAGGAGCTTAACTTAATAGAGGGGAAACGATCAGCAGACGCCGCGAAAGGAAAAGTGGAAAAAGGGAAAGCCTGGAAAGGTCAGGGGTATCACTAGGGCTCGGGAACCGGAACCAGAACCTCAACCTCTCTTCAGCCTCCATCTCCGCTTCCCTCTCCGTGGACCTCATTCTCTCTGGCTGCACACAGCCTTCCTCCACGGGGAAAGAAACAGGGATGCTGCGAATCAGAGACTCCTCCTGCTGTGGCTTCTGTCTCCAGAAAGGATGAGCTCCTCCTAGTTTTAGCAGGAAAAAACCCAAGGAAGTTATCTGATTGGCCCAACTAGCTTCAAGTGCCCATCCGTCCGCCACCCACCAGTGTCCAGAGGAGCAGGTGTTCCTCGTGCGTCTGCGTGACGAGAGCACGGAAAGGGACGGTAACCAAAGGAATGGAAGAGCTTCTGCCAGAGAGGGGCAGGTGGTGGAGCACAGATGAAGCAGCAGGTGCTCACAACAGATAAAAACGGAAACATTGATGATTCCCACGAACAGGCCATTTTTACTGATAGGCATCTTTATTATTACTAGAATAATAAAACGGTGATACGGGTTTAAGCCTGCCATGAGTTATCCATGGAACTAGCATGTTTATAGCTCTTTAAAGAAAAGTATTAAGATATAATGGAAATGCAATAAATTACACATATTTAAAATGTATAATGTGAAACATATTGGCATATATACAACCTTGAAGGGTCCCAATCAAGAAAACGAACCCACCCATCATCCCCAAAAGTTTCTGCTTGCCTCTTGCTGGCCCCTGCCCTACCTTCCTCCAAATCCCCCTCGCATCTCAGTTCCATCAATGATCTCTTTCTGTCGCTGTAGTTTGCAGTTTCTAGGGGCCAAATTGGAGGCATCATACAGAACGTATTCTTTCCTGTATGGTTTATTCACTCAAGATAATTATTTTGAGATGCATCCATCCTGCAGTATCAATAGCTCACTCCTATGCATTGCTCGGTAGGGATCCATCGTGTAGTGCGACAGACTGAAGCGTGTCCGCCTCCCACCATCCCCACCAAATCCACACGGTGAAGCCCTAGCCTCCGACACTTCAGAATCTGACTGTATTTGCGGATATAGGGCTTTACCAAGGCAAAGAAGTTAAAATGGTTCCTAACCCCAAATTACCGAGGTCCTTATGAGAAGAGGATATTTGTATACTGAGGATGCCAGGGTTGTGCACACACAGGGGAGACGCCACATGAGGACAAGATAAGATGCAGCCGCATAGAAGCCGAGAAGAGAAACCAAACCTGTCAAAACCTGGACCTTAGATTTCTAAGCTTCCACAACTATGAAAAAAATAAATTCCTCTTGTTTAAGCCACACAGCCAGGGGGTGTTCATCACGGCAGCCCTAGCAAATTAACACATATAGATTTACCACAGTTTGTTTATCCACTACTCTGTTGACGGGCATTTGGGTTCTTCTCAGTTTGGGGTTATTACAAATAAAGCTGCCACGTAAATTTGTGTATAAATCTTTGTATACATTATTATTTCTGTTGGGTAAATACCCAGGGTTTAGGCCTGGGTCATCTGGTGAGTGTTATAATAAACCAGCCAACAGTTTCCAAAAATGGTTGTACTATTTTACATTCAATATTTCATACTGTTTTACACGTAACGGTACAGGAGAGTCCTAGTTGCTCCAGCTCTTTGCCAAATTTTAGTGTAGCCAATCTTTTTAAATCTAGACATCTTCATAGGTATATAGCAGTGCCTCGTTGTGGTTTTAATTTGCATTTTCCCGGTGACTAGGGACTCAGAACCATCCCTGCATCATCTTTGATGCAGTGTGTATTAAGTTCTCACTTGTTATTGGCATGGTAATTGTTTATTAGATGCCTGACGTTGTAATTTTTACACCTTTCTAAGGACTGATTATTTTTGTATTCCTACAAATATTTTTGAGTTTTGTCCTGGGGTGCAGCTAAATTACATGGAGAAATTTCAATCCTTTTGGATCTTGCTTTAAAATCTGCAAGGCAAAAAAAAAAAAAAAAAAGAAAAGAAAAAGAAAAAAATAATAATAAAAATCTGCAAGGCAGGCCTGGAGCAGTGCTCCCTCAGGGCCTGTTTCGCCCCACTGTCAAGGCAAATCTCTTGTGGACACCCCATGTCCTATGAAGTGTCTCTATACTGTTTAGAGGAAATAGAAACTCTCCCTAGTCCTGCCTGCGTTGGTTCCAGGGACGGTTTCCTTTAATTCTTTGAAATGGATCTTTGCTCAGAAGAAGGTCATTTCTTCCCAGGCACACGTGAGCCGGGAGACTGGGCTGCTCTCCAGAGATCTATCCACTCTGGTATCTTCTCACGAAGTCTGGCCGCCTGTTTCAGTCCAGAAAATAAATCCAATCCCTGTTATTCCAGTTTTTTTCTGAAAGTGGAAGTCTACAGCTTTTTTATTATTTACTTATGTATCTATATATGAAAAGTTATTTGCAATATAATTAGAAGAGTTTTATATCTGCCTGGAATCCAAAGTCTCTGTCATCTGAAATTTCTGTACTGGTTAAAACAGAGTTTGGCAAACATTTTGTAAAGAGCCAGAAAATAAATATTTTAGACTTTGTGGGTCACATATGTTCTCTGTTGTATATTCTTTTTATTTTTTTAAAACAACTCTTTCAAAATATAAAAAAAAAAAAAACTTTAAAACTCTTTTCATGGGTTGTGCAAAATAAGCCATGAGCTGGATTTGACTCATAGGCCATAGGTTGTTGACCTCTGAATTAAGATAATGTAGCTTCTGCAAAGACAAACCTAAAATCTTACTGTATTAATGCAATGGACATTTTATTTTTCTCACATGCCCGGAGTAGGTGTTCTTGATCGCGAGACATCTGCTTTTCTTCTCCGAGTCATGATTCAGGGACACACGGATGCCTCTACCTCACAGTTCCTTCGCTTCCTTGACAAGGCTTCCAAGACCACCACCATAGCAGAAAGAATACGGAGGACGGCACGTGGGAGGCTCTCGTGAGTCCTGGTGGGTGTGCGTTCCTTCTAACCACCTTTCGTTATTCATTCACATCAGCACATCCAACTGCAAGAGAGGCTGGGGGAAACCTAGGTTTGCTGTGTGCCCAAAAGGAAGAGGCAATGGACTTGAGTAACAGCTAATCTTCATTATAACGCCCAGTGGATCTCGGCAGTCATGCCCCAATTATCCAAAGTATACCCGTCCTTTGCCAGGACATTATTCAACCTGCTGGCACCATACGCCAGATGGGGAGTTTCAAGAGTTCCTGTGATGATTACAGCCTATCATGCTTTCATCTTTCCCTAAGTTCCCAGCTGCATTCCTTCCAGAGTGGTCACGCCACACCCAGCCTCCGAGGCCCCACCCTGCCCTTCTTACTTCCCTGTTACTCCAGGAAAGAGGCCATGGCCAATGTGACTCTAGTCAAGTTCGTCCTTTAAGTTAATGGCAGGATTCCTAAAAGAATTTCAAATCTCCTTACCACGGGGGACTCTTCCATCCTATCTTGCTGCCTCTCTTTTGTCTCACTAATAATCTTTAGTGCTAGTGTCCAGAATGGAGCTGAGCGCTTAAAAAAGATGTTCTGTGTAAACCTGGACCCTAACAGTGGAAGGTCTATTAAGTTCCTACCCATTAGAGATATGCCAGTCTTCATTTTGAGAATCCGGCACCATTCCCTTAGTTTAAATTCCCTAAAAGTTTCCCCACCTCCACCAGGGACCTTCCTCTAATGCAACTTGTCATCAGCTGTGGACCGTTCGGCTGCATCACCGTGTTAGCGCACGTTATTAAAACGGGGAGTATTCCGGTTTAACCGGGGCACCAAGGCGTGAGAACAAGCCGCATTTCATCTGTTAATGTACTTTAAAGAAGAACTCGACGGTAGCAGGGGGCCTCTGGGGAGCAGAAGATAAATACGGCTGACCCGACCCGACCCCCCCAGCACACAGGCCCACACCCCACGCAGCTTTGTGGGAAGGCGTCTGCTCCTTCACAAGGCCTCGTGTTCTCTGCCACCCCTGCCCGCACACAGCCTCGGCCTTGCCCCACCCCACCCGACCCTGCCCCCGATGCCCTCACTACTTCACACGCTCTTATACACCAGCTGCCCTCACAGGTGGTTCCCTCAAGGCGGAGGAGCTGATGGCGCCTCACTTCCGGGGCTCTTGGCTGCGTGGGCCCCTTCTAAGGGCCTGTCGCCATTTGCTGCCTGGGCGACCCTGCGTGTTTTCAGAAGGCGGCTTCACCGACTGGGCAACGTCGGGCCCCCGAGCACCTCAAGCCCTCCCTAGGGTCCTTCAGCAGACATGCCCGTAGCTTCAGGAGTCGGAAAACCACCGGCCTCACCTAGAGTGTGCCCCGGGCCTCCTTGCTGGTGCCCTTCTCTTCCTCCCATTCCTGACTTCTTTCTCTCTCTTTTTTTATTTTTCCTTCTGTGGGGTGGGAAACCCTTCCCTAATCTCATAGTTACAATCTCGTATTCTTTGAACGTGGCCCTAAGGCTTCCATTTCCAATCCAAACAGCTTAGTGACATATTTCTTCCAAAGAAATTCTTCATGACTCACTACACAAACATGTGCCAAGAAGCTATAGGCTGCCCGGTTCAGTCCTGCTTTATGAGGAGGGCACGACCCTCAGAGTCACACTAGGTTCAGGTCTGGCTCGGACCCTTCTAGCCAACCGACTGTGGACAAGACATTTAAACTCTCGGATCCTCAGTGTCTTTCTTCATCTACAAAATGAGGCAGTTGGACGTGTATTGAATGTAAGTTCCTTCAGGCCTGGATTCTGTTTTATTCGATGTCTGTTCCCTGTTTGACTTTCAAACAGAAGTAATTTTTTTAAATAAATAAATAAAATAAAATAAAACACCCACATCACAAACATGATATGATGATTAAATACAAAATGAAAGGGATGTAAAAATCCCAAAGAGTATTCAGAATGAAGCCAGTGCCCGGCCTCCAATATCTCACATGCAGTATTCTCACGAGAGGATTCTAGCTAAAGAGAAACTCAATAAAGTAAGAACACTCTAAAAGAGGGGCACTTGGGTGGTTCAGGAGGTTGAGCCCGGACTCTTCGTTTCAGGTCAGGTCCTGATCTTAGGGTCCTGAGATCGAGCCAAGTGCTGGGCTTCACACTGAGCAGGGAGTCGGCTTGAGATTCTCTCTCTCTCCTTCATTCCCTCCCCACTCACCAACCCCTGCCCCCCACCCGGGTTCTCTCTCTTTCTCAAAATAAATAAATAAATGTTTAAAAAAACTCTAAAAGACATGAAAATACACAAAAGGCTGAACATTTCTGCAGATGATGTCTACCTCTTAGGAAATTCTGAGATAAATTTAGCGCCATCCCCTGAAGTACCAGTGAGAAGGCCTAAACTTGAAGGGAACTAGGCACACAATCAAAAGAATACAGTGATCATTTTGAAACAAAACTGCCCATAAAACTGGTATCCAAATAATAGTATTCTTTTCTTAATTTGTCAAAAAAATATTCAACAGCTTTTTCAAATTTAAAATGTAGGAGAACACACTCACACACACACACACACACACACACACACACATAAATATATTTCCTTTTAAGTCTTCCTCTACCTGTTGGCATCTCCCAGAGGTGGTAGACAATTCATCCTTGGAGGAAGTCTGCTATTTTGCTTGGGAAATTGCCTTAATGGGATTTTTGGCTATGCTAATGAGAAGGTAGCTGAGACCCAGGGAGAGAAGTTGAACCAGGAGGGCAAAATCCAGTAGAAAGGACAGGGGATAAAGATGGTTGTGATGTTAATTTGGGGCTGACTCTGACTTAGAGCCCTGATGTCTAAAGGGGAAAATAAAAATAAAATAAATAAAATAAAATAAAATAAAATAAAATAAAATAAAATAAAATAAAATAAAATAAAATAAAAATAAAATAAATAAAATAATAAAATAAAATAAATAAAATAAAATAAAATAAAATAAAATAAAATAAAATAATAAAGGGGAAAATACATGAAGGAGGTGACACTGGCCTGAGCTACCAATCACCCCTAAGAACTGAATGTTGGCCTAAGGCTCATGAGGGGATATGGCCACTACAGGATCCCAGAAAATGCCATGATAGCTTGGGGAGCAGGGGTGTCTTAGATCCACCCTTCGGTTTTCCTGCACTGTGTATCCTCCTTGGTCCCTGGAAGCCTTTAGTCCAATACATTAACCATAACAAGGGCAAGAAAGCCCTTGGTCCATCCACGCTTGGGCAAAGAAGGACAGGAAAGAACATCTTCATGAGGTATTAAGAGGTGACCTGGAACAGAGCTTCCTAAACCTTAATGTGGGTGTAAATCCCTGGGCGGCTAGCTGAAATGCAGGCTCTGATCCAGGAGGGTGGGCTGGGGCCAGGAAACACCCACCTACGGGTGGGAGCAGGCACAGGCGAGCAAGAAGACCCTCTAGAATGGGGTCTGGAGCAGCAGTTCAGAGGCTGGTAGGAGGGAGTGGGAACCAGTGGTACGGGGTGATCAGGACATGAAAGTACTCTCCAGGGAGCCTCAGATATTCAATAGGGAATTGAATTTCCCTATAGCAGGGGGCTCCATGTTGAAAACCTGGCACTGAGATTACATAAGCCTTTTCATAATATGTTTTGTTTTGTTTTTTTACTTTAGTGCCTGCTACTGCTTGTCTGTGGGCAAATCAGCAGGCATCAAAACACAAAATGCAGCAAACACACATTAGCAGAAAAAAATACACTTAGTTTTGTAGCTTGGGTGATTATCATGGTTTTATAATGCATGCGTATGAGAGAGTCATCTTTCCTGACTTGGAAATTGTTTGTAGCTTGTCTAATGGAATCAAGCACATCACCATATTATCGTATTCCATAAATTGCATCAAAAACAGACAAATACTCTGCGCCCTGAAGGCACTGCAGCATTTGAGGTCATGGTGGGCGTTTACGTTCTTTGCTAGGGACTAGAGAGTTTTAATGTTTTCGCAATTTCTTCTCTGAGAGTTTGGTTAGCATATTTAGTTATAAACACTATAAATATATTTCATGTGGGTTTACTTAAGTAATAAAACAAAGAGATTTAAAGCTTCATGTGCTACCCTAGACCAATCTTCTCAAATTTATCACTAAGAGGAAAAGCATCAACCTTGACACACCAACACCACAGAGAGTCATTCCCATTCTACACCATCCACACTGGTCCTGAAACCAATTCCAAGGCCCTGATTAAGTCAGTAACCAACCCTGTAAAGTGAAACACACACTAAGGATGAATGTCTGTCTCTGGAAGAAAATGTAGACATCGCATCAGCATCCTGCAGTGTGTGCTGCCAAACACAATTACAGAGTTTTTGAAAAATCAGGCATATAATTTGTTGTTTGCTGTACAATTGGCTATTTTCTATACAAATATAAACTGGTGGACCAACTGCTCATCATTAAGTTGATACATTTTGGATAGAATTAGTCAGTTTAAATAAAAACAGAACCCTAATTGTCAAAACCCTTAAAGGTCATCTAATTGAAGCACTCAGTTGATGCCAGAATGCCATTTTCACAGGTAGCCATGGAGCTACCTATGGTCCATCACCTCCAATAATGGGTGGTCTAGTCTATTTTTTGGCAGTTCTGTTAGAACCTAAGTAGAAGCAAAATGTGTCTTCCTGTGTCTTCTATACATTGGTTTTAGTTTTATTTCTTTGACCTTTAAAACAATCTAATCTCTCACATGACAGCATTTCAAGTATTTCAAAATACTCTATTTTTCCTGCCTCTTAGTTTTCTCTTCCATGTTGTAAAGAATTCCTCTTAAGGTCATTAACTGAGCCTCAAACAGATGGCATTGTAGTAAAACCTTCGTAATTCTAAAAAAAAAAAAAAAAAAAAAAAAACTTTCGTAATCTTAAATGTACCACTGGATGGGTAAAGTGACTCTAAACGCTGACTTCTTAGAGTATTAATGGATGTACATTCTATATGCAAACTCTGAGCTAAAAAAAAAAGTCAAATAGACTTCTTTGTTACTGGAATTTGGAGTCTTTCATATGCTAGTAGGTATGTGAAACTCCAAGAGGAAATAATGGTAAGGATTCCCCAACCAAAAAACTTTTAACATGAATATATGAAAAGTACATGGATTTTCAAGTTGGATTATCCTGAGTCCCATCCTCAACATTTTCACTTCCTATGTGACCTTTGGGAAATGCCTTCACCTCTCAAAGATTCATATTTCTTCTTTTGAGAAATTCAAACAGTAATGCCTATCTCCATGTTTGTTGGGGGAACTAGAGATACAATAGCGTACCTTACACCGCGTCTACCCCATCGTTAGCGCTCAATAGATGGCAGTGATTTTTATGCTTCCATATATGCCAACGAATTGCAAGCTCTTTCCAAATTAATCACATCAAATATAACTATTTCCAAATGTAGGGTTGAGTGTTTGCATTATATTCTTACTTCCTCCTTCCTTAAAGGAAACACACTCCCAGATATTCCCACCTCCTCAAAGCAGTAAAATAAATGCAGTTGCAAAACATGCTGGGATTTATAGAGAAGGAAGGAGGAGACTTAGGAAGTCTCTGAGGGTTATGTATATTGGGCCAGTACCAGATAGGTTGCCTCCCAATTGCAGCACCTTCCCACCCCTTGGAAACAAGAAGCAAAGAAAGAGTGGTCAGCTTTCAGAAGCACAGATATGTGCCCCCCCTACTCCCTCTCTGCAAATTCCTGCAACTTCTTTTAAAATTGTCCTGTTGTTCTTGGCATCTTTTTAGGGAGAGTAAAACAGAGTTAGCAGCATGAAAAGCCAGTGGGTTAACCTTAGCAACGAGGTATAGCTACCTTGTTGGTTAGACTAATGAACAGATGAAATACTATGATAAAATGCCTAGGACTGGAAAAAAAAAAAGTCAACTATTGTCATGACCACCACCACCACCACCACCATCATCATCCCCACCAGGGAAGGGAGAAGCACCCCTTCTCAACATATTGTGGAAGTAAGCAGGGAGGCAGAAACTCGACCTCACAGTGCAGAGCCACCAGGGTAGGAAAAGTCCTGGCTCAGAGTCAGCTCCCGTGCCAGCTCCACCCCCAGTCTGGCTGTGGGACCTCAAGAAAGTGATTATCTTGTCTCTAAGACCCTCAGTGTCCTCAATCGCCTTGAGTCTCTCCAGTTCCGACATTCTCACCCTTGAACTATGCACACACGTGCACACACGGAATGTCCTCCTGGACACTGCTCTCATCACGATATGTGAGTTGGTAGCTGTCTGTGTGTATAAAAGGGAGAGAGAGACGGAGAAAGTCTCAATATGTTGCCAGATAAAATGTAAGGTGTCCAATAAAATTTGCATCTCAAATAATTTTTTTACTACAAGTATGTCCCCAATACTGCGTAGAACTTACTTACTCCAAACGTTTTCCAGCATGTACCTGAAATTTCCATTTCAGTGGGCATCTTATCATTGTGTTTGCTAAATACGGCAGCCCTCCGCCCCGAGGTCAGCTGCTCATAAACACGTGTACATAGTGAACAGAGAGAGAGAGAGATCTCACCGCTCGGGACGGTGTGTAGGATCAGCCCCTTATATACACACTTAACTGGCACCTCTGGAAGCATCAGCTTTATTTGATAACTGGTCGAGGCCGGAGCATCCCTGGACATGGCATTTGAAGGCATGTGCTCAAGTAGGACAACTGTTTCTCTTCCCTGCTCACGCGGACAGCATAGTTAGTCCTGAGTGAACGTCTTGGGCGTTAAACCATCTGGATCTAACTCCCAAATCTTTGACGACTCGGTGTGTGGCCTTAACCAACATTGCGTGGCCTCAATTCCCCCATTTGTAAAATGGGGACAGTAATATCTACTTCCTTAGGCATTTCTAATAAGATCATCAAAATGTTCAGAGCACAAAGGCAGTCAGCACCCAAGGGTCACTGAGATGATTCGGGTTTTGACATATTAATTCACTCATTTCGCCTAAACAATTAATTTGGCAGCATAAAATTTATTTTGTCTAACCCTCATTTGTTCCCAGAAAGGATGGTCATAGTTAAGAAATACGTGCCACGTGCAGGACAGGACCACTGTCTGGGGTGCAAGGGTGATAAGGAGGTTGAAGAAGCAAACCTAGCCCTGGATGTAGCCTTGGAAATTCCCAGTGGGACAACTTGTTTATCCAGTTGGAGAAACTGAGGAAAGATCTGGATTCCCAAACCAGCTTGCAGGGACTGGGCAGGGAGAAGGGCTACTATCCAGCTCATTTCCCCTTCCATTCTTTTAGGGAAAGACCACATTCCACGTCTTGATCATCAAAGTAAAAAAATTGACCGTTTTGGTGGGTATTGTTTCATTGTCCTCCATTGTTTTTGACAACCGTAACATGAATCTCTGTCCATAAACTCAAACTGGAAAAAAAAAAAGTAATCCTTTTCCTTCCATTGGCCTATTTCTGCTTCTCAGCCTCATTCTGCTGAATAGTAGAAACTTAATCCCGGTCGCCTCGGAGTTCTGTCCCGTCCCCTCCATTCCCAACAGCTGCGACTAAATCACACGTGGGGGGTCTTAAAATATGCTAACGGGGGGGAGGCAGGGGGATGCAGATGGGTCTTCCCGTCCTGGGTCTCCATCGGTCCATGGTCTCCCCTCCCACGCAGTCCTCGCCCACCTCCTCCGTAGCCCTTCACCCATTTCAACTCTTTGCTCAGAAAGTTGTAAAACTACAGAGCATGGCCAAGAAGTGATTTCAGGTTAATTGAATATTGATAAAGGGGGAGGGGAAAAGTTCATCGAGTTAATTAGTTGCTTAGTCGCTAAGGTAAATTTTCTTCCCAGGGAAGCTGAGGGGAAACGCTGCCAAGTCCTAGAGGTGAAAGAAAACAGGTGTTTCCAGGAAGACAGAAAGGGAAACAAAGTTCTATCAGGCTGAGAGGACACTTCTACGGTCAAAGGAAGGGGCCCCGAACTCGCCTTTTTCAGGAGTATTTATTTTAATCTTGATCTCTGATGGGGAAGAAAACCAAACGGCGATGACAGATCGCGGATCGCGCGCACTACTCGTCGCCCACTCTCATTTTAGTGATTATGCCACGGAAAACTCAAGATTTGCTGGATCGCCCACCGTGTCCGTCCCCGCACTCACCTCAAGGACCCTGCTCCCCGGGCCTTTTCACTACCAGCAGGTCCCCCCAGACGTTGCCCAACGGCAGCCGCGGGAGTCACAGTTCACGTGGCTGGAAAGGAAGCCGTCGTCCTTGTCATTATAGCCGGTCTGGGGAGCCCTCGGGTCCCAGGCTCCTCCCACCCGAGGGGACCAGAGCCCCGTCGGCGCCTCTGTGCAGGTGGCCTGAGATCTCGGCTGCTGGACGAGGAGTCAGTTGGTCCAGGTGGGCCCCACGGAGCCGGGCCGCCTGCCGTCTGCCCCGGGCACGGATCCACGCGCCGCAGAGGAAGGTGCCCCAAGCCCCGGAGCCTCTTCTCCCCGTCGAGGCGCAGCTTCCTTGGGCCCGAACCTCCGCCCCATCCCTGGCCAGGTCCTTGCTGCGGCCTAACCCCCAACTTCTGTTTTGTTCTCTTCTCCACATGCAGGCTGGAGACCCTCCGTCCCGGCAGCTCTCCAGCTCGGCCCCTGCAGTGGAGGCCGGGCCTCTGCCGTCTGTGGGAGCCTTTCGAGGAGACGGACGTGCCCGCGGCTGGTCAGCGCCAGCTGCCGTGGCTGCTGTGACGCCCCAAGGTCGCCCTGCTCTTGGCCCCGCCGCTAGGCCAGGTCACCCTCGGGCACCCACCACCCCATGGCCCCTCTCGTCCCCCCACGCCAGCCCACGGGTCCCTCCTCCCCCGGGGCACCTCCGTGGTGCAGGCCCAGGCCCCGCACACCCCCGGGTGCTGCCCGCGGCTGACCGTGGGCGCCCTGTGTGTCCCCCGCAGCCCTGTGTGTCCCCCGCAGCCCTTGTCCCGTCACTTTGTACCTGGTTCCCGGAGGGCCGGACAGAGCACACTCCGCGCCACTGGGGGGAAGCGTGGACTCCGAGGTGGTCGCCGGTGTGCCCTCGAGGAAGACACGGGGGTCCCCAGCTCGGGCACCCGTGAGTGTGACCTCATCTGGGGCCAGAGCCTTTGCAGCTTTCGTTGAAGATGCGGTTGCCAGGTTGGACCCTGGCTGGCGATCCTCGGTGGCCGAGGGGTACATCCTCCCAGCCACTGCCACACGGGGAGCTGCCGGGAAGACACCCCCAAGCCCAGAACACCTGGGGCCCCAGATGCCAGGGCAGCGAGGCCGAGCCCCATGGGGAGCAGGACCCCCGACCCTGGCCCATCGCAGGCCACCTAGTGTGGGGTCCCCGGGGCCGCCCTAGGAGACGGATGCAACCTGGTCCCGGGGCCAATGTACCTGTCCTGCCTCCACAGAGGCCCGGCCGCCCCACCGATGACCTCCCACCCACTGTGGTGCCTCCACGACACCCCGAGGGCCCACAGCATTGAGCCACGCTTCCAGGGGGCAGCGGCCACATCCCTGAAGCCACCCGACTGGCCGCGGGACTGTCCCCTCACTCTGGCAGCTGGCGCTTGCTCTGGGGCATGTGGTCATGGTCGGTGGGCCCACAGCACAGGTGGGACTCGGGGCCCCTTGGGTCCGACCGGGCCGCAGCCCACGAGCCAGCTCACGACAGCTGCCGGCGACCTGCGCGGGGCCACAAACACAACCCAGGCCCGGGGCCCGGAGCCCAGCGAGCGGGGGCGGCCGGGCCTGGACCGTCCTGAGGCCCACGGGCGCCGAGCCCACGGCACACACGGTGGCGAGCGCCGCAGGGTCCGCGATGGGGGAGCAAGAGTGTGTTGCGGCGCAGCCCCCCCAGAATGAGCCTCCCGTAAACACTTCTGAATGTTAGAAGCCAACCTGGACGTACACCCGTACGTCTGATAATCACAAAAAACAAGAATTAGGGGAATAAAGGGCGGTTTGCAGGCATCAGGAGCGGCGACTTGAGAAGACGTCTGCCTGTCTCGAGTTGTCCAAGTGGGGGGGGGGGGGGTCATTCGTTTTCTAATTCAAGTGACCAAGGTTTAAAAATCACCACCAAGAAAAAAGGTAAAAAAATTTTTTTAACAAAAAAAGTATTTTTTAGAGTCAAATATGTATCTTCAAACCCATTCTCAAATGATGTGTGCGGCTGGAGGTGACAGTTGTGGCCCTGTCGGCCCTTCTACCACTTCCTCAGGTGAGAATAATCAAGGGGGGAGGTGAAACCACAGCCCTTGGGTCCCGGGTTGGGGGAGGCCCCTCTGGCCACCGCGGCCCCGAGCAGCTCGCTGCCGATGGCACGTTTCCGCACACGGGTCACAGAGAAACCAGCGATTTGGGTTCCACAGCCTCCGCCCCGGGAAACAAACAGAAATACTACATTTGGTGCCTGAAGAAAATCCTAGCGGCCTGGTCCAGAGGCTTCCCTTTGGCAGACGGCCGAAGCCGCCGCGCAAGACCCCGGTGGTCGGCCCGGGGCTCAGGTCCGAACGCATCTGCAAACGCCAGGCGGGCGAGCTGCTCAGGAAGCATTTTAATGATTTATTGGATTCCTCTCAAGGTCAGCAGTTTGTGATTTGCCATTTTAAAAATGCGCTGTAAAAAAAAAAAAATAGATGCATATTTTGCTTTACAGGAACTGAATAGTTTCCTATTGCAATAGTTTCCTAAATGCATTTTTTAAGAGGAGAAAATCGGGACAAATAGCCAGCGCCGGCGCACCCCGCGTCTAACCTAATCACACGGGCTCCAGCCCAGAGAAGCAGCTTTCTGAATGTTATTGGTGGAAATATCGTTTTCAGAAGGAAAAAAGACCTTCCCCGGGTCAGAAAGTGGGTGTTACCAGCTTGCACCGTCATTCCCGTGGTAGGATTTACCTCCGGGACTATGAGTTCGGGTCCAGGGCACCGGAACTGCCGAGGTGGCCTGATCAGACATCGTGGAGCCTTCAACGCACTTGCTCCTGGGGAGGCACCCGCGGGGCGTCGGTGGTTTCCCTGAGGGGCAGGGTGGCAGGTGGACAACGGGGGACGTGGTCGGGGACCCCAGCCGTGCCCTCTGCCCTGGCGCCTGCAGCTCTGCCGGCAGGCCGTGGCCCCTCGTGCTGGGGCGTGCGGCTCATCCAGGACTGAGAACGCGTGGCCAGAGCCCCCCCCCCCGCCCGGCCCCCCGGAAGACGTCCTCCCCCAGCCCCTGCCGCCTTCCGACACCTACTCCTGCATTTACCATTTAAATGAACGCAGATGAGGTGCCTCCGGGAGCGTGGGGAGGCACGAGCAGAGGCGGCAGTGCCTCCACGAGGTCCACAGCCTCGTCTGCAGGAGGGACGACACAGAGATGGGACACGTGGGGGACAAGGCGGAGTGCCCAGGATCCACGCAGGGCCATCCGATCCAGGCTGGGCCGTGTCGGCCATCTGAATGTGGATTAAGGGAAGCTTCTAGAGAGCACTGCGCTGTGGTGGGCCCAGCCATCAGAGAGCCCAGAGCCTCCGGTAAAGCTGAGCTCCCTGGCTCGGATGGACAAAGACTGCGGAGACAGACACACTGAGGGCCTGGGCTGCAGAGGTGACAAAGGTGCCGAGCTGCTTCTGGAATTCCACCGACAGGATGGCCAGCCCCCCCGTAGGTTAGACACGGGGAATCGCCAGGTCCCGGGTGGACCCCGGTAAACGCCCAGGCTGCAGCGTGGCCCAGGTCAGGAGGAGGCGGCCTAGAAGGGCTGCGAGTAAATGGAGGCGGTGGGAACGAGCAGGGAAGGGAGGCGACAGGATCAGGATTCACGCGGTAGGAAGGGCAGTGTTCGCCCGCTGCTTGAATGCAGGGACTCGGGCGTTGGGGGGGCCAAACCCCACTCCCCGGGGTCTGCTTCGGGCCTCCGAGTAGAAAGAGATGCCATTCATTCATGAGCCCGGGGACGCATGGGGAGGGGCGCGCTCGAGGCAGAAATCCAGGTTTACATTTGTGCTAACAGGATGCCCAGGGAGGGAGAGCTTTAAAATAATTACGCCAGCCTTTTGCCATCTGGAAAGAGAAAGTCTCCTTGGGGGAAGATGTTGTTCTTGGAAGAGTAGCCTGGCTGTTTTGTAAAAATTAAAGTTGAAAAGTACCCCCTGCTTTAAGGAGAAACGTGCCCTCCCAAAGCTTGGGAAGGTAAAGCAGCCCCTGCCTTCGGTATGTGAGACACTAACCCGATTTGCCTAAGGAGCCCAGATAACTCCCAAGAGAAAATTACTCGGGTTCTAACCAAGACTCAAAAGCACAGACAGCGCTGGGCAAGGATGGGGGCCATGACCAAGTGCAGTGTCAAGGCAAGACCCCAAGGTTCTCAGGAAAAAACTCCCAGGAACGGCCTGTCTGGTCTTGCCATACATCCTGTCGGCCCCAAACCCCATGGGAAATGGCCAAACCTGCCCAGGGTTAACCTGAGGTTGGAAATCATTCTGTCCTGGCCTGAGCGCTGGCAAAGAGGATCTGTGCACGTGAGCTGGGACGCCAGAGCCCAAGACACAGCCAGTGAGGCTCTGGGAAGGGACAAATGTCATCAGGACAGGCCGGGATCGGCTTTCACCAGTGACGCTGTCTGGTAATGAAAGCAAAGGCAAGAGAAAATCCCTGTGGACCTCAGGGATTGACTCTCTTTGCTCAACAGTTACCGTTGGAACATTCTGGATGAACCAGGGTCAACAAGGAGTCTAAGAGAGATGGATCAGAATCAACGTTCATAAAGGCACATGGGCATTTGAGCTACTAACTGGGCAACCGAGAGATCTGACCCCGTAGGCATTAGTGACGCAGCACCCAGCACTCCCACGTGGTTCTATTTACCCTAATTGCTGCACTTTTGAAGCAGTATTTCAGGTCACTTTTTTGTGTAAGGGATCCCGCCCCATGTGGTTTAGATGGGGCTAGTCCTGCCCAGAGGGCTGGACCTAACGTTTGTCCGAGGACTGGATGCCTGTGTGATCCAAATCACCAAGAATCTCCCCCTAACTTCCCCGAGCGGGGGGAGGGAGCCCCTGTCTGTGATGACAAGGAATCCTGAAGCCCGACACTTCATGTGGGAGCCACAGACGCTTGCAGGTTGAAGAGTGCCGTCACTCCTGCCCCAAAAGATGGGAAAACGCAGCACAAGAGGATCACATTTTGAGGGGAAGAGCCCTGGGTGGCAAGACCTGCCAACTTCCCCACGGTCCCCCGAGGGGATGTGGTCACACCACACGGAAGAAGGGCAGGAAGCAGAGTCGGACCCTTCTTCCGGGGGTGGCTCCTCCCGCCCTGAGCTCCTGGCCAACGGGGAAGCCAGAACTGCTGCTGGAAGCGGAGTTTCCCTTCTCAAGTTTGAAGAAGAAACGTAGAACCCAAAGTAAATGACACCAGGATAAAAATGGCATATTTCTTGGCGGGAAAGGACAGACAGTGGAGCAAACGAGGTCACCCGGTCTCAGGTTTCATTTTATCACGGAAATGTTTTCTCTTCTCCGTAAGGTTTCCCATATCTGTTAACGCATCAATACTTATCAAATCAATGAAAAGCCGCTTTCCACAAGGAGATTTTACTGCGCAAGCCACACATTCCAAAGAAGGATTACGGTTCACGGTGCTGACCCTGCCTCCCATATAGGGCCTCAAACCAGTGGTAACCCTGGCCCGTGGGAACGCGGACTGAAACACGACGGCCAGATTTGCTCCTCCTCTCGTGTTCGCTCCCGCAGACCGCAGACGCGGCGTGCGGTGTGTGTGCTACATAACTATTCATAATATTCACTTATGTGTATATATGAATGTCTTTGCGCATAGATTGTGTGTGCAGCAGATGAATACATACATTATTTAGCTGTCAAGAGCATCAGGCGGATGAGAATCTGCTAGTCTGTGATTCCTTACTGGCATATTTTCCTGCTCTAAACTATCCAGTGTCCCAGGTTTGCTAACAAGCAGCAAATTAGCTTTTATATTTCATCTCCATTTATTTTTGCCCATTTTTCTACCTGAGGAGGTGGACGCGAGCCCCTGGAGGAGTCAGAGGAAAAGGAACAATAAAGAGCCTGGATAATCCATACGCCGGATAATCCTTGTCTTTGTGGTTAATTTAATTCTCTAAATGCACGCAGCAATCAATCAATCAATGCAACTGATACACAGATTATATTTATCCCCAAGAACAAACCCTACACTTACTCATCCAGTCCCTTAACCGAAATGCCCTACACACGGTAGGCATTTAATAAGTATTTAATTAAATTTTATAAATGAAACAACCAATCTTATTACTTCATAAGTAACTCGAGTATCTCAGTTGATCCCACAGCTACACAGCTAACTAGGTCTTCCTCTCCCCCTTCATCGTCCAGCATCCCAATCAGCAAGAATTAGATCCAAGGTGGTCCTGCTCATTTGCAACCCCGAGGCTTTGAGTCTCAACGATGCTTAAAATAGCATGAATAAAAAAAAAAAAAAATAGCATGAATAACGGAGCAAGTGCGCCTATGATTGGTCATTGACAGAGACCCTTCCGCATGCTCAATAGGCAGCAACCGGAGCCAACCCTTTGGAATCTACAGTCATTGTTATTGTGGCTACATTTTATTAAAATCCAGCAAAGCGGGAGTTAATTTCATTTAGTAGAAATAGGCTGAAGAGTAGCCTCCCAAGTTAGCAGAGTTCTGCAATTTTACCATCCCATAGTGATAATGAAGAAATACCGTTTGTAGTTTTCCTCTTTCATTTGGTTAAAACCCCCTCCTCCATATAAAATTAGATTCTATACTGATAGTATAATTACTGTATAATAGAGTTTGCTCAACTACTCAACACAAAATGCTTTGCTTTCATAGCATTTTAATATGAGCAGCATAATGGGCACCAGCTTGAAAATCAGCATGCGGAGAAGGAATCGAGGACCCCAAATGAGCCCGAGTTTGTAAAAATTTGATTCAGCTGTTCAACAAACTAGTTAATTCTAACCGACTTGACATTTGGATATCAAAATTTTCTGTTCATCGTCATGTGTCTTGGTCAAAAAGAAAACGGTCTGGCTTCGCCCACGGCATAAAATGGACCCCTGGCCCGTAGGTCCTGCGGGGCTCACCATGGTCCGTCTCAGGGCCTCCTCTGCACCGGGGGACCTTATCTGCCCCACAGTCATGGCTCTGAAGCACTGATATTGGAAAGCCAGACGCTCCCCATGATGCATCAGTTTTAAATTAAATTAGACTTTTCTATTTCTTCCGTTAAATACTGCTTTTATGGACTTAATGGCTCTGTGTTGTACACCATACACTAAAACCATTTACTCCTTTGGGGATAAGAGATTAACACAAGGAATATAGTGAAACCCCTTATTTACATAATTGCAATTTTCCTTTTGCCATACTAGAGGCTTTTTTGACCTTTTAAATGTCCAATATTGTCAGAGTTAGCATAGTTCGCACTGCACGCCACGTTATCCACTAATTTCTCTGAAATAACTAGTAAATTTCCCTATTGTTAGGTAAGAAACTACTAGAAGGCCGCCAGTTTCCTTTATATGCGTCCAAGGACGGTTAGTAAGAGAGGCCCACAGAGGCCTTTCCTCACTCATTTTCCAGAGGGGCAACACATCTGGGGGGGATACTCGTCACTTCCCAAAATGGTTTCCAAATTTCAAAGGACACTAAAGTCCTGCAAATATATTCCGATATCCATTATTTGAGACTTTTTGCACCTGCGGTAAGGAAATCCCATGCAACTATTTTCGTTCGATGTTTTAAATGTGTTTTAAATTATAAACATACACATAAGCATAAATATGCTTTGTTAATTGTGCTGACTCGACACTATAAGGAACATCTTGGACAATTTAAGAATTTCCTTCTATTTTTAGCCTATGTTTGCAGCATTTTCATTTGCCCTTGCTCCTAGAGGAAACATTTATTGCAAAGCCGTGTAAGCGTGGAACATGGTGATTCTCACTAAGCGCTCCCCCCCCCCCCGACATACACACTCTTCAAAGCCCGTCCCCCCACCACCACCACCGTGTCTAGGATCAGGGACGTGACGGCTCCAGCCCACGGGCTGCAGGAGAAAGCGGCATGTGTGCCCTCGTGGGCTGAGGCAATGAAGGCCTCTGTGGGGCTCTCTGGCCTCCTCTCCATCATGGTAACCAAAGGAGGCAGACTGTTCCAGAAAGTGTAGCTGCAGCTGCTGAGGCCCAGGTTCTACGATCGACTAACAAACTTCTCTCTCCCACCACCGATGGAGGTCAGCCAGCAAGAAAGAAAAAAATGTTTTTCAACAGAAGAGCCTCGTCCAATTATGCTTCTTTGGAGTGACGAAGACTCTGTCCTTGAGTGGGCAGATTCGAATCGGGCTCCTCGAGGTGCTCAGCCTGGGTGCTCTTCCTCACTGGGCCCGTATCGTTCACGTTCACCAAGTCCGTTTAGAGAGAATCCCCCATTCTCAGTATCTGATCACCGTCCCTGCGGGGTCACATTGCTCATCCCCTCCCATCCCCTGGTGGTGTCTGGTCACCCGGGTCCACTTCCATGAGAATCCAGTGAGATCTGCTTAACCAATACCCTCCCCTCCTCCCTCCCCCATGTGCCTCTCAGTGATTTTCCATCCAGTGGCCCTACCACCCTGTTCCTTGGCTACGACCCTCCACCCGTCCACGCTGTGTCTGGGGTTGAGCCCAGCTCTCGAGTTTTTCCCCCCTATTGCAATGGTTTCTGAATAAAGCTTGCTTTGACCACTTTACTGTCAATCTCTGGTTTTTCTTTAACAGTAGTAATGCCTTATACTGTCTCTATGTCCATCTCCTGATGCCACCAGGTCTCACAACTCCCAAGCTAGGTCGATACGTCGCCACAACCACCCTGGCAATTCTGTAAAGGAGCGTTTCTACGAGCCCGTCTGTTTGCCCGCATTTGTTTACCAACATTAAATCAAATCTAGAATCCTAAGATTAAGTCTGAAGAAAAATGGTGCTTGAAATTGGCGTATGGGGGAAACAATCTCCTAGTTTCCATCCTTAATATTCTACGGGTAGCACGAACGTGCCAATCTTACTATATACTATTGCACCTGCATGGTAATGATTTATTACTCCTTTATTAGGAGCACACATATGTTCATCATTGACACACTTACTGCTAAGTGTGGAGGTTTGATTGATTTAAGAGATTAAGGGATAATTTTGTTTTCAAAATGCAATCTTCCAGGGAGGCGCGTCCCCGTCCGTGGACACTCTATAGGTGCTTCCTGTCACTGTATTTTGATGGATGAACACTCTAGTCAGAACTCAAACTGTCTCCCATTTGTTCCTAAAAGCGGGAAACGTGGACACAGTTTGCTGCAGGAGCCACAGAAGAGTAAATTCCAGACAAATGTAAAACAATATGACAGAGGAGCATTTGGGCCAAAGGAAAGCAACCAAATTCAACAGATCTAAAAATGAAAAAAAAATTTTTTTTTTTTGCCAAGTAGTATATTCAGATGTAGATTCAAACAGCAAGCCTGCTGGTTCACTGTCAGCAAAAAATGCTAAATAGGGGCTAGCTTGTCTTCCTGGGGAGTGAGGAGCTCAGTCAAACTGAAAAACCACCTGAAATGTGAACCACAAGCCAATGGAGACCCAGCTGAGCAAACAGACAGGTCGCTGGCCAATTCAAAACCAAGTTATTTTTAAAAAGTATCTAAGTACAAAAAGAGAAAGAGAGAGAAAGAAAGAAAAATTTTACATGACAAGGAAGACGCAGCGAGCAGTTTTAGGGACTGCAGGCCCCGCTTCCCCTGCAGACCCAGCCCGAGTGGGGCCCTGTGCCTCCCCGCCCGAGTGGGGCCCTGTGCCTCCCCGCCCCCTACCTTGGCTTGGTGCTGATAAAATCAGAAGAAGCTAAAACTCAAGGGCAGGCGGAGGCTGTGGGGCGGGAGGAAGGGCAGGTCCACCCTCTTGGCTCAGGTTAGAATGGAGGCTGATGCTGCAAGAGCAGATTTGCACTTTTTTTTATTTTTAAGCACCAGCCAGGCCTCCCAGTCACCCCCCCTCCCCCCGTGGGTCACCGGCTAGTGGCAGGGCGGCTTCGGGCAGCTCGGGCTCCATCTGACTCTCCCCACCCGCCCGCCCAACCCTCCTCCCTCCTGACCTTCTCTGGTAACGGAGGGAAAAACACCTGGAAGTCCCTAAACCACCCGGAGATGGTTTAGGAGCGATTCTCTCCGAAGGGGCCGGGGTGTTGGCCAAGGGCGGTTTGGTCACGTGAGATTTTAAAAGGTGGACAAGCATATCTCCCGGGGCACCTGATACACGTGGAAGAGGAGTGGGTTCCCTGGAGCATGGGGGGCACTTCGTGGACTTCCATCCTGTCTTGATGGAGAGCGGCGCCCGCGAACACCCCGCCGCGGCCTTCCTTCAAAATGTGGCTTGTTGAGATGGTCACCGCACACCCAGGATTTCTGACCCCCTCCTGGGAGCACATCACACCACAGGCCTAAGAACAAAGCAGCGCACGTGCCCTCTGGGGGACACAGCTGCCAGGAAGCCGATTCCCTGTGTCCCTTTCCTTTCGTTACCATGACTTGCTAGATTCAGGGGAGTCTCACACATTTGGGGGAGGATGTGCCTTCTATGCCAGCAAGTGCAGCGGTGTGTCTGGACCCCAAGGTCCCAGCTACGCCCAGACAGGACTGAACCCCAAGTACCTGGAGCCCTGAAAGCCGACAGCCAGCAATGGCTGTGCCACAAAAACAAGACGATTCTTTGGGGTTTAAAAAAATAAATAAAGCATCGACATCGGATGACCTTGGCAGGCAGGGGCAGCCCTGCCACTGACCACCCAAAAGGATCATTTTGCAAATGCTCATTTAAGCGATTACAGAACAACGATGCTGGTCTTTCTTTTTCCGTAAGTTAGACTGGAAGGTCCTTGCAGCGAGAACCAACGCCTTGAATCAAGACGGCTGTTTCCCAGCACAAAGTCAGGAGGTATCTGTCACGGTGCTGGGCAAACGGCCTACCCCCAGGGAAGTTACTGGGGCCGTCGAGGACCCCGGGCTCCAAGCTCCCTGCCCCGGGCTGCCCTACGCGGCGATTTCTATCATCCACAGGTTCCGTGTAGGAGGCCCCTAGGGAGAGACCATGAACATCAACGGGCAGGAAAAGGTCCAAGGGCATTTTAATAGACAACTGCGTAGGGATCCTAAAGCCTCGGCACCGGCTCTGTTTCGCCAGCAGTATCCCTGCAAGAAAATGCCCCCTCCCTCGTAGTCTTTATAAAACACAGGGGCTGAGCACTTGACGACGGCTCCTGGGTTGCTAAGCCAAGTGGCTGGGTCTTTGCACTGAGACCCTTCCGTGGCAAACCCGGGGGCGGGGAGGGGAGCACTGACCTCCAGGGGACAGGGCCGGCTCCCTGCTGTCCGGCGGCTCTGGGAGCTAAGGAGGCAGCGCACAATCTGAGTTGGCAATTCTGTTTTGTCAGAACCAAAGGGGAACAGTGGGAACTGGCTTGGCTGCTTTTCCAGATGCTTTTGATCCAGCAGGATACATAAAAAAAGAAAATCTGGCTTGACAAATGCAACAAAGAGAAAAATAGGCTCTATTTGCCTTTTCATTTTAGCTGGGTTCTGGTGTACTGATTATTAAAAAAAAAAAGAAGGAAGGAAGGAAGGAAGGAAGGAAGGAAGGAAGGAAGGAAGGAAGGAAGGAAAACGAACTATTAGCCTAGCCTTCCTGCCTCCCTGCTGCGGTCCAGGAGTCTGGGGTGGCTGTGAGCAGCCTCCAGCAGGACCCCCCACTCACCACCCCGACCCTGACGCTTGATTCTTCAGTGTCTCCTGTGTCTTTCTGAGCCGTCACGTTCAAATCCGGTCCTTCCCTACCTCACGTGGCCATTGTGAAGACAGACGAGATGGCCCCACGTTCCCTCCTGCCCCATCCATCCATCCCTCCCTCCATCCATCTATCCATCCCTCCATCCATCTCTCTGTCCATCCATCCCTCCCTCCATCCATCCATCCATCCATCCGTCCACCCATCCGTCTGTCAGTCCATCCATCCATCCATCTGTCCATCCCTCCATCTATCCCTCTGTCTATCCCTCTGTCCATCCGTCCATCCATCCATCTATCCATCCCTCCATCCATCCCTCCCTCCATCCATCCCTCCCTCCGTCCATCCATCCATCCATCCATTGGACCCCGATGCCCAAGGAGCACACCGGGTTCTGTACCGGAATGTGGCAGGCTTGTGCCCTAGGATGGAGGCAGCAGGGAGCCAGGCTGCAGCCCCCAGCGCATGGGGCCCGGATCCAGGCTGACCCGGAGCACATCACGGGGCCCTCCAGACACCCCCAAAATACACACTTACAGGCTGATGGGGAATGTCTTCAAGACCTCAGGACCTGGCAGTTTCAGCACCTTTGAGCCCTCACAGGCAAATTCACAGGGATTTACTACTGAGATTGTCTTCGCTTGACCAAGGGGCAGCCCTTGCATATATGGGCCAGCCCTGCGGCCCCGGGCATCCACACAAGCCCTGCGGTGACCGAGCGAGCACTTCGCTGCACCCAGGCCCAGCTGAGGTAAGGCTGCAGCACCTGCGGCGCCGACACACCCACCAGGGGCTGGGCAGCCAAGGCTCTGAACACAGCAGGGCCCTGCCCTCCCACCACACTCACGCCCTCGCCACGGACACCCGTGGGTGGACACACAGAAGGAGCGAGACCAACAGTGGTGCTGCTCTTTGTCGCTGTTAATTGTGAGCCAGTTATCTGATCTGCTGCGACTTGCTCTTTCTGGAAAGGTTTGCATAATTTGGCAATAGAATTCCAAGATTCTCATTTATCGTCAATTGTGCCTTTGCCAATTGCTTTTGTCAGGACTCCCCATTTCACCTCATGTCCCTGCTCTCCACTTTTGCAAATGCACTGATCTGTGAAAATGAATTAAACAGATTAAAAAGCAGCTTTTCTTATTCGTTGGAATAAAAATGGCAAATGCAGACACGGCACATCCCTGTATGTAGCTCCACGGAAAAAACAATTACTGCAGACAAGGGGGTGGCCCGCCTCTCTAGGGGAAACAAACCCAGAGAACGCTCTGTGACTCAGGCTGAGCTGCTCCCGTAATCTAGAGTGATGTTCTACTTAATGACGGCCCACAACGATAATCCAATTATTAGGCTTTCAACAAACCAAAACTATAATGACATCATATATTCTTATAACTAAAGTTGATCTTTATAAAAGCGATTCCTCTTTTCAGACAGAGACAGAGAGAGACATTTATAATGTTAAACAACTCCCATCTTATTGGTATCTCCCAGTTCACAAATGTGTAGAGCAAAGGCCCCGGAAGGAGAAAGCGTACAAATGCATGGTATCCACGGCGAGTGAAGATTCTCGGGGCCACGTTGCCCGTCAATGCCAGGCCAGGGCCAAGGTAAAGCAGCCTTCACAGGAGGGTCAAGCTCCGTGTGTCCCAAAGCCTCACCATGGTCCACCCCGGGGGTTGCAGGGTCTGGACACCCTGTAAGCTCCAGAGGCAGCAGCACTGAGGACTCCGGGGACTGCCGCACTGCACGGCTCCCGCCAGCATCAATCACGATGAGGCCTCACCTATCTGACAATCCCTCCCGCTGGGAGGTACGCTGTGTGCATGCAAACGAAACTGGTGGCCCTTGATGCCTTTGTTAAAGAGTTCACACTTCAATTTTCAAGTTTCATTGTTTAAGGTCGAGGGGAGGAAGAGGAGGGAAGCAAAGACAGTGGGGAGGAAGCATACCTTATTACCTAAGCAATGCGCCACCCTCACCACCATTGGCAAGCTCTAGTTCTGACTCAAAATGAAGCGTGCAAGGCTTTAACCAGTCTCCCCATCTCTGGGCTGGATATCCCCAAGACCCGCTGCAAGGGCTGCCACGAAGAACAAGCAGGATAACACATGAGCGCTCCTGGTCTTACACCTTTAGAATAGGAGTAACTGCTCACTTCAGAGGTGCCACCGTTGTGATCAGTGGTGGTATTTTCTTAAACGGGCTTAGATGATGGACGATGAGCTCACCTGTCTTACACCAAGGAGCAAGTAAGAGCTCCCCTCTGCGCACGGGTAAGAGCACAGCCAAAGCAAGTCCTATCACAAGGCAGCAACTGTTCAAAGAATCAGCACAGTACTCTCAGGAAGAACGACAATGACACCCAAAACCACACAAAGACCCCACCAACAAGGAGAATTACAGGCCACTATCCCTGGATGCCAAAGTTCTCACCAAGACAGTACCCAGTGGTACTGGGTACGACAGCACGCTAAAAGGATTATTCACCACGACCAGGTGGGATTTACTCCTGGGCTGCAGGAGTGCTTCAACACCTGCAAATCAATCAGCATGATAACATCACATTAATAAAAGGAAGGACGAGAACCATACAACCCTCTCAGTAGATGTAGAAAAAGCATTTGACAAAGTATAGCGTCCTTTCTTGATTAAAATTCTTCACAGTGGGGACGCCTGGGGGGCTCAGCAGTGGAACATCTGCCTTCAGCTTGGGGCATGACCCCAGGGTCCGGGTATAGAGTCCCACGTCGGGCTCCCTGCGTGGAGCCTGATTCTCCCTCTGCCTGTGTCTCTGCCTCTATGTGTCTCTTCCGAATAAATAAATAAAATCTTAAAAAAAAAACTCTTCAGAGTGTAGGGATGGAGGGAATATTCCTCAGCATCTTAAAAGCCATCTACGAGAAGCCCACAGCAAATATCATTCTCAATGGGGAAGCACTGGGAGCCTTTCCCCTAAGATCAGGAACACGACAGGGATGTCCACTCTCACCACTGCTATAAATAAAATCCTAAAAAGAAAAAAGAAGTCCTAGAAGTCCTCGCCTCAGCAACTAGACAACAAAAAGACATTAAAGGCATTCAAATTGGCAAAGAAGAAGTCAAAGTCTCCCTCTTTGCAGATGACATGATACTGTAGAAAACCCAAAAGACTCCACCCCAAGATTGCTAGAACTCACACAGCAATTCGGCAACATGGCAGGATATAAAAACAATGCACTAAAATCAGTGGAATTTCTATACACTAACAATGAGACTGAAGAAAGAGAAATTAAGGAGTCAATCTCATTTACATTTACACCAAACACCATAAGATACCTAAGACACCTAACCAAAGAGGCAAAGGATCTGTGCTCTGAAAACTATAGGATGCTCATGAAAGAAACTAAGGAAAGCACAGAAGAGATGGAAAAACAGTCCATGCCCGTGGACTAAAAGAATAAGTATTGCTGAAATGTCTATGCTCCCTGAACAATCTATACCTTCAATGCAACCCCTGTCAAAATACCATCAACTTTTTTCACAGAGTTGGAACAAATAATCCTAAAATTTGTAGGGAACCAGAAAAGACTCCAAACAGCCAAAGGAATGTTGAAATAGAAAACGGAAGTGGTGGCATCACAATGCCGGACTTCAGGTTGTCCTACAAAGCTGTGACCATCAAGACAGCGTGGTCCTGGCACCAAAACAGACACACAGATCAGTGGAACAGAATAGAGGACCCAGAAATGGGCCCTCAACCCTGTGGTCAACTAATATTCGACAAAGCAGGAAAGAATATCCAATGGAAAAGAGTCTGATCAATAAATGGTGTTGGGAAAATTAGACGGTCACATGTAGAAGAATGAAACTGGACCACATTTTTACACTAGACACAAAGATAGACTCAATATGGATAAAAGACTTAAATGTGAGCCAGGAATCCATCAAAATCCTAGAGGAGAACACAGGCAGCAACCTCTGTGACCTTGGTCGCAGCAACTTCTTGTTAGAAACATCTCCAAAGGCAAGGGAAATAAAGGCAAAAATGAACTATTGGGACTTCATGAAGATAAAAAAGCTTCTGCACAGCAAAGGAAATAGAAGACAAAACCGAAAGAAAAGCAGCAGACCGGGAGAAGGTATTTGCAAATGACATATCAGGTAAAGGGCTAGTATCCAAGATCTATAAAGAACTTAGCAAACTCAACACCCAAAAATAAAAAAAATAAAAAAAAATCCAGTTAAGGAAGAACACGAACAGACATTTCTCCAAAGAAGACATTCAGATGGCCGACAGACACGTGAAATAATGCTCAACGCCGCTCGGCATCAGGGAAATACCAATCAGAACCACGATGAGATCCCGCCGCGCCCCTGTCCGAATGGCTACAATCAACACCACAAGGATCAACGGGTGCTGGGAGGGTGTGGGGAAGGGGAGCCCTCTCGCCTGTGGGTGGGGATGCAGGCGGGGGCAGCCACCGTGGAGATGCGTGGGGGACCCTGAGAAAGATGAAAATAGAGTCACGCAGGACACCCGGGGGGCTCCGTGGTTGAGCATCTGCCTTCAGCCCAGGGCGTGACCCCAGGGTCCTGGGATCGAGTCCCACATTGGGGTCCCCGCACGGAGCCTGCTTCTCCCTCTGCCTGTGTCTCTGCCTGTGTGTCTCTCATGAATAAATAAATAAAATCCTAAAAAGAAAAAAGAAAGACTGATGAATCACTGACCTCTACCCTCTAAAACTAATAATACATGTTAATCAACTGAATTTAAATTAAAAAATAAAAAGCCGAACGTTTAAAAATAAATAAATAAATAAAAATGGCAATGACTTCATCTATGGATTCCTTGGCATTTGTTTGCCATCTTAGACTCCACAAAATACTCGTAGCTGTTTGCAACGTTTCTCATTTGGGGGGGGGGGGGCGACAAATTATCGTGTGGGACTGTCCTGTGCTCAGTTGCAAGACACTGAGCATCCCTGGCCCCCTCCCACCAATACCAGTAACACCACACGGCCATGGTAACAACCCAAATAACACCCTCCACGTTTCAAACTGCTGCACAGAAGACAGAAGTGCCCCAGTTGAGACTTTCTGGTAGATCAACTGTCTTTATGTCCACTTTACACTTGGGGAAACTGAGGCATGGAACGTGCTTGACCACATTGATCAAAACACAGCAGAAACCTAGGAAATGATACAACGCATGTCACAAATACTGATCAGTTGGGCCAGGGGGGAAGGAAAGTTAACTCTTTTCCAACTACACGCCACCTTCCCCCTCCCGCCGTAGACATTCACCCAGTGAAAGCCAGTCCCAGTGGGTTACTGGCAACAGGAGTGACACATTCCTCAGGGCTGAAGACACAATAGGGCCCAACGTGCTGAAAAGCGCTCCGAGTCTCGGTCAGCGTACCTGGCCGTCACAATGGGACACGGCGGGGGGATCACAACCCTAAAACCTGCCAACAAGGAGCACAAATGCCCCCAGTGATCCCACACCCACTTCGTCCTCCGGGTTTTTTTTTTTAATTTTTCTTTTATTATTTATTTATGATAGTCATATATAGAGAGAGAGGCAGAGGCAAGGCAGAGACACAGGCAGAGGGAGAAGCAGGCTCCATGCACCGGGAGCCCGACATGGGATTCGATCCCGGGTCTCCAGGATCGCGCCCTGGGCCAAAGGCAGGCGCCAAACCGCTGCGCCACCCAGGGATCCCCGTCCTCCGGGTTTTAACATCTTGCCCATTCACCTGTCAGCAGGAGGTCACCGAAGGACGTCTACCGACCAGCATCCGGTTACAGCACCTGTGATCTAAGGGACACGAGCCTCCTGTTTTCTCTCGGCCTCTCGACCTGTCACGTGGTGCTATGGCATTTAGAGGCCACTTTTTTAATTATTATTATTATTATTGGAAAGTATTTTCCACTGTTTTGTTCGAGTCAGTGAGAGAGCAGGATTCTATAGAATGAGATTTATTATGCAGCCAGCTCGTTAGGAACACGTTTGTTTTCAGTAGGGAGAGCTCGGTTGTGTTCCTTCCACCTTGTATAAAACAGAATCAAGGGGGGGTGCGCGGGGGCAGCTGTGTGTGTCCAGAGAGCACAGCTGGTTTGGCCAGTGGCCTTATGTTGAGGCTCTGAGTCAATGTTTTAGCTTGAAAGGAAACTGTGGCTTCTGCTATGCAACAAGCTCAGACTCTGCTTTCTGGAAGTCTCCAGAGCTGAAAGCCAAGTTTGACCTGAGGGCCTCCGAGCCTTGGACCCTAAGTATTAAAGAACATCTGATTCTTGCTAAAGAAAGAGGCTGCTGAATTCCTTTATGTGCCAGAGAAGGTTCAGTCTCATGCGAGCTCATCTAATATTTGGCTGACTTTCCTGTTTCCCCCATCTAGCTGTTCTTTTCATTGCTTAGGAAAAAAAAAAAAAAAAAAAAAAGGACGAAAAAGGAGGAGGACAAGGGGAAGGAAGGAAAGAAGGAAGGAAAAACATTAAAAGTATCCAAAATTGGAAATGTGAAGCTAGGATCATAGAAAACATTCAGAATGATTTCAGCAAATCTAACACACACGCGCACACACACACACACACACAGTGACATGGAGACAGAGGTGGGGGAAAGGCAGGTAGTGACATTTGCAATTAATTCTGAAGCCTAAAGAAGTCACGTGCCTGGTTTTCAGGTCAAGCACGTTTGGAACACCAGCTAGCCACGCCGACCAGCGGGTCAGGTGCATCGGAAGCGGTGGAGGGGACGAGAGGCATCAAGGGCAGCCACGCCAGCCCCGGAACGAGCACGGCACCTGTCTCCCCGGCGGGAAGGGCCACGGGGCGCTCCCATGCTTCTCCAGGCCTCCAGGAGCCAGCTGTCCAGCTGGAGAGACACGGAAGCGGGGAGACCGACCGACTGACCCACCGACTTGCAGCCAGCGAGGGGCGAGGAGGTCAAAGGGGGAGAGGTCCCTTCACAGTCATCAGCGCACCTGCTGCTCAGCCGCCCTAGGAGCTCCCGCCATCTGACCACACAGGAGCCAAGGGCCTTTAATCGGGAGACCGTGGACCCCTCTATATTAGAGGCCATCCCCTTCTAGACGTGTTTGCACACCTACCAAGCAGCTGGGGGGCACCCATCGCTCCAGCCCGTGGAGCAGCACACGTATTTGGTGGGCACCATGCACCCAGGTGACTTGCTGACGTCGCAGCTGGAGTACCGTCCTCCCTCTTCATCTGCACCTTATGGGAGGGGTGGCCTCCTGCACGCTCGCCGTAGGACCTCGCAGGAATACGGCATCTGCGGGAACGGAGCACGTTATCTGCTCCGGTGGCGTTGGGCTCAGCCCCGCGACTTACGTAAGCCAACGGCACGTTGGTGCATTGTCGGGAGTCAAAGCTTTAAGTGCATTTCCACAGTCCGCCTGCGCCCCTTGTGCTCACCGTGTCCACGAGGAAACAAATCGCTCTGGAAACCACAGGCTCAAGGATCATGACAAAGCCAAGAAGGAGACTTGCGTTCAGTTCTCCAACCGGAGTCCTCCCGAGGCCAGCCCTGAGCAGCGAGCCTGCGAGCCATAGGCCTCGGGGTTGTTCTACAGCATTTTTGCAGCGGTGACTTCCCAACACCATGGCCGTAGTACGACGGTAGGCCTCACCTTCAACGAGGACGCGTGTGCAATCGTTGTTAGCGCCTTCGAGGGTGACCGATCCCCCCGTTTCCTAGGACAGCCTCTGTTTTAACACCGGGAAGTCCTGCCTCGCAGACCAGCTGGGCCTGGTGGTCATCCAAGAGCATCCCCACCTGCAATCTCCAAATCACTTCCGCCTGTTGGTGGCAGCCACGGCTCAGCTGGGGACATGCGAGGCCCTCACTGGGCACCGACTGGCCTTGCTGGCCCAGACCCTGAACCCCATGTCCTCAGCCCCCCACCCGAGCCTGCCCTCGCCGAGCAACCAGGTACCTTCTGCGTCTCTGCAGATTTCCCCTCGCTCCGGGGGTCGCTAACTGCCGCTAAGACTGATTTATCACAAGCTGTGAACGGCGACATAGTGTTCCACACGGCGTCCTCTGTTGAAGACGACTCCGGGGTGGCCACACCTGTGCCCCGGGCTGGCCGCTGGGGGGCTGCTGCTGTCCCCACCCCGTGTCCACGGCACACACGGGACCCGCCTGCGGGCCTCCCTCCCATTAGGCCCACATGCACATTCAGAGCCCTGACTAATCCTGTGCTTCTAGCAACCACTTCAAATATATTAAAGTTGGGAGAGAAAATGAATCCCGTATGTCAATCCTGCCTTAGGCCAGGAAAAAAAAATGCGAGTGTCACCATAGCGGTGAGAATTTCACCTGACTCTGCTCGGAGGGGAGGCGGGGCGGGGCGGGGCGGCCGAGGACCCGCGCCTGGGACCCGGTCGGGTTACTGCGGCTTCCCTGGCCTCAGCTTTTTTCATCTGTTTAAAAAGAGAGCAAGAGAATTTCATTAATTTCATGGCCGCTGGGCTAAGATGTTTCTCTCTGAAATATTAGGACTTTAAAGAATTTCTCTGGTTATCTTCCAATTTTTCAGGACTGAGCTTCTGCGAACCCGTAACAGAGGGGGTTTCCTTTAGGAAGGACAGATGGAAAATATACTGACAGGATCCCACGAGGCCACGGCTTTTAAAATATTTCCTCTGCTGTAATATGTTCTAGAAAAGAGCGGGGAAGTGATTTAGTACTTATGGTCACGATTCGTCTCATCCTCCATCCTCGTCCTCATCATAGGCCCAGGGCAGCCCGACCCGGGGGCGGGAGGGCGGGGATGGCCGGACGCCCGGAAAGATGCTTTTCCTGCTGCCCCGTTAGATAAGCAGGGAAAACACCGGGAGCCCCACACAGGAAGTTGCTGGGATTAGAAAATAAGTCTGAATGTACAAAGGTTGGAGGAACTTGACAGATATTTTCAGGCTTTAAGCTCCCCCGTAGGTCTCTGCAGAATTGGGGAAACGCCACACCTCGGTTCTAAGACGGCCCCACGGAGCCAGGAGGAGCCAGTGAGCTGCCGTGGGACTCGCGAGGACTCGCCCGCAGCTTGCAGCCTGGTGCCTGGCACGACCAGCGGCCTGCAAACGCCGCGGCCCCTGGTATCATCAAGCTTATCAGCCTGTCAACCGCCTGTGAAGTAGCCAAAGAAATACCTGGGTAGCCCTGGCCCCTGGGGAGGGGGCAGCCGAGGGGCCTTGGCCCGACCTTGGGGCACTGGGAACGCCACCCCTGTGAGAAGGACCAGCCATCGGGCTTTCCCTGCCTGGACGGCATCACCCAGTCCACGTACCTGGCACCTTGACGGCTGCTGGGCCTCCTCCCTTCCCAGGGCCTTGTCCCAGGGCAGGGGGCGGGCATTGCTCTGCGGTGACAACCTCGGGGGGCGGGGGCAGCCCTTGGCTGACGCAGCTATGCCTGGTGCAGGAGGGGGAAAGGGCACAGGGGAGCGGAGAGAGGCCAGCTCAGAGACCCCCACCGACCCCGAGGGCTCCGACAATCCTGGGACCCGAGCCCGTGGCCATGGGGAGGGGAAGGGGGCCCGCCCCTGGGACGTCCCTGCCATCACTTCCAAATAGGCATCCGTCAGGACGACTCCATAAATTTCATTTATATGACATTTGGGGGTGGGGGAAGAGACACGGATGGAAAACAGCAATATTGCCACGAGCTGGGGTCAGGGAAGAGGACTGACCGCGAAGGGGCGGGAGAGCACCGTTGGGGGCGATGGGAACTGAACGGCCCCCTGCAAGCACGGAGAAGCCTTCACCCCCGATACTTCAGGACACGACTGTAGTTTGAAGGAAGAGTCTCTAAAGAGGTAAGTTGAACTGAGGCCAGGAGTGTGGGCCTCCACCCAGGGTGACCGGCGGCCTCACGGGGAGCGGGAACATGGCCCCAGAGGCCCCAGAGGGGAGCGTGTGCAAGGACACAGGAGGAACCACCACCCGCGGGCGGCCTCGAGCAGACCTTACCTGGTCTTGGACTCCCAGCCTCTAGAGCCCTAAGACCACTCCTGTTGCTCAGCTCATCTAGTCTGTCGCCTTTTGTAGGGGTAACCCCAGAAAACTCATAGAGAAGTAGCCCCTATTTTTACGGTGATCACACGATTATTTATATGCGTCAAAACTCAAAACCGTACACCTACCACGGGGTAGCTTTCAGCGTCTATACTCACATCTCAGTAAGCCTGACTTTAAAAACACCACTACTCAGATTCCTGAAATTTGGCAGGAATGATCTCTCCGCAAAGAATTTCCTAAATAGAATTAAAAAAAAAAAAAGAAAAGAAAAGAAAACCACATTTCAATGGAATCAAGTAACTAAAAACCAAATACCATTCTTAAAGTTCTAATTTTTCCAATGCAAGCCAACAGCTCTGGGGATCGTGATGTAACGGGATCTGTCCTGTCGTGAGGCTTTCTTCGTGTCGTCCCGAAGTGTTTGCCGGTTCGAAAAGGAGAGAATCAACCTTAAAGCTACGTCGCTGCTCCACTATCCATTAGAGATAACTGTCGATCTCTAGCCCCTCGGATCTGCAGGTTCTAGACTCTTCTGTTCGGAGGATTATCAACATTCATCAGCATCAATAACTGAAACACTGTGCTCTTGCGGTTGGAGACCTACGAGTGTGTATTAAGTGGCCCGAGATCTCCACCTGCGAAGCGCACGGCACGTAGAGCCCTTCCCTGTAGTGTATGACATTGTCCGGCTGGACATGCTTCGTCCCCGTTAGGGGTTTTAGCAGCCGCTCGTACAGGACGGTAAACCACGTGATCGCCGACCCCCTCGCGCCCAGAGGTGCCATCTACAGCACTGAGGCGGGACCCCCGGTCACCCCGCCTCGAAGGCCGTGCTCAGGCTGTGCTCAGGCTCACGGCGAAAGCCAGAGAAGTAACTTGGCCAAGTGGTTAGAGCAAAACTGTAGCGCGTCCCTCTATGAGTAGCTGACCCTGCCATCCCGTCGACAACGATCCTGCAAAGCCGATCTGTAAATATTCAGCGGATTCATGCTGTTTGGTGAGTAACGCAGACGTGATGAACGTGTTCTCACTCCCGTGAACAACCAAGCTGGCAAGGACCAGTTGGTGCGGCCGCCCGAGACCCGGCTTCAAGCCCCGAGCCCAGGCTCCCGAAGGTAGCGGGCCGACCCCCCGGGTCTCTGAGGCTCCAGGTCGGAGGCTGTGGAATCCCAGTCGCAAGGCAGTAACTCTGCCCTTGCCCTTCTCGGGCCCAGAGATTTCTTTTGGGAACTGTTGGCACCTCACAAGGCCCGTCCGGCAAGGCCACCCCCCAACGGCCCGGCGCCCTCCTGGCCCCGCCTGCAACTCCGCGGCCACTGCTCCAGGGATCGGGCCCTCGCTGCCTCCCACCCTTCCGTGCTGGGCTCTGAGGACACCTGGTTTCTAAGTCTCGTTGAGGAAAAGGCCCCGCACCAAGCGGCTTTCCTTCCACGACCCTGTGTGGGGGCTCCAGCAATGCCGGCGCCCCAAGCCCGATTCCAGGTGAGCGAGCTCCCCCCGAGGCAGCCCGTGCGCCCCTCACCTGGGGAAACGCCCACCCGCCGCCCTCCTTGGACCGCTGGGGACAAGCCCGCCCGCAGCACGGGCCCCAGCACCCCCGTCCCCAAAAGAGGCAGATTTAAGGTGGGACGGCCCACCAGCAGGTCCCGAGCTCCCGGCCAGGAAACGGGTCGTCCTTCCCGCCCAACAGGCCTGGCGCCCCGGCACCGGCCTCCGGGTGCAGAGCTGCTGCTCCTGTAACTCCTTCCACGGGGGCCGCGGGCCTCGGGGTGGGGGCAGGGACGGGCAGGGGCAGGAACAGGTGCCGACCCCCAGGTCACCCACCCGCATCCCCGGGGGCGCTCAGCAGGGCCTTGGAGCGGGGACAGGGATGGGCGGGGTCAGGAACAGGAATCGACCCCCAGGTCACGCACCTGCACCCCAGGGGGTGCTCAGCAGGGCCTGGCAGCGGGGACGAGCCAGACAGGGGCAGGAACAGGTACTGAGTCCCCCCGGGTCGCCCACCAGCTGCGCAGCCTCTGGCCCAGCTCGTCCGCACCCGGCCAGGGAGGGAGGCAGGGAGGTCTTCCCATCACGGATCTGAGCCTCAGGCTCAGCGGCAGGGGCAGGGGGCAGGGGCAGGGGCAGGGGCAGTCTCCTACAGCCGCGGCCACCCGGTCAGCAGGTGCCGGGCCCAGGCCCTCTGGGCCGCGACGGTCGTGCTCCCTGAGGACGTGAGTAGCACAGCCCGGCGGGTGCCGCGGTGTGGACACGGCCAGGCCCCCGGCCCTCCCCGCCCCACCGTCCCCACCGTCCCCACCAGAGCACTGTCCCCGCCCGCGCACCTCAGGTTTTCCCAGTGAACTTCGTCAGAGTATTCGGAGGCGGGCGCTCCGGCGGGCACACGGCTGCATCTGGGGACGGGCTCTGCCCGCGGGGCCAGCGGGGGCGGCCGTGCTGGGAGGGGTCCCGGGCCCCATCGTGCGATGTTCAGGTTCCCGGGCTTGCCCTTAATTCCCGCTGGGAGGCAGCGACTCGGGGGATGTTGTGGGTTCGGGAGCCTCCGGGACCCGAGAGGCTGAGCCCCAATGAGCGAGAGTCACGTGTAGACGCAGATGAGGTGAAGCCGAGGTGACGCCAAGGCGAAGCACTGTTCGAGGGAGGACGGAAGAGCGAATGTAAGGGAGGAAGAGTCACCTGAGCTTAGTGAAGTCGAAGTGGAACAAAGAAAAATTGAGACATTAAGAAAGAAAGAACAATGACAAACGTTTGTCGAGTAAATATTTACCTTGGGGAAGCTGCCAGGGAGCTCGAGTGGAGGTTCTGAAGGCCCGAAGCAGCCCTGGGGCTCATCCCCCAGAGCCCATCCCTCAGAGCCCATCCACAGAGCCCATCCACAGAGCCCATCCACAGAGCCCATCCCCCAGAGCCCATCCCTCAGAGCCCATCCACAGAGCCCATCCACAGAGCCCATCCACAGAGCCCATCCCCCAGAGCCCATCCCCTGGAGCCCATCCCCTGGAGCCCATCCCCTGGAGCCCATCCCCCGGAGCCCATCCATGGAGCCCATCCACAGAGCCCATCCCCCAGAGCCCATCCATAGAGCCCATCCCCTGGAGCTCATCCCCCCAAGCTCATCCCCCCTGAGCTCATCCCATGAGCACCTGCAGCAACTGCCATGAGCAGGGCCTGAGCCCCGAGGAGGAGCCGCATGGGGCGCCGGGGGTAGGTCGAGGCCCAGGGCCGCCCCGAGCTGCATGCCTGCAGCAGGGGCTCTCCTGCTCTGCCCCCAGCCTCTGCGACCTCGGGACACATGTCAGGCTTCGCCAGCAGAGCACCCCACATACCCAGGCCCACACAGAGTGAGCCACACCCGAGACGTTCGGGAAACATTCCGTCAAAATGTCGACTTCTGGATTCCCTGGAGGACGGAGGAGCCCGTCGCGTGGGGCCAGCGTCCCGCGTGGCAGCAGCAGGCTGAGGCTGAGCACCTGCCCCGATCTGTCCTCCTCCCCTCACTCGTTCCCCCGGGCCCGGGCACAGCGAACGGCCAGCGCGGTCCCTCCTCTTGGCACCGTCGCCGTCGGTCACCCGGCAGTCAGAGCGGGGCCTGCAAGGCTGGAGCCAGTGTGCAGAGGATCCGAAAGCTCCCAGGCCCCCCGCGGCCCAGCGGTGACCTCAGCGTCCCGCTCGCGTCCTTCGCTTCCGCCCGACTCCACCTCTGCTTTACGGTCACGTTTGGTGGCCTTTGTGCAGTAAATAATCTCAGACGGTAACAGTGAGCTGGTTCCTCCAAACTGCGCACACCGGGAGGCAGAAATGCTTACTCGGTGAGAGCGAGAGCTGGATGCCAAGGATGGAATTCTGGAAGCTTCTCAGACAGACCTTAAGGACTTCCTGCAAACACTAAATCTTTGTCTTTCAGCCCTTTTTAAAACGACTTCCATAAAAGAAAATCTATTTTGACCAGACCGCACACAAACACGAGGTTAAAAATGTTTGCCTGACACTTTCCAACACCCCTGCTTTGAATGCAGCAGTTTGTTTTGCTGCCATATTTCTTTCAAACGATGTGCTTCGTGAGAATTTTAGATTCATCAAAATACCTATGAGCAATTTTTTTTTTAGTAGAAAGTGTTAGCTAGCTGCTTGCATGCTTTTGAATGTGAGAGATTCTGCCATATGTTACCGTATCGTTTAGATTATGTCTAAGCGACGCCAAAAATCTGGAGGGAAGAAAAGGAGGTTCTATTATCCACACGCTTTATTTGCAAGTCACCAAACAGCTAGATCACCCAGCTGTGTGGCACCACACAGCTAAAACATCTGGGTGATTAGCTGAATTATTCATTTTCATCAAGATATTTTGTCCTCCTCTAGACAATATCTGAGCCTCCCACGCGGCTGTGGGTAGCATACGCGTGTGTTGACACGCGCACGGGCATCCGACAGTGACACAGTGAAACGATGGGTTCAGACATGAAGTGCAGGGTCCTGGCCCCTACCTTCCTGCTGGGTACGTCTAACCACCCGTGGCTCTGCTCCCATCCGCCCCGCTCCAGCCCTCGGAGTCGGGTGAGGTCGGCTCCCGGGGGCCCAGATGCCAGGCCTGCTGTCCCGGGCTCAGGGCTCCGCCCCCAAGCACACACGCACACGCACACACATGTGCAGGTCACGTGGGCACGTGCAGGGGAACACGGCCAGGCCTGGGGGAGGTGCACGAGCACGTGGTACCTCTGAGCAGGTGTGTGATGCGCTGGGATGGCGCCGCCTTTACTTGCATCATCTCACTCAATTTTCACAATCCACCACCTCCCTCCCTGCCTCTCTCTCTCTCTCTCTCTCTCTCTCTCTCTCTCTCTCCCTTCCACAGCTAAGAGGACTCAGAAGGCAGGTTCCAGCGGGGGTAATATCTGTGTTTGAAGCCCGCCTGACTCCCAGGGGCGTGGGGGGCCTCCGGGCCTGTCCTCGGCATGGCTCTGGCTGAGCGCCTCCTGCAGGACCGGGTGCTGACCCCGACCCTCACTGCCGGGCCCTAGTTAGGCCCCTAGAATCTCCACGGGTTCCGGGCAGAGGCGGGAGGACAGTGACTGTTTTCACAACCGTGGCGCCCGCCACCTGAGCACGACAGCCACAACCCGCGCCGCAGCCTTCCAACCTGCGCTGCTGTCATTCCCGAATCTTCCCCAGGTTGGTCTCGACTGCTGTCTCCCGTTGGCAGTCGGCTTGGACCTGGAACGTGTCGAGCGAGACCGTTCAGCTCTGCGGGGACGGGGCCTCACGTCCCAGCTGCGGAGATCTCCGCTGCTCGAGTTTCGGGGGGTCCCGCGTCGTGTGCCCGTAGCGCTTCTAACTTGGCTCCGCTCGACTCTGCCTTGAACGAGGCACGTGCCCAGGGGAAAAGATGCATTCTCCGTGGTGTTCTCGGGACGGCGGCAGGCGTGACGTATCCCACCACGGTACGGGGGGCGGGGGGGACAACAGACGGAATTGACCACAGAAAACGTGGGAAACCGAACAAGCAAGTAACTGTCCTCCCCATTATTTCATTACGGCTGACAACAGAATGACACGAGGCAGTGAGCGGCTCCCAGGATGGCCCGGCAGCCGTAAGAAACTCAAAACACGAAGAGTGTCTCCAGGACCCAGCAGAAGTCATCCGACACGCGATGTACGGTAAGACCCTGGTGTGCTGATCACGGCCCTTCTTTTCCCCGAATGGCCCCCAAATAGCGACCCTAAACACTTCCCACTCCTCGACTGCTTACACGGTCTTACTGTCGTGGGAATCCGCAGGCGAATTCAAAGTCAGCCGCCAGCGGCCCCTTGTGAGGTGACCCAGGAGTTTTCCTTCCTCCTTGTTTCACCTCCGGGGATCGAGCCACCCCCAGATCCGTCCACAAATGCCAGGACACAGAGTAAAAGAAAATCGCCACGTTGCACAGTAACGACATAGGTGGGAAAACGCTCAATACCTGCTCTTTTGTGACACTCCAGATTGTTGTTTTTTTTTTAATTTTTCCCTTAGGTTTAGAGATTCGGTGACAACCCGCACACGTCCAGAGCATATGATTCACGGAACGGAGAAAGGTAGGAGGCTCCGTTTTTCACTGGTAATAAGATCCGTCAACAGCGGGCAATGAGCTCTCGTGATAATACAAGTTGTTGGCGCTAATTTCATGCAAAGACCTTGAACTACTTTATCCTGCGGGGCCCTCACACCAGCAGAGCATCATCCACCTCAGAAAGAGGGGAGCCGGGAGGCTAAGCAGCTTGCCCGGGCCTGCGGCCGGCTGCTCCACGGGCCATCTTCCTGCCCTCCCCTTCTGTCCTCACGGCGCAGCGCCAGGGAGCCCGGGGTCCCCATCACAGCTGAGGAAGGACTTAAACTCTAGGCTCCGTCCCACCCCCAGTTGGCCCTTCCCAAACATTAGAGCGTTTCCCGCTCCCCGGACAGTAATGATTCAGGCCCAGCGAACCCAAGAGCGCGGTCTGGCCAACACGCCGAGAACAGGAGAGAAGGGAACAACCCCTACACCTACGTCTGCGGTGTGTCCCACAAGGACTTCAGGCCGCTCACTGCCTGCACCCAGGCCACCCAGACCCCATCCGGGCCTAGCTGGTTCCAACCGTCGAAGGCTGCTACCTCTCTGTTCCGCTGCTTAGAGTTCCCAGGGGGGTCTCATAACCCTTTCCCCCCAAAATGTTGACTGTACACAAATTCCCAACACCGCACACCCATGTTATTAGGCGAGGACAGTGGATGCTGTGCTGCTGGCCCACGTCCCTTGCACCAGGGTGACATCCCAGCCCCAGCCGCAGTGAGTGTCGGTGCCAGGCAACACAAGCCCTGCCCATCGCAGGAGAACTGCCCCAGGCCCAGCTGCTCTACCGTGAAGCTACACCAGTAACCACTGATCTGCTACCTCAGGCACGGAGGGCTGCCCCTGCCTTCCAGGGACACCCGTCTGTGGGGTGCAATGTGTGGGGGCTACCCCCAGCCCCCCACAGGTCCCAGCTGAAGCCAGGCTCCTCAGCTTCTTCCCCTGCCCTTCTGCTTTCCTCAGTCCCCTTCTCCCGAGGGCACCTCCTCCATAAATCGCGTACACAGGAATCCTGGGCGCGGGCTCTGCTCCTAGAAACCACAACAACGATCCTAGCTGCTCTCCCAGACCCAAAACTCTTGAATTCACCCCATCCTGCCCACTGCCTCTAAAATATCCTTCCTCAAACCCAATCTTCCATTCACTCAAGCTCCTGCACCACCTCCTTCCTGCCTGACCAACTCCAAACTTCCATAAAAGGCATCATGTGGTATTTTTCAATCTCTATATAAAGCTTTTCCTACCTATAGAAATAGAAAATGTTCATAATTTATCATGTTCCTGAGCAAGTTATGCCAAAAATTCACTCGATTTTGCTCTGCCAATGTAGCTGCGGGTCTGCGTACCAGGAAGAATGAACAGGCCGAGGTCCAGGAAGCCTCCTGAATCACTCTGTGCCCTCCGGGGATGGAAGGGCAGAGTCACCCCTGGTGCCACAGCTAATAGGATGACCTGGGCCAGGATGGATTACCAGATTCATGACATTCACCTTCAGGGTTGACCGTGAGCAGACTTTTGTCATTAAGTCACAACCTCTGCTTTCTTGGCTCTGAGCGTAGGGCACCCTTCCAATGGTGGGAAGATGGGGACTGGACACGTCTCCCCGAGATTGATGGTAAGCGCACGTGCATGCCTGTAACACAAAGCAGCTCCAGCCGGGGAAGGGGTGGGGGCTGCAGGGTACCATGGCCTGGACACTTAGAAACTTTCAAGGGCTGAAAAGCACTGCACTTCCTGTCTAAATACAGTTGGAGTTTTGCACGGAGTAGGCATTAGAGGTTTGGATGAAGACTGTCCTTAAGCTTCTAACTTTCCCCCCAATAAAAATTCCATCCCATGGATACTGAAAGATTCACTCTCTAGTCCAGAGAAGGGGAATCAACTCTCAGAGGAGATGGACCCCAAAACACCAAGTATTTTCTTGTTTGGGTATGCCTTCCTTGTTTCGCAATTTCCCTTCCAGGGTGTATCCTTTTCCCACTTCTATTCAAAAGTAGCTGCTGTCTTGCTATCTCCTTTTTAAACAAAAAGGGGCTGAACTGGAATCAGGAAACACAGAAGCTTGTATGTGACCGTAGACAAGTCATTCTCTCTCTCTCTCTCTCTCTCTCTCTCTCCCTCGGTCTCATTTCCCTCATCTGTGAAGAATGAGGCACTGGACCAGATGCACCCAAGCTCCTGACTTTTGCCAATGTTGTATGAGCCTTACTGACAGCAGAGGAGTGTAGGCTTAGCAACTCAGAATCCAGAAGCGAATGACCTAGGTTCACAGCCCAGACTTACTATTGTTTGTGTTCCTCGCTAAGTCTGCTGGATCCTTTGAAGAATTGGGACAAAAATGAATCTCTTATGGTGTCGGAGTAGGGATTTAATGCCATAAATATATAGTGCCATATATGCAATAAAAATATGATATGAATTATAATGTGCTTATCATTGTGCCTAGCACATGCAAATATTTAAAAAATATTTAACTGTTATGATTCATCCTTGTTTACCAAAAAAAAAAAAAAAAAAAGAGCAGACTGATTCGCCACTAGAAAGGACTAAGCATTGGTAGCCCCAGGTATAACAACACTAACATTTATCGAGAATTATATGCTAGACGTTGTTTTGAAAATTACCTAAATTATCTCATGCAAACCGCATCATAGTTATATGGGGTTCAAATATGTTCCTCTATTTTAGAGATGAAGAAACGAAGGAACAAAGAGGCTTAAAAAAACAACAACAACTTGCACTCGGTCGTGCAGAATATATTTCTCAATATTTCGCAAGCAGCTCTCAAGGACAAGCAGCCCTAATTTGAAGCCTGTGCCATTTCCCTTGGTGTAAATCTTCCCGCGTGGCCAGTTACAAGCTCCCGACGTGGTGCCCCTGCACGCAGACCTGGGAAGAGATGGGCACGGTCGGCCCTCACAGCCCGTGGAGCGCCCCGCACCCCTCTGGACGCCACGGGGATGTCGTGGAGTGAGCCATCCCTGCCCCGGGCACCGCAGGCTCGTGTCCCCCTAGTCCTGTGGCTCCGCACCACTCAAAATGCAAAGTCACACATTCTCCTAATAAAACATCCAATTTTAAAAGCAAAACTCCTATTTGCTTGTGTTTTAGAGGGCAAGTCCGACTAGAGTCTGAGCTGCATATTAACCACGCATCCATCTCCTTTTTATTAGCGGAAGGGAGTCACTGCCTCACGTCTACAGGACCTACAACTGATTTCTCTCCTCTGCTTCGGTGTCTACCACAGTTAATATCGTAATTTGTGAGGTACGATAAACAATGTTAAAAAAAAAACAACTGATTTTTCTCTTCATTTATAAATTTAATCTAGTCGACAACAATGTATGAATTTCCTGGTCGGTATGCTTCAAAACGTCTGGGTTGCCCAATTACTGTATATGATGAAAAATGTATATTGTGCATTCTTTCTTATTGGGTATTTTATGCAAATTAATGTTTCTCAGTTGAAATTGTTGATTCATTTCTGCTAGCTTATTAATAACACATTACCAGATGTTTCTAAATCTCTCCATACTACTCTAATTCTTGATCAAGCCTGACATACAGAATTTCACCCAAAGAGCCTTTTCTTTCTAGTCTTAATTTAGAATATGCATTGACTTAGCATATAAAATTTTACTATAAGGATAAATACGAATGTTCTCCACTTCTAATCCTCTGTGGTGACTACAATACCATTTGGGGCACCTTAAAGCAGCTATACATGTTACTCACAGATGACGTGCCGTAGCAAGCAAGGTGTCAAAGTGTAACCACACACGCCCCCAAACCACGAGCATTCAGCATTAAGAAGGGCCCAGTTCAAGCCCTACCCACACCCTTCTCAGGTCTACAGGTCCAAGAAGGGCAAATTGGGCCAGAGGTAGAAGTTGCCTTTGGTGTTTTCCTTCTCGTATCCTTGCAGCACCCATGCTTCCCTCAGAGGTCTCAACCTTTGAGACCTTCAGAATAAATGAACCCAAGCTTAGTGCTCATCTGTTAGTAACGTGAGGTCATCCTAGGCCCCATTACCAAACGTCTTCATCTTAAATGACAACTGTGGAGAAGGGGCCATGATTGGCCCAAAAGAGAGACTGTTCAAAGGTGGGATTCAGGGACTTCCACCCCAGAAAGTTTTTAATAGGAGGACATCTCTTGCCAATCTCCCACCACGCCGTGTCCACCACTGTCTACCCATTTAGAGCACCACCCCCACCCCCACGCTCTCATCCCCCACTCACCTTGGCCCCTCACCTCCACATGATCCCCAAACAGTAATTCCCCATGCACCAGTGATAACCTACCTCCTCTCTTCCCTAATGTTTACTAAGTACCCACATGGCGTGGCCCAGCTTCCGAATGCTTTATATACATTAAGTGGTTTCGTCCTCATTCCACCTCCGTGAGGTAAGTACTGTTCCCCCTTTTCCACATGTAAAGAAACTAAGACACAAAGAGGTAAGTCACTCCCCGGGCGCCCACAGCTGCCAGGTGGCAGGTCTATCCGCCCTGGCAGCCTGGCTTCTAACCGGCTGTCCTCCACCACCACACTTGGCCGCCTTCCGCAGGCCGCATGCAACACTACTCTCAACCTCTCCTCCATTTAACCTGAGGAATTGGATCGCGTCCTCTCCCCACCAGTCCCCACCCTGATGCTGAGTCTCCCAGTCAGGTTTTGGTCCTCTCGCCACCTCTATTAACCTGATGACAGAAACTCTGATTGCAATCATCGTCTTCAACACCAAGGCTGCTTCTGTGTTGACGTGGCACTGAACCAGACCTTTTACTCACCACTGGTGAAAGCTGTTTAATATTTTTAATAAGGCTGTCTTGGTTTTGAAAGGGAACAAATTGGAAGAAGGTGTTTTTCACCCAGCTTCATTGTCGAACTAGGTGACATCAGGGGACCTGCATCTATTTCTGCTGGGGCTGTTACTTCTCTGGAGCTTCAGAAGAGCCTTGCCCCTCCTGATACTTGCGTTGTCTTCCCAGGAAAACCGTAGGCAGAAGCACGGCTATCAGATGATCTTTTTAAAAATTCTGTTCATTTCATAGCTGCTACTTAGCGTTGGTCTTACTATTAATATCTGAACACAAGGAGAACATGTGAGAAGGATATAGTTGGACAGTATATTTAAAGAAGGTAAAAATGAAGAAACAAGATGATTTCAGATAATTCATCTTTCTAAACAATACTTTAGAGAGGAATACAGAATGATTTTCGTTTAGGCATAAAACAGTTACTGAATATTGAACTACTGAAGAGACCGATCCCTAAATCAGTAATTCAGCAAATACATATTGAGGGCCAATGGTGTCAAGTTTACTAAGCACTTATTTTTGTACCAAGAACGGTGTTAACCACTATACGTTGATGACCTTTTTTAATTCTCACAACCAGCTCTCTGAGCAACTATTATTCCTCTTTTTACAGATAAGAAAACTGAAGAGGGGAAGTAACTTGCAGCCAATGAGTGGGTCATGCAGCTGGTGAATTGGAAGGACCAAGATTTAGGTCCAGATTTATCTGACCATATAGGCCCAGAGTCTTCATCACTGTGCTTTTGCTATCCTCCAAAAAATGAAGAAAGAGAAATAAGAAGTATTTATTGCTTTCAAAGAGCGTACCGGTTGATAGGGTAGATGACACATTTAGGAAGGACTATGATGCAAGAGGGAGTAGAGCATCACCCTAGAGAGGAAGACACTGGCATCTAAGGGAGTTCAGGGATCCCTGGGTGGCGCAGCGGTTTGGCGCTTGCCTTTGGCCCAGGGTGCGATCCTGGAGACCCGGGATCGAATCCCACGTCGGGCTCCCGGTGCATGGAGCCTGCTTCTCCCTCTGCCTGTGTCTCTGCCTCTCTCTCTCTCTGTGACTATCATAAATAAATAAAAATTAAAAAAAAATAAACTTTGTAAGGGAGTTCAGAAGAGGCTAAAGGAATCGCAGCCAGCTTCACGGAGGAGGTGGTATTCAACTGAGTTCTGAGAGATTTTTAACCAAGAGGTTCGAAGAGAGGGAATGGTGGGCACCAAGGCCCAGAGAAGCAGAAGCTGAGAGTGAGTCTGAGGACTTAGAGAAGCAGTGAGAAATGAACCAAGTCATGCTCACCACTGGGTCTCGAGCACTTCTTCTATGTGCTTAGGACCGTGTAGAATGAACCAGTGAATGTGGGTAAGATGAGTAGACAACAGACTTTGGAAGACCTTGAACATCTCACAATAAAAGACTGGATGTTCTTCTGTGAGCAGGGGAAAACAGAGCTTTGAGAGACACAATCCGAGCTTTATACTAATTAGGAAGTTCGTCAAAGGACAGACTGGCTCACAGAAAGACTCAAAGACGCGAAGCTGATAAACAGTCTGCGCAAGAGGGAATGAAGGTGGTGGCCGTTAAGGTAGAGAAGAGGAATGGACTGCCACGGGCTAACCCCCGATGAGCTTCCCCTTCCCCTGTAACTCCTCCTTCCTCATCTCATTTGGATGCAATAGAAATTCTTTATATTGATGCAAATAGCACTGGCTATAAATAGTGCCTCAACTGAAGATGAAAAACAAGTACTGAATTAATCATCTTAATATTGTGTCTATAGGGTCAACCACTGACTATTCCCAAACACCGGCCTGGAAATTTCTAAATATCTCTCTGTTGGTTAAAGCCCATACATCAGCCCAATTTGGGGCTGAGGTGGCTTTTTTTGTGGGGGCTTTTTGCTGTTGTTTTGCCTCAGGATAAAGCCAAGATCATCTTCAAATTACCACCGCTGTGACATTTAGCCAGTCAACGACCATCTGTTTCAACTCTCTGCCCTGACCAGGGGTCCACCTACACTTGTCTAAACCCAAGAGTCACAGTCACATTCTCTGAATTCTGCAAGAAAAACAGGAACTATCGAGCCTGGGCCTGTATCTCACACCTTCACAGTTGGGAAGGTCTTCACTGCTGTTAGCATCCCATTTCAAGGTAAAAGAAAAGAATCTCTGCAAAATACTTCATTTTGAAATATTAGCTGATACCAGCAGGGTGACAGGGAAGCTGGGCTAGAGAGGACTGAAATGAGATCTATTGTTTGGTCTCCTTCTTCCTGGAATAGAGAACCCAGAAAATGATGGACCACATGTGTCCAGTTTCTTTTTCCTTCCTTGGGCCTAGGAAGCTTCCATGTGCCCATCCTGCCATGGGGCAAAATAGGGAGGTGAGATAAGGCCCTCCAAACCCTCCCCTCTGGGGAATGAAAGCTCCCTCAGGGGAAATGCATCAGGTCTAACTTAGAGGAGCACTGATTGATGAGACTTATGTCCACAATGTACTATTAAGTGAAGAATGTTTCAAAGCAAAGTTACAGAAAAGAACTGTACTTCTACCCCAAAGTGTTACCAGTGCTTATCTTCTAAGTGCGATTATATGCCTTTTGGGGGTCTTCTTTTTCTTTACCTATACTTTCACATTTATAATTTAAAAATTGCTCTTGCAACAAGAAATTTTTAGTTTTAAGAAGTGTAACAATGATTACAAAAATATGTATTGGCAATAGCTGAGTATGGGAGCTCTTACAGGGAAACAGTCTTGTGACAATGCCATGTTTCACCAAAAGCAAGGCTGGCACACAACTGAACTATCTGGAACAATTCCCCAGCCCAAGGCTCCCCACGGCTGATGCCACCCAGTTGTCTTTACTACAATTACTGCCCGCAAACAGGACATGGGGGTTGCCCAACAGACACCCAATCTTCCCCAGCAGTAACAGCCAGAAACACAGAAAGGCTGTCTTCATTCTCTTTTCTCCCAACACACTTACCCTCTTCGGTCCAGACTTTCTGGAAACGAGACAACATTCATCATCATCACCTACTAAAATTGTGCCTCTACTGGTGACTAGAGAGGACACTTCCTCATCTCAGAGACGCCTGAAGTCCAGTATCCTTTTCTCTGGCCAAACTACAAAGTCCCTTAGAAGCAAATTTTCCGAACATGCTGGTCTGTCTTCCAGTGATCAAGCCAAACGTTACCTTCCTCAGATAACTTAAGAATGTAAGAAACAGACACTGGAAAGGACAGGATCCAACCACACCTCAACCATCTTTCTCCTCTCTGTACTCACCCCTCTGGCTCAACTACAAAGAAAACAAACCCAAAAAAACAGAATCCTTTTCAAGGTCTTGTGTCCTTTGTAAGCAAATCCGTCGCACATGGAATGCATCTCAATTTAATTCACTGATGGCACGTATCAGAATGAGGTCAGAATGCATTTTTTGGAAACGTTCAATCATTTTGCCCATTTTCCCTAGTAAAGCATCTCCTTAACCCATATGCCCACTTAAAACTATTTTCCTTAACTATTCTCTTTAAATAATAAGAATGATTATTATAACTTCAATAAAGAGTAAAATGTTGACCTATACTTTCCTCATAATTGGCCATTTCTAAGAGAAATCAAAGTGGCTTGTAGGTCATACAGACAGAAAGCATCCCTTTTAGAACTGAGATGGAACTTTAAAAATAAAAAGGAAACCAGCATATGTGCTCCCACTAAGCCTTCTCTTTATCTTCTTTCTTTTAGGGGGAAAGGAGGGTCAGAAGAAGAGCACAGCTCTTGATTCATGATGTTCTCTGGCTCAGGAACAGGGATTCAAGCCACCAAAAGAGGGTCCAGGGTGCCACAGGCATGACTTCCCTAGATGCCCTCCCCAAACCCTGTGTTAGCTCCCTCTTCTCACAACCTGTTGTGCTTAGTGCCACCTGCCATTTTGGCTTCACCTAACAGGGCACAAACGGCCCAATCTTCACACACAGTTGTCAGCTGTAGCCCCATCTTTATTGTAACAGAAAAGCAGTCAAAGAATATGCCATCTCTGTTAAGCTCAACAATGAGCACAACGGTTGATTAGCTTTTAGTATGACCTGTTGGGGTCTAAGGAATATTTTATGAATGGCAGCCACTGTCATACAGGAAGCGTGACCCTGCTAAAGAACGGGCTTATAACTCAGAGAGATAATGCATATGGTGCTAACCCAAATGCCCATAGGGGCCCAGCAGATAACAAAGAGCAAGGGAAACTGCGGGTAAGGCAGAGAAAGAGCTGGGACCTGAGGAGAGACTGGGCCCTCCCACTGAAAGACGACAGGTGATTGCAGCCAAGTATCAACAAGCGTTCAGTGCTGTCAAATCTAATTTTTCCACCATGAAAGACCTGTCATCCTTCTTAGATGCTTAAAGTCAGGATCAGATTGACCGGGAGGTTCCAAGTTTAGGTGGATGCTTTCAGAACAGAGATTCGGTCGACTGCCGGAAGGGACCCGGAGACCACAGCCCAGCAAGTCCAGAGGCAACCAACTCCAAACACCATTACATAGCCCCAAATCTTTTCATTTTTTTGTACTCAAAAGGGACTAGTTTCAGGAAATATTTTGGAACAAGAGTATTTTGATATGTCTCAGGTACCACAATAGTGACTGCCTATATCGTCCAAGTTCCAGCCTGAAAGATGGTTCAGCTCGCCTCTTCTTAGGGAAGACACCAGCTACAACTACTCAAAAGAAAGAAAAAAAAAGGCAACTAAAACAATTGGGTAAATGGAGGGATTTCTATGTGATTGATTGATTAATTACTTTACACAAGTCTCTTCGATCCTGGAAAGGTTCAGCTGGAGAAGGCTTCACATATCTGAATCATGCAAATTCCTTGATTTGCGTTATTTATCACGCACTAAGTTAATGCCAAATCCCCACCCCATTTCTGTTGTGTACATCCCAGCCATCCCGCTACTAAACCATTTAGATCTTTAAGAGACAATGATCCAATCAGAACTTCCCTTCTTATGCAATAACACAATTCTTAATAACACAAGACCTGAAGTTATAAAAACTGTTATCTCAAACATGATGATTAAGTTCCTTCCACATGCCCGTCTTAGACACTGGGGGAAAAAATGGATAAAGCAAAGTCCTTGTTCTATGTGAATTCCAGTCTGAGTGGGTGTCAACCATATAAAAAAACTAACCAAATGACAATGTGAGAAAAAACATGTGTCTGAAAAAAAAATGCTATGGTATTACTTGCTGGTGTGGGAGTCCCTCAATCTGCCTGGGAGGTAGAGAGAGGGACATGTGAGCTAGTCGTTAAATGACTGAAATACAGGAAGGGCTGTTCCAGAACATGACACCTTGTCTAGAATTTCATATTCATAAAAATCCATTATCTGGTTACTAAGTGATGACCAAATAAATGTTTTGTTTGGTTTGTTTTCATTGGGGGTTTTTGTTTGTTCGTTTCTTTGTTTGGGCTTTATTTTTATGAAGAGCACCTGAGAAATTTATAAACTCTTTTACTGAGTCCCCATATTGTCCTTGAATTTAGTTGGGGTCAAATTATAAATGTTTCTCATCTCTTTCCCTAGCTACTTTCTTTAAATAGGATCCCATAAAGTGACACAATGACATTTAATAATAAACTCAATGCATAAAACTGCTGAAGTGTTTGAAAAATATAAAAGCTTTATGACAATACATATCAAATGATACAGAATATGAAAAGTCCTGGAACATTAGCAGGATTGGCTAGAAATAAACCTATCATAAATTAACTTCAGTTTTATGCAAGTAGAAATGGCAATTATGTGGAAAGGAGGAAGATTTTTTTCAAAACCAATACTTTTTATGTTACTGGATTGATGTCCCAACACCATGGATGACCCAGTGTCATTTGATGACTGTGCCAGCCTACTTAATTCTTGAGACCTTAATCATGGAACTTCCCACAGGAGATGAACTATGGGCGAAAAATCATTGTGGTTTTTTGTTTGTTTGTTTGTTTGTTTTGGTTGTTTTTTTTTTTTTTTTTTTTTTTTTTTTGGTAACCAGACAGAAAAACAAAAGTCTGAGATCCTGTTAAAAAAAAGAAAGAAGAAAGAGAAAGAAAGAAAGAAAGAAAGAAAGAAAGAAAGAAAGAAAGAAAGAAAGAAAGAAAGAGAAAACAGCATGCATTTATTTTCAGATTTATCATGCCACATGCCTTCAAGAAAATTATCATTTGTCATTTTGGTTTCTACATTTAAAAACCTGATAAAAGATAGGCTAAATCAAATGCTTTTAGCAGGCACTTAATGAATTCCCCCTACTAATGTTTACATGACGAGGCTATCTATTTGTACATCATCTGTCATTTGTCTCCAAAGGATTCTATTTTCTGATATGATACTTACAGTGTGTTATGAATCAGCTAATTATGCAATAACCTTTACCAGAAGCAAAACCAAAATTACATGGATTTCAGGTCAGTTATTTCTAATCCTCATTTTAAATCACATCTGTCTCAAGTCAGGAGAAGAAAAGAGAGGCGGTTGGTAAACAAGCCACCTACAGCTAAAGCCAGTTGACGGACTTGTTTTGTTGGACAATAATAGCTCAAAGAGCCATAAAGCAAATGATCTATATTTTCATAAACTAAGTATCACATGTAAACACATGATTTTCATTCCAGCTAGTGATACAAGTCGGTTCGGACTCACTGTCTCTGTCTGGTGAATTGCTTGTGATACAGAGAAATAATCTCTAATGATTTCCAAACTGCTCTCCTTGGAACGGAATGGATAATAGAGCGGAACAGCTCACTGTTTCAATATTTATGCCCATTCAAATGGGTTCAAATTCTTAATTTTTTCTATTTTTCATTGAATGTTTGAGGTCCAAAAATTGTCTCGGTGATGGAATATGTTCTGCCTCGATGTATTGTGATCTTTGGGCAAAATACGTTGAATGATGAAATGTCTGCCCAGCCCCCCCACCCCGTTTTGCTCTTCCTACCCCCGCCCCCATCCCTACTCTCTCCCTTGCTACCATTACAGTATCTGGCACATTCATGATTCCTAGATCACCAGATGAATGTAGAGCAGTTGTTCAAAAGAGGGTGGGTTAGGGAGAATGGCTTCCTCCTCCCTCTCGCTTCTTAGTGCATGAGCATAAAAGATACTCTGTCATCGTTGGTAGATGGGCCATGTGGGTCAGCCCACACATTGGCCTGTGAGCCAGTTGTTCCAATCAGATGAGTCAGGAGACACCGGAATGTTAGTTTCCTCAAGAGGGTATTTGTCACCGGCTCTGAAGAAAAGGCACAGTGCTTGTTACCACCAAGCCCCATGACAGGGAAAGGCCTTGCTGGGACCTTCCTCGCGTGATTTTTCTATAGTGAGACTGTCTCTCTCTCTATCACCCCCTCGTATCATGCAACACAACCTATATATGAACGCTAACGGGAAGGGTGCTGGGCCAAACACAAACACTTACACGTTCTCATCTAGGGTTTCAGGACCCTCCCAAGAAGGGATGAGGAGGGACTGGATCCACTTTTAGGCACTACCTTGACTTTCTTTACTCATGATTTCTTCACAGACCCACACCTTTTAGCAAAGCACATGCGTTGACAACAATCCACTCACGGCACAGAGAAACGTCTATTCCTAAAGCCTTCCGAGACCCTTTATTTCTGTCAGATTGTTTTTCTTTTTTTCTAAGATTTATTTATTTATTTATTTATTTATTTATTTATTTATTTATTTAGAGAATCTGGAGCAGACTCTGCTGACCACAGAGCTAGACACGGGGCTCACTCTCAGAACCCCAAGATCATGACCTGAGCCAAAACCAAAAGTCAGACGCTTCACCAGCTGAGCCACCCTGATGCTCCAGCAGATTATTTTCCTGATTCAAGGAGGAAGAAACATTTTCTACACGCTCAGCAACCAGATTGCCACCTATCAGATCTAATAAGCGCTCATATATTCTTAAGTGATGAAGAAAAGTGTTACTGGGAAGCAAAGGCCAAATCTCTGCGCTTTTAGGAATTTGAAAATAGCCCATGAAAAGAGGCCTTTTCCCCATCATTGGGTAAACCACCAGACAGCACTTTTCAAGAAGGGGTTACAAACCCACCTGCCAATCCAGCAGGACAAGGATGCTTTGGGGAACGATGCCGAGCATCCACTGCCGTCAAAAGCCTCAGAGAAAATATCGGTCCTCAAACTACTATTTTCTTTTCCTCTCAGAGCCAGATTTTTTAAAGGACTTTTTAATGCTGGCTCTCTTCACCTTTACACCTCCCACTCAGTCCTCTTCTTGAATTCTTGCATTCTCATTTTTCTTCCTCTCCCTACAACAGTCTCCCCAGATCCTAACAAATCCTTTGGATCCCTACGTAGAAATTGCCCTTTTTTGAGATGGTTTTGTCAATCTCGTCACCAAGCCAAGCGCTCTGACTCCTCATTGGTGTAGTACAGTCTATTGTCATCATCTACTTCCAAAGGTAGCCTTGAGAGAGCCAGAGTCTGGCTGTCAGGCTTGCAAAATCAGAAAGCAGATTTTGGAAACACATCAAGAACACACTCGTTTTTTTAATGACGATCTCATATTAAATCGAGCTCACAGAAACCAGTATATAAATCAGAAAGTCAATTTGTTTCTAGAAAAAATAACTGCCTTTTGCACCAGAGTATGCCCACGGGTGTCCTGCCTACAGAGGTCAGACGTCACTCAGGTTGCCTGGAGGACATGGGACCAGATGGAGGCAAACGCAGGAAGTCCTGCAATTCAAATGTCGCAGCTTCCTGTTAAGTCTGCCTTCACCTCCAACAAAGTCCCAGCCCTGCAGTGAGACCCAGATACGCGAAGTCTGTTGCACTATGCTCGCTCTCCTTACCCCGGATGGTGCTCGGACACGATGAGCAACATTGGTCTCTAGACTCTGCTTTTCTATTTACTATACATTGGGCTACAAACATTCTAATTAACCACTTTTTTTTTTTTTTTTTTAGAAACCGTAATGCAGGATGCAGTTCAAGTCCTGCTGGCCTTGGACCTAATCTCTTTTGCATGACTCCAATTTCTTCTGTATTGAATTATCAGTTTGTCTTAAATGGACCCATTTCCAAATTCTGAGCTTTGTTCCCTGTATCTCCTACGATGACCAGCCTGACTCCCAGAACCCGTGCAGATTTAAGTCTTACCCCAAAATCTGTTAATGGTCTGGAGGAAATTAAAGAATCCGAGAGCTGACAAATTCCATCCTCAACATCAAGTCGGCCTTGCTGTCTCCCATAATTAAGTCCTCATGTCAGCAGCGCATCGGTACCTGGGGACATGCTTTGTTCCCCTGTGGCTGAGTTCTTGCCCTGGGCACAGTTCCTTTTGGACTAGAGTCTTGTTGGCTGCCTTCATGACAGGTGCCTGCACCCGGCTACTCCTCCCAGACCTCTCTGATACCGACCTGCCCTCTCCAACCTCCACGTATGTGTTCTCTGCCTCTCTCCTGCTTACAAGCCCATCCCAGCACCCATATTGCTCTGATGAATCATCTCATCCTCAGCCCCAGGCCCTTCTCACCTACTTCCCCATCTCTGGTTCAGCCCGTGTCATCTTTTTTTCTCCTACCAGACAGAGACAAAAAAAAAAAAAATGAAATGAATTAAATTTTCATTCTCCAACTGTTCGTGTTGACATTAGCTAGTCACATAATGACTTAAAAATAAAGATATCACTTAGAGGTTCTTCACCTCTCTTTGGAAATATACTGAAATAACATGAATTCAGTCCAGATTAGCAGGCACTTCCAAACTGCACCACAGAGAAGAATACTGGCTTAGGAATCAGAAAACATGACCTACTTAATAAATGTCTGCTGTCAATGGAGCACATGCCTTTGCTTCTTTATCCCTAAGTTAAAATGACAGGGCTTCCCCCCAGTGATTTCTGAAATCCTTCCCAATTCTGAAAATTCTATGACCACGAAAAGGATCATTTTTATCATGTGTGTACAAATGTATTTATTTGTATGTTTATGAGTATTTTTGCTCTGGAAAGAGAAAAGGTGTGCTACAGCCATTTAGTGATGTGGCTTGCTAACCGAACCAGAGACTGACTGTTCACAAGAAGCTTTTAGTTTGAGAAATTCCTATAATTTTGGGCAAAACTAAGGCTATAAAACAAAAGGAATGAGATAGGGCCTCTCCCTGCAGCCCACTGACCTATGGCCACAGGCCTGGCTCGGGCTGGGACCCCCAGAAGGGGGAACAGCTGGGACCTGCTGGGACAGCACAAGCTACCTCATGCCAGCCAATGTTGCGGAGGATCTGAAGCTACCCAGAAGCAGTTTGGCTGCCCCCCAACCAGATTATAAATTCCTCAAGGGCAGGGAACACATCCTTTATAGTTTTCCTGTATCCATATGGTGCAGAAAAAAAAAAAAAAAAAGATTTTCAGCTAGCAGCGCAGCAGCCAGAAGCTAAAGAATGTTATCCGCCCCCATCCCCAGCCAGCCTCCTCCCTTATAATCACAAGAGGAAGACATTCAGGAATAGCTTTTAAGAAGTGCCTCCCTCCTTCCTGCCTAAGAGGATATGTAAGTAGTTCAGGTTCTCCCACACTTGAAGGGGGGACTCAAGTCCATTGATGTACTGAATGAGATGCTCCCGTATCAGACCGACAAGAGGCCAGCCAAAGTCCATTTCGTTCACTTCCCGCGACAGCGATCCGCCGGGCTAGCAGCACCCCCTTCCCTATGTAAGGCTGACTTAGCTGAAAAGCCAGACCAGAGACAGACCCTGTTCAGGCACCAGCCCTGTGGCTGGAATCTATGTGATGAGAAACAGCCCAGCCAGAGTCAGCGGGCCCCACCTGGACACCTGCGTTATGGTGGCAACGTTGGCCGGGGCCAGCCCAGCCCGAGTATGTCTGACTGTGGTGTCTGAGGGGGTCCACCCAGGACTTTGGAAATAAGAACATGTAAGGAGAAGTGGGAACATTGCACGGCACACCCAAATAACCCCAAAACTTAATTTTGTCCCCTGACAAAATGGCACATTTCAATGAACTTGAACACCCAGCCGGGTGAATGACTGGTCTACCTTCCTTGCCTGGACTAGAAATGAAGTTTCAACTGAGGGGCTGGTCCTCTCTCTTTATAATTTATCACTGCCAGCCTCGTCATCATAATTGTCATCAGTTACTAAAGTAACCCAGTCTTGTGACAAAAAATGCAAACAGTCTATAAGGAGATAAAGTAACATTTCCTTATTCTTTCTTATTTACCCTTTCCCCAGCCCCAGTTTGACCCTTGTGACCTATTTCCTAGAGAGGCTCAGTATTAAGTTTGTGAAAACCTCTCAAAATGTTCCATCCATCCTGTGTAAGTATATATGCATTGAAAAATTACACAAGCTCATACAAACATACACTCATACACACACACATACACACACCCACACGTGTGTGCATCTTCTCGTCACCAGTGATCACAGTACACTGTCGGCAGCATACTCCCACCAAGACGTCTTTGGACATTGATATAAAAACAAATAGATCTCCACAGTCTTCTAAGTGGCTGCATAGTATTCGGCGACCCAGCCCCACCGTCCTCTGCTCTGTGGTTCTCTTCTTTGCATCATCCTTTCTTTGGAGGCCAAGCTTATAATAATGCCTTCTCTCTGAATTTACTGAAGCTCAGTTTCCGGTGCTTGGAGCTTGCTTCGGGGCTGCTCCCACTACTGTGGCTAGTGACTGGTCGTACTACTGTGTGTTGAATCTACCTTGGTCTCTCTGCCTTTTGCACTGCAGACTTCGCTACGCATGGCTGAGAAGCCCTCCTTGCTGCCTTCCCACGGAAACTCACGGTTTCTCTCAACACTTGTTGTGCCTCATGCTCTGCATCCCCCTGTGCTGGGCTGTTTCCAGAGACTTGGTCCACCTACTTGACTTTGCTGACCTTGTTCCCTTCCCATGGTTTAGATTCTTCACGCTGCATATTGACCTAGACCCTCTGTCCCTGAAGGGTAGATCTTAGGCCTTGGACACCCTTTGGAGAAACACACCCTGACTTCATATCTTCATATCCACAAGGTGGGTGACGTTACCAGATACAACATTCTAATTCAATGGACACATCTGCTGTGTTCAGAATGGCCTCATCCTATCGTTTTTCTCTCAAAGTCTCTGCCTTCCAGGTATCCTCATATTCCATAGGAAATTCACTTTATCCTAAGTTACAAAGAAGAAAGAATTTCTGAGCTAAAGAGTCACTAGGGAGATTCTCACCCTACCCCCACCCTTCCTTGAAATATAGATCTGGGGTAAAAACATCATTCTTGCCCAGCCTTTTGGAGGCAGGGAACAAAATTAACTATGCTAACGCAGAAAGTACAGCTCCTCCATGAACTGCTGTTATCCCTCCAGAGAAGTCTCCTTAGGATCTTGAAGTTTGTTAACACCTTCCTATAGCATCATATTTGGATCACACCAGCCCTAAACACATTAGCATTATTGAAACGGCAGATAGCAAGACACATCGGCTTTCTTGTTCCATCGACAGTGGGGACAGGCAGTAGGAGAATTGAATGCAAAGTGCCTCTTCTAAAATCCTACATTGCAGCTGTGCAGCATGTCATAATGACTTCACACACACACACACACACACACACACACACACACACACAAAGCAGGCAAAATCTCCAAGAAGATGTCAATCACATGAAAAAAAGAAACAATAATTAAAGCTCCCAACTAGCCAAGAAATCCTTTCCCTCTTCATTAATGGCCCAAGATTTTTTTCTCCTGGGTGGAGGGCGTCCCTTGTGTAGACACAGCTTGATGGCTGTAAGGTTCCAGCTGTTTAAGTGGAGCCAGCCAATATCCATCAGGATGTTAGACAATTGCCAGGAAAACTCTGACAAGCAGCTCATTTTTCATCTAAGAGTTCGATTGAAATTCTATCTCCCTCACCCATGCAGTTTAATTTAATCGATAGAACATTACACTATGTCACATTTAGTATTAAAAATAAATGATACAGACCAGATATTTGAACACTGGGCATTTGTTTTTGCAGGCATTTTGACTTTCCAGTGGCAAACATCCCAACTTGCAGCGCTAGGAAAGCCAAACACGAAGAAGTGTCGCTTCAAATTAAGCAGTTATCGCTTTACATTTATTGCGGCTTTGGTCCCATACTTTCCTCAGATTTCCAATCCCTTTCAGCTCAACCAAAGTTCTCATTAGCGACAAGGCCCACAGAGAAATGAAAATGCTTGACGGCACAGCCTTTCACATTTATGGATTGCCGTTAGGAGTCGAACATGACAGATGTCCTGGGTAGAAAAGAAATATTTGCAGCAGATTATATCACCACTGTTCATTCAAGTAAACTGAAGCGGCATCACAGTTTAGAATTTCAAAACACAGAGTAGTTATTTCAACATATTAGTGGACTTCTGGGTGATGATTTGTTGCCAGAAGTAATAACCCCAAAGCATAAATCTGAATGTGAGCTAAATCCATGGTTGCACAATGGTTTCCCTCTCCCCACCCCCACCCCCAACCAGTGTTTTCACTTGAGATAGAAGCAGAGAATTTCTGGGCTGGGAGGAATCTTGGAGATCATTTTAACACAACTGTTAAGTCCTGCTTTTTTTAAAATCGAGGAGGAACTTGAGACACCACAGCCTCCGTGCCATGCTCAAGGTTACACAGTGGGTGGCTAAGCCAGCCCTGACTGATTTTGATGTAAAGGTCTCTTCTTCCTTGATCTCCAGAACACCAAAATCCCACCTGCTCATGAACCCCGCCCGATCCAACTCTTACTTTCAGCATAAATGTGGGCTTCCAAAACCTTCTCTCCCTGACTCGCGTGGTCTTCCACACACTCCTAGTCCTGCTGCTGACTTCTCAAATTCGACATGACATATCTTTTCTTTGGTTCCTCAGACCTGACTCAGATTGTTCCCCAGACTGACTCAGCCTCTGTTCCTTGGGCTCTGAGTTGGCCACCACCATGGCTACTGCCTGGCCCATTCAGGTTATACACTTTCCATCAGTGTCTTCTATCTTCTCCCCTTGCTACGCCTCCCAGCCCCAGCCGTATCAGCCTTTGGCTGGGACATCCTTCTTCCTTGTTGCCAGTGTCTACACCATCAGCAGATTCCAAGTGGACCCCTTTCCTCACAGACACACAAAGCTTCCATCAGTGCTAGGCCAACACCAGTGATTGCATTGATACGGCACATTGCTATCATGATTTTTATGTGGCTTTCAGATTTTTTAATTGACGGGTGTTTTTTTTAACAGATAGATCACCACACCTACTGGTAGCAAGCACTCAAAGAAACGGAACTCGTCATATGCTACTGGTGAGATTATAAATTATTACAACTTTGCAATGTCATCTGGTATCTTAAAAATGCATGTACCCCCCAGCATTATGCTCATGCCAACCAGACAAAGTTGCCACAAGGGAATTAAAGGCCAATCTCTGATGAAAGTAGATGCAAACATCTTCAACAAAATAAAAGTAAACAAATTCACCAGTACATTAAAAGGATCACACCCCTGATGAAGGGAGACTTATCCAAGAAATATAAGGATGGTTCAACAGCTGCAAATGAGTCAGTGTGATGCACAAAATGAAGGATAAAAATCATGTGATCATCTAAGTAAATGCAGAGAAAGCATGTGACAAAACTCAACATCCATTTATGATAAAAATTCCCAACAAAGTGGGTATAGAGGGAACATATTTCAACATAATAAAGGCCGTGTATGACGTGCCCACAGCTAACATACTTAAAGATGAAAAGCTGAAAGCCTTTCTTCTAAGATCAGGAATAAGACAAAGATGTGCTCTCAACACAGTACCAAAGTCCTCACCAGAGCAGTTAGGCAAGAAAAATTAAAGGAAAGGAAAAAGTAAGATGGTCATTTTTTGTAGATGGCATATTATACATAGGAAACCCTAAAGACTCCATCAAAAAACTGTTACAATTAAAAAGTGATTTCAGTAAAGCTGGAAGATACAAAATCAAGCACAAAAATCTGTCTCTGTTCACTAATAATGAAAAGAAAAGAATCTCATTTATAATTGCATCAAAAATTAAATACTTAGGAATAAATTAAACCAAGGAGGTAGAAGACCTGTATATTGGAAACTATAAGACACTAATGAAAGAAATTAAAGACAAAATAAAGATATTCCATCCTGACAGATGGAGGAATCAATATTGTTCAAATATCCATAATTCCCAAAGCAATCTATAGATTAAGTGCAATCTCTATCAAATAATGTTTTTCAAAGAAATGAAATAAATAATCCTAAATTTGTGTGGAATTACACACACACACACACACACACAAATAGCCAAAGGAATCTTGAAAACAAGAACCAAGCTGGAAGCATCATATTCCCTAATTTCAAGCTATATTACAGAAGCTATAGTAATTAGAGCAGTGTGGTGCTGGCATAAAAACAGACACTTAGATCATGGAACAAAAGAGAGAATTCACAAATGAATCCATGCATGGGGCTCCTGGGTGGCTCAGTCAAGTAAGTGGCCAACTCATGATTTCAGCTCAGGTTCATGACCTCAGGGTCCTGGGATGGAGCCCCGGGTCAGGCTCCACCCTCGGTGGGGAGTCTGCTTCCGGATTCTCCCTCTCTCCCTCCACCCCTCCCCCCACTCACTCACATGCAGTCTCTCTGTCTCTCTCTGAAATAAATAAATCTTAAAAAATCAAACGAACCCATAGTCAACTAATTTATGATAAAGGAGCCAAGAACTGCCAAAAGGACAGTCTGTTAAATAAATGGTACTGGGAAAACTGGACAGCCATATGCAAAAGAATGAAGCTTAAGACTATCTTATACTATACACAAAAATTAATTCAAGGTGGATTAAAGATTTAAATGTAAGACCCCAAACTATAAAGCTTCTAGAAGAACACATAGGTCATCAGCTCCTTGACATATATCTTGGTGACAATTTAACAGGACACCAAAAGCAAAAACAAAAGCAAAAATAAGTAACTGTGACTACGTCGTACTCAAAAGCTTCTACACAAGCTTTGTTTTGTTTTAGCGAAGAAAACCAACCAAATGAAAAGGCAACCTGCCGAATAGGAAAAGATATTTGCAAATCATACATCTGATAAAGGGGTTAATATCCAAGGCATATAAAGAACTCATACAACTCAATACAAAAAAGTACATGATCCTATTAAAAATGGGCAAAAGAACTGAATAGACTTTTTTAAAAAGAAGACATACAGATGGCCAACAGGTCCGTGAATCATTAATGTCATTGTTCATCAGGAAAATGGGAATCAGAACCACAATGGCACTTCACACCAGGAAGAATGGCTATTTTCACACAAGAAATGTGTTGGCAAGGATGTGGAGGGGAGGAACCCTGTGCACAGTTGTGGGGAATGACAACTGGTGCAGCTACTCTGGAAACCAGTATGGACGTTCCTCAGAAAATAAATAGAATCACCGTATGATCCAACCACTTCACTTTGGGGTATTTATTTGTCATGTGGTGTTTTTGTCTACAACTGTATCACCAGAAACACGTCCTGAGGAAGTCATCAGGGATGGATACGAGGGTGCTCACTATGGTGGTGTTTGTCAATGGGAAATATTGGAAACCACATAAATGTCCAAAAATAGAAGAATGGTCACATAAGCTATGGTATCTTCATACAAAAACAACTCCAATCATGAAGAGTACTGTCGTCGAACATAGGATATGGGAAATCATTTCCACATGAATCACATTCACAACAGAGGGGCATTTTAAGCACCTGATAAGAGTGTCATGATGCCTTTTTTGTTTTTCGTTTTTTTTTTTTCTAATTTACAGTTACAGACCTGGAACTTTACAGTCACCACGTTTGGCAGGGTATAAAAAATATTTGCATTGGTCGCCCTACGTAGTAGAACAGCAAGTTGTTGTATTTTATTCCTTTCATCTGTATTTTCCAAAAGTTCTATGGTAAGCCTGTTGCTTTATAAATAACATTATAAGCTACATCAAAGGGTTACTCAGGAACAATATTGTGAATCTGTAATCTATTCATTCATTCACACCGACGGTGTGTTAAGCACAGCTTACAACTTACACAAAGATAAACACCAGAGAAGTCTCTGAGCGCAAGTAGCTCACAGTCCAGTAGGAGAGGGACGGAAACAGCAGGTGCTGAGCGGCGATGCTTCAGGAGCACAGGAGAGGACAGGCGAGAGGAGGGCAGGTGAGAGGAGGGCACTCCCCACGGGTGCCAGGGAACGACCAAGTCCCATCTCTATCTCGAGGCCCCAGCTTTCCTCCTTGGGAATCGGCTTCCCCAAGCCATGTGTGTACAAGCTCTGGTCTCCCAGGATCCTTCAAACCTTTTGCTCTGAATTTAAGAATGACCTCATTCCGATTGTTGTCCGTCCTTGGGGCCACTGGGAAATGTAAGCCAAGGCGAGGAACACCTCCCGGGCCTCAGAGCACGGAGACACCATGTTCTCCAAGTCGCCTGGACCAGGAGAGAAGTGAGAATTAGGTAACGTGGGTGGCTCAGGTGGCCCAGGCGACACCAGCACGCGTGAAGCCCATGAGGTAACCTTGGAGCCCACGTAGAATACACGATAAAACCAGTAGGCCCGGCCCTGTGCTCCCCACGGGCCACCTTCAGCCTTTGGAGGCAACAAACTTTCATGCCTTTGATCACAGGAAAGTATGAGGAATGATTTCGCTTAATCTTAAAAACAGAATCTAATAAAAAGAGAGAGCTTGCTAACAATTAACTATAGCCTCTGGACTTCTCCGCAGCACCTCTTAACCCTTTCGACACTACCTTACAGGACGGTCGGATGGTGGGGTCAGAGGGCCCGAGGCACACACTTAGCCTGACATCTCAAGAGAGACATGGGATTAGCCCAGTTAAATATTCTCATCAATGTATCAAAAAATTTTGGCTTAACACCCACTAACGTGTTTTGCGAGATTGGAAAATTTATTTATTTTTTTACTTTTTTTACCTCCTTTCACTGTCAGTGGACTGGCACGATAGGCTGGCCTGGTCAGGCGCCGACCGTGAGTCTGTCTGTGAGCCGCCATCCTGAGGCTCTGAGGATGGATTAGTCACATAAAACAAGCATTTTCTGTGCTACTGACTGAATTCACCCAGTTGCCCCCTTTGGGAACTGCATATTGAGGGGACCTTGAAGAAACCCATAACGTTCCACAAAATACCGAGGAGACTGTAACACCGGATCTCTTCTCATTCCTTTCCACCCTTTGGTTTCCAAAATATTAAAAATATGTATCTTAGAGTTCATAAGGACCTTGTCTCCAAACAAACCCCTCAGTTCGAACCTACAAAGTCTCCATAATAGATTTTGCTGGCAATGAAAATAATTGCCTTCATACTGTAGAGAATTAGCTCTATAATTCAATCCCACTTGTATTTTTAAAAAACAATAATACACAAATATTTTCCGGTTACCGGAGCCTGTAAAAGAGGTAGCGAAAATTTCCTCCAGAAAACGATGTATTGGATTTTCAGATCCTCCAGCTACCAGTAGATGAACATGCATTAGCAGAGCTGGGGCTTGACGCTGCTACAGATGATGATTCATATCTGCTCCCCCACTCTTAGTCTCTCAAGGTAAAAAATTAATGTGACTGCTACTCTAACGGGTACATATTAATAAAAGATCACTTTAAAAATAAACAAAACTCTTCATGATAACATTTATCACCCTCAGATTTCAAATCATAAGATATTCATTTGCCTACACTGACATCATACTCTGCTTTCGGATCCCAGAATGTCGAAATAAGCTATGACAATATCCACAAAGACATCCTTATTCAGTAGTATGTTAAGCAGATTAGACATAAAACTTACCACTTTGAGGATAACACTTGAGCTTCTCTATATCTGACATGTCACCCCTCTTCGATGCTAGCCCTGGGTAAAATTAATCTTCCCCGGCTCCCCCCTTCACCTAACAAGTCCCCTCTCTCACCATCGGCGCCGTACCAATTCCACGTGTAACAAGGGAACTGAATTTGGGGTGAGGTGGCCTCAGATTACATATTGACCTAGCCCTAGCTAGCTGTGTGACCCTTATTTATCAAGTATGAACCTCAGTTTTATTCTTTGGTAAGGGGTTTTTTTCACCTGCTCAGCTTGCCTTTGTAAAGATCAAGTAAGACTTCCAGGACTTTCTAAACTACGTGAACATGATACTATGTAAGCTCCTTATCCCGGTGAGAATGAAGTTCGGCTGATGAGCAAGGCAACCCCAAATCATTATGGCTTCAACCCTAGGACACGAGTCAGAACTTCATTTCTTTCTCATGTGAAAGAGTGTGGAGGGACACCTTCCGGGGTCCGTGTCACGGAGACAGGAAGCAAGGACCCAGATTCTCTCCTCTTAATGCTAACACCATTCTTCTAGCACCTGACTCCCTCGTCCTGACCCAGGTGGCCACCACCATCTGCATTCCAGGTGGCAAGGAAGAAGGGAGGGGGAATTCGCCACCCGTGAAGGGCACTTTCAGGAACTGCACAGGACGCTCCGGGTGCTTCCTACCGGCCAGAGCTTGGATGCATGGCTACTACGAGCTGCAAGAGAGGCTGAGGAACCACGGACCCCACTGAAAACCAGACAGCCCATCACAGAGAAGGAAGGAGATGGTGGTTATTGGGGTCACCCAGAAGTCTGTGACAGCTTTTCCCGACCTCCGTAAGAATGCTACATGCTCTGCGGCACCTGGCTGTGAACCCCTGCTAAAACTTTCCTGTCTGGGTTACATTTCTGTTGAACTCTATTCTCTAGTTTTCAGATGACACAGATCACACAATAACTACAACAGAATATTTAAAAGCAGGCAATGGTTTACTACTGCCAACATCTCCAACGTGGCAGCTCTTTTACAGCTTCTTCCTACTGTGTCCGTACCACTCATTGCCAGGAGCCAACTTTATCCCTGCAAATCATAAAAGTAATTACATAATCCCCTTGATTAAAACTTGTAGCTACTTCCCCCTGGCTAAGGGGACCACAGGTTCCCACTTGTCCAAGACAGTCCTGGGCTCTGCCTCTCATCCTTAGTGTCCCATCTAGTTTGCAATTGTCTTGAATTTTTACTTTTCTTTTTTCCAACTGAAGGGGTATTAATGTATACAAATACATTATATTTATATAATGTACAAATAATTATATTTATATAAAAATAAGCCAAGTTGTGCTTACTGGGCCTCTGCTTTGTACTTCTAGCCTCTGCCGTAGACTTCTGGCACGGTGTGAGAAGCATGTGCAGTGAATAGATTTCTTAGGTGTCTGATTAAATCAGAAGGACGGCCAGTGATAATCCGACTCCCTCTTCCCAGTCCCTCCAAGATCCATCCTAATTTACATCTCCCAAGGACAGTACACTTCATTCATAATTTATTCCTCATAATTCATTCATAAATTGAACTGCTCTTTGATACATTTGGGTAGAGTCCGTTAACTCGTCCAGTGGCACTGCCTCCAACGTGCAGGAAGTTACCAGGCAGACAGTTGGCTAGTCAGGTGGAAACATGAAAATCATCAGTTAAATATAAATGAAAATATGTGCAGAAAATAGAGACTGAGAAACCCTGCTCAAGGGGACAGAGAGGATGCTCTGAATGTTCTTACTACAGAAGTTAATCATTTGTTGTATAATATAGAAATTATTATATCTTACTGTTAATACATTTTTATTTTGTCATAAACCTTTCCAGGGTCAGTGAGCTAACAAAACAAACAAAAAAAAACAAGCTTAATGAGAAATTAAGACTCAATCTCCATTTTTCAAGAAAATCGAGGACTAAAAAGTAACTCATGCCAAGTATTTGTCAAGAATCACCATCCACTGCGTGTGCCACTGGTATCGGCAGCCACCTGGAAACCCGATGACCCGGAACTTCTGAAGAAACATCAGCAACTCCAAAAGTTAAAAGATCCTGCCCAAACGTGGTAATTCAGTATGTGCAGGAGCGAAGGCGGCTTTCCTTATCCCACAGGAAAGCAAGACTTTTCATTTCTAACAAATGGCTCTTCTAAATTAATATTGCTCACTTTTTATCCCAAGCTTTCTTGTGCAAGTAGAAAAATAAAGTGGTAGTTTTCAACGTGCTGCTCTATTAGCAGAAGAAAAACCTCCATTAGTTAACTACAAGTTTCACATCAGAGTCTTCAGCTTCCAAGAGAAAATCTGTTCATTGAAAAGGAGTTCAATTGTCTTCGACTTACAAAATGGAATAGTTCATTCTGGCATAGCGCAAACATCTGACATTTTTACAAATGATGTTGTACATTCAGAAAAATTTTTCGATATTGCAAATAGTTGTGGTGGTGGTGGTGGTGGTGGTAAAACAATTAGCAATTTTGACAGAGCCTGGTATTGTGATAAAACAAAGATCTCAAGAAATCTATTTAAAAGACAAGAACGATGCAAAACTGTTGTTGGAATTGGTTGTGGTACCCACGTAATTCGTGAGTTTGTCAACACAAGTCATGGTATTCCAGTATTCAAGATTCAGTAGTATTTGGGGGGGGGGGAATACAATAGTATTTGAGAACTGTAGATCTCAGATTTTGTGTATATGTATACTTACGCAGTTACAATTATTTAAAGCTTTTAGTGAATTTCGATTACTAAAAACAAGGCTTACAACAAGGAAGTCACTGAAACTCATCCCTCTAAAAACAACAGAAAAGTTGAACCGAAAAAATGAGATGACAAGAGTCTGAAGGGCATGTTAGTTTCAGTTTTGAAATTCTGTAATTGTCCCTTAGAACAAATTACTTACAGGGGGAAATCATTTGATATGATTGTTTTTAATGGGGTAAGTTTTTATTCTGTTCTGGAGTGGAATAAAATTGAGAGTGCCTGTGATTCTGTAGCATTTGTATTTGGCAAAAATTTGAGAATATCATAAACAGAATTTATTTGATGATTTTTGTTATGAAAATATTTGTTGGAGGTACAGTGAATCGAGGGGGAATAGCCCAAGATGTTTACACATTTCAATATGAAAAAAAAATTGAATTAAGAACATCCTCCATTTAGCATAATTTGCTTTGAACATTCTTCAGTGCCTTCAAGGAGAGTATTTTCTCAAAAACAAAACGAAACAAAACAAAAGCAAACAGTTCACTGGAGTTCTCAAACATTCTAATCTAAGCACCATAAAATAGAGCTGTAAACAATCCTGTTCTATTAAAACATTAAAAATAAAATCACATTGAAAGATATATTCAGAATAATTCTCATGGGATGGTGTTAGAGATAGTTATAAGCAAAAAGCAGATTAAAATGGGACTATCAAGAATAATTGTTTTGCTCATATTTTCATTGTTCATGTAGTGTTTAATTTTGCTTTAATATACGAAATACTTTTAGAAAGCATTTTTCTCTTCAAAAAGTTTAGTAGAATCAATATGGTGGTCAACAAACACCTAAAAAATTAAATTCCAAGGATCTTTAGCACCTCCTCTTACTCTCAGAGGCGTCCCAGTTTGGACAGTACGTTTTACGGTCACGGTAGTGATAGCCCACGGGATAGAGCCACGTTCCTGGTGACACGGCCCTCTGAACCCTTCCTGCCTCCTTTCCCCATTTCCACCGCACCCTCCCCAAAGTCCCCCACGTCCGTGCCACCCACTGCTGCTCACAGGCCAGGACCGGGGGTCACTCACTCCCCTCCCCCCTGCACTGGCCTCGGGCTACCGGGCCCCCTGCTCCATGACCCTGGTGGATTCCAACTCCGCCATTCAATCTAATTCCAGTACCTTCTTCCAGTTTCCCCGGCTTTCTCCTGCCACCTTCCCACCACAGCTCTAATCACGGGCTGCCCCAGGGCCTCCCGTAGCTTCCCATACAACCCTGACGGCCACAGGTCCACTATTTTGTTTCTGGCCCTTCTGTCTGGATGGGGGAGCTGAGAAGTCATGGACCTCGGCCGCCTTATCCCTGTGCACTTAGAGCCTGGCACGGTGCCTGACACACAGGGCCCCTCGGGGACATATTTGTCCAGTGGAGTGTGTGGCATTGCCAAGCAAGCCTTTCGGGGTCTCCTAGAACAACTGTGCAGGCCTCTCCCAGTTCTGTGTTTGTACAGGAGGCCCTGCCGGGACTCGATCCACTAGTGGCTGAGCTCTAGCCAGGCCTGCTTGTGTCTGGAGGATGGCGGATTGTGATCATCCACTGGCAGGCTCTTACTACGTCTCCGGGGTGACTAGTTAACCTCAGCTGTCCGGTGAGTCACTTAACTTCATAAAATCAGAGCTAGAAATTGTGTGTCTATCATGAACCCTAAAAACAGGCCACGAATGGGCCTATACACAAAGTCTGACCAAACAGTCTATAAGTCCCAGAAAGGGTAATGGGTATAATCCGACCCTACTCCTTGAGGGCCAGCCACGGCCTCCTTCTACTGGATAACAGGGCAGACGCTCCGTCAAAGCGAAGGCACGGCCTGGACCGCGGTGGGCCTCCAGGCTGCCTTGCGGATGGAATCTGAAGAAGCCCGTCGGTGAGACACCACGGCCTCTTCAGATGTCCACTGTCATCGGGAACGTTCAGAGTTGCTCAGGCAACGGCACGGTGGGGATAGAGGCCCAGAGCTAGACGGTCAGTCAGCGCTCCGAGCGCACCGACCGTCCCTGGGACCCGTTTCCTCCTCGGTGAAATGTGGGGACCACTGCCTTACGGTTCGGGCTTGCTCAGGGAATTAAAGAGATGGTCTTGGCCAGATAAGGGATAAAGGTGTTCTAGTTCTTATAAGGCCCATCCTACCTGACTCCCGCAGGCCCCGTCACCCCGCTGACACGAAGCCCCCCGAACCCTAGGCTCTGAAGTCGCCCATCACGGCCAGATTCTGCTCTCGTGGCATTTTCCGCAATGCCTCCCTCCACAATCCGCAGGGAACGGTCCTGCCCAGGGGACCCTCCGCTGCCTCACAGCAGGTGGCTTCCTCAAGACAGCAGGAGGTGAGCAGGCTTCCGTGAGCCCCCCGAATCTGGCTGGGTTCCACATTCGTCCTGGTGATTCACCTCCTTTGACCTGCGGGAGGAATTCCGAGTGTTAACAAGGAATTTTGCAATTCAGGGCAGGTAGATGCAGAAATTCCAGAAGCGCTTTCTTCAAGGTAGCACGAACGTGTATTTGTGCCCACAGGAGGGAGGGCACCCTGGAAAGCACCGTAGCAAAATTCTCTTCCCCCCTTGGAGCAGACCACACGACACCACTGTCACCGCATCGCCTTCTAGTGCGTGGGCACGCGCCAGCGCGGAGCGAGTTAGCAGAGGCTCCAAATCACAGGCAGACTCTTCACGTCTTTTTCACTGTGAACAATGAGTTGATACATATGAAGTCAGATAGCAGGGGGGGATGTTTATGTTATTCAATTAATTCACTTTACATAGGATTTAAAATCTTTCAAGAAAATAAAATAAAATAAAATCTTTCAAGAGACATTTGGGGGGACTTTTCAAGTTTTTATTCAACCCCAGTAGTGAACATCCAGTGTCACACTGGTTCCAGGCGTATAATACGGTGATTGAGCAGGTCCACGCAGCACCCGTGCTCATCACAGGTGCGCTCCTTCGTCCCCATCACCTGTCCTCCCCCCACCCCGATCCCTCTCCCCTCTGCTAACTATCAGTTTCTTCTCTATCACTAAGAGTCTTTCTTGATTTGCCTCTTTTTTTCCCCTCAGGCTCATTAGTTTGCTTCTTCAATTCCACTTGGAGTGAAATCATATGGTATTTGTCTTTCTCGGACTTATTTTGCCGAGCATAATACTCTCCAGCTCTGCCCACATCATTGCAGATGGAAAGATTTCATTCTTTATGGCAAAACATTCTATAGTGTGTATGCGTCGATCTACGTCTACACACACACTATAGAAAGTGCATATATGTTGTGTATACACACGTACTGCAGCTTATCTATTCTCCTATCAGCGGGCACTTGGGCTCTTTCCCTAATTTGGCTCTTGTAGATCAAGCTGCTCTAAACATACAGGTGCATGTGTCCCTTTGAACTAGTATTTTTATATCTTTGGGTAAATCCCCAGCGGTGCAATTGCTGGGTCGTAGGGTAGCTCTATTTTTGACTCTCTGAGGGCCCCCCACGCGTCTCCACAGTGGCTGCCCCGCCTGCATTCCCGCCCGCAGGCGAGGGGGCTCCCCTTCTCCACATCCTCCCAACACCTGTTATCTCATGTTTTTTATTTTAGCCATTCTGACAGGTGTGAGGGGCTATCTCACTGTGGTTCTGAGTTGTAGCTCCCTGATGATGGGTCTGTTGGTCATCTTTTGGGGGGAAATGTCTATTAATGTCTTCTGTCCATTTAATTGGATTATTTGGTTTTTGGGTGTTGAGTTTTATAAGTTCTTTATATATTTTGGATACTAACCCTTTATCAAATATGTCACTTGAGAACGTCTTCTCCCATTCCCTAGGTTGCCTTTTAGTTTGGTTGATTGTTTCCTTCACTGTGCAGAAGCTTTTTATTTTGATGAGGTCCCAGGAAGTTCATTTTTGCTTTTGCTTCCTTTGCCTCAGGAGACCTATCCTAGTAAGTTGCTATGGGGGCAATTTTCGTGTATTTAGTCTTCCATTTATTATTTTTTTCTTTAGTGGGCTTTAACCAGATCACGCACTGGATTTCAGTTTCACTGACTAGTTTGCAATTCTAGAAGATTTGGGCTTTGTGTTTTTTTAATGTTTTTACAGTGTTTCATTTAGTCTTGGGTTGGTGTTTTAGCTACACCCTTTGCACAATTTCATTCTCATGGTGGCCCTGAGGATAAGAAAATGCATTTCTAATTTTTACAACCTAATTTAACATCTTATCACTACCAGTGAAATATAGAAACCTTATAACCGTACAGGTTCCTTTGCCTTCTCCCTTTTATGGTATAGCTGTCAAAATGCTTTATATCTCTATGCACAGACACCCCACTAAATGTATAAATTCTGCTCTCAATGGTCATAATTTTAAGAACTTAAAAGGAGAAATACAGCCCTTGATATTTACCATTTTTATCATACCTTAATTCCTAAAGCTTCAAGATTACCTTTCGTATCTTTTCTTTTCAGCCTAATTAACTGTTAGTATTTCTTTTGGAGCAGGTCTGCCGGTAACAATTTCTTAGTTTTGCCTTCCTTCCTAATCTATTTTATGGAAGATAAAATTCTCGGTTGACAGGTTTTTTTTTTCCTCCTAGCACTTTAAACATAGTTGCCCTGTCTTCTAACCTCCACAATGTCAGAAATAGGCAGTAATACACATTCTCGTTCCCCCATATATAATGTGTCATTTCAAGATTTTCTCCTTCCTCATTTTTGGTTTTTAGCAATTTAATTTTGAGGTGTCTGGGTTAAGTTTTGAGTTTATCTTGGTTGGGTTTTGCGGAGCTTCTTAAATCTGTAAAGTTGTGTCTCTCATAAAGTTGGGGAGGTTTTCAGTCATTGTTTCTTCAAGTCTTTGGTTTGTTTTCCTACACCAGTCTCTTTTTTTTCTTTCCTTCTGAAATTCAAATCGCAAAAATGTTAGACACTTAGCTATTGTCTCTCACATCCTTAAGGCTCCACTCCATCTATTTATTTTGCTCTGTTGTTCAGACTGACTGTCACTGATCTGTCTCTATTTTTACTAGCTCTTTCTTTGGTCATCTGCATTCTGCACTGAGCTATCCAGGGAATTTTCAAAATATTTTATTTTTTTCAGTCCTGAAATTTCTACTTGGTTCTTTGTTACGTTTTCCTATTTCTCTGTATAGAAATTCCACCTTTCCATTAAGTGTTTTTACCATGATACAGAACATAATAATAGCAACTTGATGTCCTCACTGTGGGATTGTTGTGTGTCTTTTTTCCTTGAGAATTGGCCACCTTTTCCTGATGGCTTCTGATTTGGGTATGTTATGTAACTTTGAATCGTACGGATGCTTCGAGTAATGTGAGACTTTAGGTCCTGCTGAAATCTTCTGGAGAATTTTAATTTTTGTTTTAGCAGTCAACCAACTGAATAAGGCCTTGAATGCAAGTCTGTCACCCCTGCCCAGGGCAAGGGCTCCACTACCAGTTCAGTTTTCAGAGGTTTTGCTACACTGCTCTGGGGGTGTCCCACCCACGCCTGCACAGGTCCAGCATGAGGCTGGAACTCGCTCTGGCTCAAGCACGTAACCGGGAGCCCCTTTCTTCAGCTCCTCCTCTGGCAGACCCCACACATCCTCCAGCGCCCCTTTTTTCTAGCCTTTTCAAATTTTGACTCCCTTCCCTCATCTGCCAGCCCCTGCTAAATTTTTAGGGTACTCAGGTAAACACTTTTTGTGGTTTGTCCAGAGTATTAGCTGTAATCACTAAGGGAAGGAGGCTACTCCATCTTGGTGGGCAGCAGAATTCAACTACTTGGTTGTTTTTCAAGACTTCCTATATGTTTTTCATTTTGTCTTAGGCCTTCCTTCTAGGTTTGCTTTTTTTTTTTAAATCTAATTATTTGAAGCAAAATTATTTGGTTGTCTATCACATTCTTCTAAGATCAAGTTATAAAGGTGACCTCTTACCTTTTTCTCTCCTTAGAATTTTGTAGTGTGAGCTCATCTTCCATCAAAATCTTTTGGAATCCTTTGCAACCTGCCTGTGAATATGATCCTTCACAGAGGCTTTACATTTGCTTCTCCAAGGGTCCCTGGTAGCTCACTAGCCAGAGATCAGTTTAATGAAATTTCTCAGTATCATGATTTCTAGACCACACAGATGGTGTAACTTAGACTCAACACCTGTGGGTATATAGTCAGATGTTAATTTGTCAAGGAGGGTTTTGTTTTTTGTTTGTTTTCCCAGCAAGAGCTCAGGCAAAAGACAATTTTTCTCACCATTTCCCCGGGCCAGTGAGCAATTTGTCTAGTTTCTTTTTCACAAGGGGTACAGCCAACTAACAGAGCAGAGCAGCAAACAAGTAGAGAATGGATCTGAAAGCAGTGAGTGAACAACACCTTCTCTAACCCAAAGCAGCTGGGCCCAAGGAGGCCTCTTTATTCTTATAAGCACATCTCAGGAACTCAGCCTTTCTTACTGTCTTCGGGCATCTGCCACTACCGACCTGTCACTTGGAGCTCTTTCCCCTCATACCAGGCATGGGGTCAATTTCTTCCTGCCTAAACTGAAAGAACAGATACCCATTATTTCAGGGCTTTTGTGAACTCTGCTGCTCAGAGTCTCAATAGCCACCAAGTCCCCAAAGCAATATGGAAAAAGACAGACAGACTTGAACTGAAGGGAAACTGAATTTGTTTAGGTGGTCTTTGCTAACCCAGTGACGGGGGCCACCCCAAGTTATAGTCTGGAGGGAAGAAAACATGCAAATCCAGCAAATCCAAATTATGGTGCACATTCATTTAAGATATCCCTGATGCATGCAGATGTCATTGACCTTTATTCCCTGGTCAGACCATAACAGTTGCTTTGTAATTTCTTCCGACCCTCTGAAGACTGAGAGTCACTGCTGGGGGAAAAGGTTTCCATGCTCACTCACTATTTCTGCACATTCTGCAAGCAGAGATACTGACTGCCCTTTGTTCTGAACCATCTTTTCAAGGATATTCATATAGCAAACAGCCTTGAAATACAGATGCTGTATCTCCCTCCAGGGCAAAGGGCGGATCTGCTTACAGTCTCAGACGATAGAGTTAGTGTTTCTCTGGGAAGCGAAGGGCAGGCATGCCCACCGCCCAGTATAGTAAAGAAAAGGTCTCTCCGGGGCAAAGGTCAGGTGTGCTGGCTACACATACACAGAATTCAGGTCCCCTAGGTTCAGTTCAGGGTTTTTCTGTAACAAACTCACTGTGTCTGCAGGGATCAGCTGGGGTCTTCACGATGCCCTGTGAGAATTGGGGGTTGGGGACTGCTGTGAAAAATGCTGATTCTCTGGCTAATGCTCTTCCTTCGAGTAACGTACGGCCGTATGCCTCTGACTCAGGGGTCAGCTGCTCTCTAGCCCCTGTGTAACTGGACGGCTCAGCTCGTAAGTGGCGTAAAAATCTTAGCCCCGGAGTCCTAGGCAGTCGTGCAATGCCTCTCTGCGTCTTCCCAGCCTTCTCGTTGTATTCATTTCTCCTCCGAGGGTGGTAGAGCTGCCGTGTGTTTGCAGAGCACCTGGGCATGTGCCAGTTTACCAGGCCCTCTCAGGTCCTATCCCTGAGCCCTGTTTCCTAACACGTTTACAGATGCCAGGATTGGTCACTGCCGTGTTTCATGCTCATGGTCATCCATAGTCCGCTTAGGTGTACACACAGCCCACACACCTCAACTGCTGCAAGCAGCAGGAAACACACGGTCAGTACATCCGTGGCCCCCCAGTGCCTCTACCCTACGCCCACACAAATGCATTAACCAACCTCACTTGTGAGAGCCCCACATTAGGTCCATCCATAAAGTCTTCTTTTGAACTTCTGAACCACAAGAGCTAAGCTTGGCTACCCCTGGGCTGCCTATTAGAAGCTCCCTCATTTCTGAGAAGAATCCGTGTTCAGCGTGAATCGGGAAGTGCTCTGTTCAAATACGCGTTAGAGGCCAGTAAGCAAAAGTTTGCTTCCTGTGTCAAAGGCTGAGAGGGAGCAGGGGCCACGTTTGAAGCATCACTGGGCCCCGACCAGTTGCCCGTATCTCTCCGACAGTCTGGTTACCGAGTTGTTAAGCTCTAGAATCGGCTCTTGATGGAGTCGGCTTGGCGTAGCAGCGCACGTGAAATACGTGAACGGAGTTACATAGATTTCCTGGCTATCTTATTGTTCTTTTGTATTATTTATGTGGCATCAAAACCTTGGCCAGTTGCTATGGATGCATAACAAATTACCCCCCAATTCAGCAGCGTAACCCGGCGGTGAATCACGCTCACTAATACTATGGGTCAGAAATTTGGATGCGGCTCAGTGGGGACAGCTGGCCTCTGCTCTATGATGTCTGAGGTCTCAGATGCCTCAAGGGCTAGGTGCCGGAATGATCTGAAAGCTTCTTCGCGCGTGTCTGGTGTTTGGTGGTGGCTGTGAGCAGGGGCCTCGACGGCTGTCCGCGCTGACCACTCCACGTGGGGTTAGTTTGTGCTTCCGCACAGCGTGGTAGCTGAGCCCGGGGGGCCGGCGTCCCGAGGAAGGAACAGATGGAGCCCGGATCCTTTCTCTGACCTAGCCTCGGAAGCCCCCGAGCACCGCTTCTGGCCCATCCACCGATCAGGGAAGGCAAGTCTGCCCATATTCAGACAGAAGATAGGCCTCGGCTTTTGGTGGGAGGATGTCAGTCGCAATTTAAGAAATGCATGTGGGATTGGGATATGTGTACGGGCGTGACCATCTTTGGAAATACAATCTGCCACAGTATGTATTTGCGGTAAATTCTCACAATAATCCTACAAAACAGATGCTTTTGTATTCTTCATCTTGGGGATGGAAAATGGAAGTTGGGCAAGTAAAGCAACGTAGCCAAGATAGCACCATCAGTGAGCCAGTGCCCACCCTTGACGCACGTGGTGCCCAGCGGCTCAGTTACAAGAACGACCGTTAGTAAACTCGCCCGCGTGGGAGCTTGGTTTAGACAAAGCGTCCTTCTCCCGTAACGAGAGATCACTTCAGCCTCCACGTGAACTGCTCTCCCGGACTCTGCTACCTGGGTCTAGTGGATCTGGCCATCGTCTCCAAAGCATCAGTGTCTAGCATGTGGCACAGGCCTTAAGGACCTGCCCCCTATGTTTCCGCTTCCTTCAACTGCTCCTGGGGTAGTGCGGACAGTGGGAGCATGGGGGAACCGACGCAGCTCAGCGACAACACGAATGACTTTCGCAGGCAGAGAAATCCGGCTTTACATCTTGGCTCCGACCCTTCTTTTTTCTGATGCTGTGAACGAGTCACTCAGGTTTGCTAAGCTTCCGTTTCTCTACTACTGAGATGGGGACGGTGATGCACACCTGGGACTGAGTACACCTGAGAACAGCTCCTCTGCCCGCGCTGACCACCCCTCTCTCAGAGGGCCCGCACGCCCGTCTTGGGGGCCAGGATAAAACAGATGCCCTTCTGCCCCGACCAAAATTCATCCTTCCTCCTCCATCCCTCCTTCTTTCTTCAGCCAAAAGCAAAAACACAGGCAACTTACACCAGCCCCTTCTTCTCAGATGTGTCCGCAGCCCTGCAGACTCCCCTGACCTGGCAGGCACACTCCTGCCGTCCCTCGCATCTGTGACTTTTTGTCCCACGCAGCCTCTCTCAGCCCTCGCCTGTCCTTTGTCCTTTGCTTGCATAAGTCATGGCACATCTGGGCGGGAACCAGCTTCAGTTGGCCGCTTTCTCTAAAGGCGGCTGGCACCCTGCTTTGTCCACTCTGGGCACCTGAGTTCTACTGTCTAGGTCCCTCCTAGTGAAGCAGACATACGTCACACTACAGGGCGGGGTCTCTGCATGCGTCGTAAGGGGGAAAATTCCTTGAGAAGGATTCACATCGCACATGGAAAAGCAAACCGCACACCATTCACACACCAATAGTGTGGACGGACTCAGAGAGGCGTGAACCTGCGAATGGCCCCCACGTGCAGCCGGTGCCCCTTTACAGCCCCTGAGCACTAAGGGGTCCTTACAAACCGCTGGTCACACGTGCCTGCGGAGAGTCCCTCTGCCGAGGGCCCACCACCGCGCCCCCCCACCCCCGTCCTCCAGCCCTGGGGCCTCCCTGGCCCCAGGCCGAGTCCTGCCGCCGTGCTCACCGTCTGGGCTGCAGCCCCCCCCACACACTGAGTCGAGGCCCCGTGCCGGTCAGGTGAGCGCCCCGAAGCTCAGCGTCCACCCAAACTCCTCACCCTCCCCTTTGTCGGGGGTCTGCTTGCTCCAGTAGGACCCGCCAGCTGCCATCTGTGGCTCCCGCCGCTGCACGTGGCACCCTGTCCTCGCGGCCTGTGCCCTGGGGAGGCAATGGGATGTGTCCGACGGCCCGGGCTTTGGTGAGAAGGGAGCTACTTCCAGTTTGGATCCTGCAAGCAAAGCTTCCCTTGTTGCCCTGCGTGTCCACGACCGGCTTCCCTCCCCGAGGCAGCTGCTCCGAGGGCTGGGCAGGGCACCGCTTACCCCCTGGGCTCCCGGGCCGCATGGCCCACACCCTGCGTCCTGTCCCCCGCCAGGTGCCCCAGCCTCCCTCCAGCTCCACGTCTGTGGGGTCCCTCACTGCCCACCCTGGACGAGCTCAGGGTTTGGGCAGGAACACCCTGGATTTGGAGGGCCGCTAGAAGAGCATCTTTGCAACAACCCTTCCCTTGCTCGTAGGACTATCTGGGTCCCAACTAGGGTGAGTAGTTCTTACACCCCGAGCCCGGGCCGTCGGTCACCACAGGAAGTCATCTGCAGCTGTGAAAACCGATGCATGTAATGAGGATAGTATTTTTGGCATTTTTAATAGATATATTTTCATTTTCCCCTTAAATTATGCTCCTTCACAGCCTCGGGCTCCCAGCTTAGCCAAAAGGCGCACTGCTGCAACGAATACGAGGCCATTGATCATTTTTGAGTCATAAATCTGACTTTTACAAATCCACAGCAATATAACATCGGGAAAGCCAAGCTGTGGGGAGAGGAGAAAGACCCCCCGGGCTGTCTTAGGCTCATGTAACCCAGTCGGGGCCAGCTCTGGCTGACCAGGGGTCCTGCCGTGTGCCCGGGCACAGAACCCAGGACGCGACCCGGGAGGCGGCCTCGGCGTGAATGAGCAGCGTGGCCTTCTCCCCGCCGGGCCCTGCCCCCACCCTCGCCCCCCACCCTGGGACGGGGTTCACCACTTGGTACTCAGAGCAAGCTGCTCCGGGGCCGCTGCCACCGGGGGCCACTGGCCACACGGGGGGGGGGCAGAGGAGACCCCACCCAGCCCCCAGGCTCCCTCAGCCATCAGGGGAGGCCAGAAGTACGCAGAAATTCCCACACGCTCCGAGAAAGGAGGCGGCTACACCTGATGGGACTGCGTAGACAGCTTGCCAGGGCGTCCCTGTGGGGCACACAGGGGCCTGCTGGGCTAGAGGGTTGGGGCGGGGCAGGGGACAGGCCCCAAGAGCGAAAGCGACACCAAGTCAGCCCAACCGAACTGAGAGGCGATGCAGCACCAGCTCCAGACTCGCTGCCCCAGCTACGGAGCAGCAGGCAAGCGTCCCCGGGCCAGCGGACCTCCCCGCAGGCGTGGAGGACGGGGCCTGGGGTGCCTCTCCTCCACCGCCACGAGGCAGGAGCCTTCCTCTCGCCACGTACGGAGGATCCACCTCAGAAGGCAGAGAAGGAAGTCTGAGGTTCTGAGTGATAATCCAGAAGGTACCATTACCCACATCAGCCGAATTAGGCTAACTTGGGTGTTTTTTCCCTCTCCTTGTGGTAGACGTTTTCTAAGGTGGCTCCCAGGGCCCCGTCCCTCCTGGTGCCCACGAGCTCGTGGGACCCACTCCCCCGGGGAGGGTTTGAGCCACGTGGCTTACTTCGAGCACATTGAATACAGCAAAGCTGTTGGCCTGGGACTTCCCAGGTAAGGTCTGAACGAGGTTCTGGCCCTCAATCGCTCCCTCTTCTCTCGCCTCTGTGGCTCCGACGCGAGAAGCTACGGTGCCGTAAGCGGCCAAATGGAGAGGTCTGGGTGGGGAGGGACTGGAGGAGGCTCCAGCCAAGGCCCAGGGAAGAACGGAGGCCCTATGCCCAACAGTTCGAAAGAACGAGGTCCTACCACATGACATGGAGAAGTTTGGGACATTGTCCCTCATCCTAGGCTTCTGCGGAAACCCAAAGTAACCAATTCATCCCAGTTTCCCCCAGGACTTCCCCAGGGTTGGCTCCGAAAGCTCCACATCCCAGAAAACCGCTCCATTCTGAGCAACCCTGAATACTTGGTGGCCCTAGATGCAGCCCCAGAAGGCATCTCGAATGCAGCCTTTGGAGGACCCGGGGCCAGAGGACCAACCACAGCTACACCTGGATCCCTGACCTGGAACTCACAAGCTATTACGTGTAGCTGCTTTTTAAAAAACATTTTATTTATTCATTTGAGAGAAAGAGCATGAGTGGGGAGGGGGGAGGCTGAGGGAGAGAGAGAGAAGCAGGGAGCCCGACGGGGGGCTCGATCCCAGGACCCCGAGATCACGACCTGAGCCAAAGGCAGACCCTCAACTGCCTGAGTCGCCCAGGCGCCTCTACTGTTGGTTGTTTTAAGCTGCTAAACTTTAAGGTGATTTGTTATGCAGCACCTGAGACCTAATATGTTCCCCGTCACCCAAACGGTAACAAGTCCAAGTGGAAGATCGGGTCAGCCGCAGGGCTCTGCGAGTCGGCAGGCATGTGACGGCGCCGGCGATCTCCGTGGGCCTGCCGCGCTTCTGCACATGCATCCCAAGAGCCGTTTGCAGAAGGGATGAAGAATGAGGTGTGCCCCTATCTCCAGGAAGTTTAAGAGCGTATCAGGAAACCCAGACATAATCACCCGACAGGGATCCAAATGGCGATCACAAACTTAATATCCCTTCTGAGAAAGCCAGACGCAGAGACGGCACGAACTTTCCAGGGCCTGCAGGGACTCTGTCCTATAGGGAGGAGCAGAACCAGGGTTTCTCCCTATCTCGGGGACACAGAGGTCATCAAGCCAATACAGACGGAGTGGGAACACCCCAAATGTCCTGTGTCGCAGGAAAGGAGGCTTCGTGTGGCCGGTCTACGCGGAGGTCACGCGGCGCCGAGCGGCCCTTCGGGGCTAGTTCGTGCTCCTGAGGCCTACAATGTCGTACGTAAAGGCCCCGAATGCTGTCGGTGGTCATGGCTCCAGAGGTCACAGGCGGTGGGTGACAGATGGATCGCAGGCGTGGAGAAACAGGCCACGAGGGCCACACAGATGCTCTCGTCTTCACTGAGATAAAAATAACAACAACAGCCACAAACATACGCCCAAGTGCTTTACGGCCGAGGAAGACTTGCGGGCACTTTCGTTCCAGGATTCTTGTACTTCAACTCGAAGGTATTTAAGGCTAAAAGAATTATTATTCTCACTTAATACATGAGAAAAGTTGAAGACTTAAATGATTTTTCCAAGGTCGCAGACCAGGATTCTCAGCCAGGTATCTCCCACTGGCAAGGGCTGCGCTCTTTCCTTCCCATCAGCGGGGAGAAAGTGGAAACATTCATGAGATTCCCAGTTTTCCACTTTCACTGGGAAATGATCTAGAAAGCACCATGGAAGCAGAGCGGATCTATAAAGTAAGTTTATGAGAACAGCAGAACAGTTAGGTGTCATTGTAGGGATTTTTGTTTTTTTTCCCTTAAGTCGTAGATCCCTGAAGCACTGCTCCGGCAATAGCAGCTGTTTAGGTCCAGGTGGAGAATAGGTTTTTGTTTGAGGTGTCTTAGGAATAGAAAGTCCGGGATTACTGAAAATAAATCATGTGAGACATTGGAAAAACACATGGCAGACGTGCCTTTGGGCGAGCTCCTCGAGGAACGGTCAAGTTCAATTCAGCTCAACAGACAGCGAGGGGGTCCTCCCTCCACGGGGCCAGGCAGCGGGAGCCAGACCGCGCGGCCTAACCTGGTAGCCAACGGCCACACGTAGCTGGTAACGTTAAATGAATCCAGAATCCAACTTCGGTCACATTAGCCGCCTTCCAAGGCACTCGGTACCCACAGGAGGCCCAGGGCTGCTCGTGGGACGCTCCCGTTCTCACCCAAAGTTCTCCTGAACGATGCCGCTGGACTCCTCCGAAGAAATAACCATTTGCCTCCCCCAAGGGGCTCACAGTCTCGTAGACAAAACACCCCCCTTCACAGTATAGGAGGGGAGGTCTGGCCGGGCTCCCCCACGGCGCCTCGCGAAAGCTGACGCGTAACCTCTGGAGCCGACAGAGCCACCCCCACCGGCTCGGCCCCCCATGCGGCCCATCCCCGTGGTCCCCCGACGCGAGCTCCCCCTGGCCTCTGAAGCATCTCTGGTGACCTAGAGCAAAGTTGTCCTGATAGGAAGGATCGTGAAGGAGCAGGGAACCTTGGGAGTCATGTATGCCCTACCCACAAGCTTTTTTCTTTTTTTTAAGATTTTTTATTTATTTATTCACGAGAGACACAGAGAGAGGCAGAGACACAGGCAGAGGGAGAAGCAGGCTCCCTGCAGGGAGCCCGACGTGGGACTCGATCCCAGGACCCCGGGGTCCCGGCCTGAGCCAGAGGCAGACGCTCTCGGCTGCTGAGCCCCCCGGGGGCCCCAAGGCCATACCCAGAATCTTATGAGGAAAGCTGAGGCCCCAGGGGAAGGGCGGCGCAGAAGCTCAGCAGAGCGAGTGCAGCAGTTTTGACAGCCAGACGCGGAGCTAATATTCATTTCCACACACACATGACAGAGCAGCCATCTCACCAGCAGAGAAACAGTCACCGACGTGGGCTCGCCGTGTCCCACAGCCCCCTGCAGCAGTGGCACCAGCTTCAACCCCCTTCCTGGAGGCAGGCCTACCCTTTCCGTGCTGCCGAAGTTTTGATCCCGATTGCAACCCAATAAGCAGCTACGTACGCTTGGCCATTTCTCCTGGGAAACACGCCAGCAGAAGCCGAGACTGACTACAGAGCCCCATAAGACCAATTAATTCGATTGGGGAAATAAGGATCAGGGCCTATTGCCCCAAATATCATCCCTGATAAAAACCGCCGCTATGATCAAACCTGATTCACCCGGGTCATCCTGCCGTTATCTTATTCTTTAGGGTCTTCAGACCTCTCCAAACTTCAGTCACACATCTCCGGATGTAAAGAGCCGATCCATAATCATCTATCAACACGGTGATAAAGATGAGATCGACCAGATTAAGAGTGGGATGCCAGGTGAACCCTACGGATTTGGCTCCTTCGGGTGAAAAAGAGCCCCGCAAGGGGCAATTCAGGGCCTGAGACTAAAACGGACCCTACAAGGCAATTGTGTGTAGGGCTGGCCTCCTACCGAACGGCGAAAACAGGCTTTTAATAGGTCACTGGCTCTTTAAGTCACAGCGTAGAAAAGTCAGCCACTGAACTAGGTTACGGATCTGTGGGTACAGCGCAGCGAAACATTTCATCAGGGACCAGAAGGCTTTCTGGAACAAATAAGCCAAATGAATGCCTAGGAGTGGAAATGTTAACCAGAGACGTAAGTTCAGAGTACAGCTTTGTCCAAATGAGTCGGGCTCCTGGCCCGACGCGCAAAGTCTGTGAAAGATAGAAGAATTATAACTGCTTTTCCTAAATGCCAGCAGTGGGTTTTTGCCATGTTAATTCAGACTTTCTGGGAGGAGATAGGCGAAATTAAGAAAGCAGAACAGAATGGGTTTAAAACCAATATTTCCTAGGCTAGCGTGCTGGGATAGAATTGCGGTTTTTATTTTTCCTTTTGGCAGAGGAACAAGTAGCCATCCCTCAAGAGCGAGGCCTCTGACTTATTTCAATGACCTTATAGTCTGAGTATGATGGCACCGAAACTACACTGAGTTTACCAGCTAATATCTAATGAGTCATATTTTACTTGTGTGTTTTGGGACAATTTGTGAGCTCCTGCAGTTCACTCGGGCCACAAGACGTCCCTGAACGGACCACGACTCCAGCGCCCGCACTGGCCGTCCCGCACTCGCGGTGGAGAGGGCTTCCAGGAACCATTGCTGGGCAGTTCTCTTTGCCAAACTATTCATCACAATTATCCAGCAAGATGAAACTTTTTGCCAAACTAATTATCACAATTATCCAGCAAGATGATAAAGACCTCCAAGTATACATCGTCCCTAATATAAGCTTTGGGGGAGAAGATAAATCGATCTCAACAGCCTTTGATTAAAACTGTTCTTAATAATAACCATCATATATGGAGACATTTGTCACACAAAGGGTTTCAAGTATATGTTTCTTCTGGATTCCATAAGGTAGGCGCTGTTATTTTCCCTACTTCATACGTAAGGTTTAGGCAGTTTTTAAAACTTGCTCGGAGTTATTATACACCTGGCATGGCGGGGCCTCCGGAAGAGACCTAGGAACGCCTCTGTTAAAACATGAAGCTGCAATGAAGTAGCTTTTGTTTGAACGGACCTGATAAAAAATTAACCAAGTCAAATAATTAGCAAACAGTACAAATTATCTTTTTTAAAAAAATGCTGAATAGTGAAGAGATCCTAAAGTCCTATTGAGACAGCAAAAAAGGAAATCCAGACCGGAAGGCACAGGGAAGGCCTGTGGACGATGCGCAGCGAGCTGGGCCTTGGGGTGGCTGGGATGGTACGGACGCAGGAGCGAAAGCAAGGCGAGCGGGGAGACGAGGGTGTGAGGTGTGCGAGCAGGTGCAGAGGCCAGCCTGAGCACTCAGGACCGGGAGAAACAGTTGTCTACTTCCCTGCTTATGCCCCCAAGTTCCAAGCTCTCAAGGAGCTCGAGACACGCGGATCCAACCACGTGGTGCACCTAGGCAGACCTCGGAGGGACCTGGCCGGAGCCTCCACCACCCAGCTACAGCGCCTCCCGTGAAGGCCAGAGGAACGCCCCGAACGCCTGGGCTGCACGGTCGTCGGCAAGGCCCAGCCCGAGCATGGACGCACACAGCGCTAAGTATCAGGAGGATGAGCGGGGGTAAGCAGTGTGGCCCCCAGGAACTCGCATCAACAGCACAGGAATGCACAACTACTTGTGGAATTTGGGGCCCGGAGGAGTGTAGCCATAGACACACCAAGTGTGGAGGAGCCATAGGAAGGAGCATCCAGCTCTCGGGGCAGCAGCAAGGACTTCTGAACGGGAACATCCGCTACGGGCCTGACGAGAGGAGTGACCCCCAACAGCTGGAGAGACAAGAGGGCTGTAGAAGGGTGCTGCTTGTGCTGGAAGGAAATGGGGCCCGACAGAGTGTGAGCTCAACTCCTGCAACTCCGGGGACGGGAGCTGAGGGGACAGCAGCAGTAGGAGGTCATTGAAGGGAAATAAAAGGGGTCTCAGCATAACCGAGGAGCCACGGAAGGGCTCAGAAATCCTAGTGAGGTCATTCGATGTCTGGGTTAAGATGAAAATCAGGGGGCACCTGGGGGCTTGGTGGTTGAGCATCTGCCTTTGGCCCAGGGTGTGACCCTGGGGTCCCGGGATCGAGTCCTGCGTTGGGCTCCCTGTGTGGAGCCTGCTTCTCCCTCTGCAGGGAGTGTCTCTGCCTCTCTCTGTGTGTCTCTCAGGAATAAATAAATAAAATCTTAAAAAAAAAAAAACATGAAAATCAGCAAAGAACGTCTGTGTGGGGGATGGGCTGGAGGCTCCTTGGCTGTTCCAGGAGGGTGATGACTTAACCATCGGAGCCTGATGTTGAGAAAGCAACGGACGGGGGCTCATGAGGCAATCAGGTACATCTGCTGTGCTTAGTAACTGTAATAATGACGATTTCTGACCTCCGTGACTTGGTGGATGGAGGGGGTGGTCCCTGGAGGATGGGGACAGCAGGACCAAAAGCCATGTTCAGTGATATCTGAACTAGAAGAACTGGTCATTCTGAACACAGGCTGGAAGAGCCTCAAAACGGGGTGATGGGATTTTCTAGAATGACTGTGTGGTCTGGTATGGCAGGTGGCCCGGGGCAGTGACAGACCGGACCCCCACCCCCACCCCCACCCCCCTCCTCGTCACCAGTTCAAAGTCACATCCTCAAGTGTCTGAACCTCGTTCACTCACCTGAGCTGCTCAGCGACTTTGTGAGAGCAATTAGAGGCCTCGGTGCAGGTTCGAGCACATCGGTGCTCTCCTTTCTCACGGACACCCTTGTTCCTAGAGAATGTTTTTTTTAATGAATCAACTCTAGTCCTTGGGTTACGTGCTGGGGGTGGGTTTGGGCCCCTCGGAGTCATTATTTTCTCCAAGAGCATTCAGCTGATTTGTTGGAATGTTTAAAAATAAGTAAATAAGGGGCACCTGGGGGCTCAGTTAGCTGAGGGCAACACCCTAAAATAGGAGGGTGGGCCGGGGCGGGGTTAAGCACGGGGCTCTTGATTTCAGCTCAGGTCAGGATCTCAGGGTGGTGGGTCCAGCCCACGCAGGACGCTTGGCACGTGCTGTGCCCTCCCACCTGGCTGCAGGGATGCGGGGGCGCGGGGGCTCCCGCCAGGAGTAGGAGGCGCGACTCGGCGGCCCCAAACCTGCTTGCACGTTAGCATGACCTGGGGTGGGGGGGGGATGGGGGTGGGGGATGGGGGTGGGGGATGGGGGTGGGGGATGGGGGTGGAGGATGGGGGTGGAGGGGGGTGGGGGTGGAGCTTCCGCTTTCAGAAGCTTTCAGAAGCACCGATGTTCAAGCAGCCCCTACGGGGGGCCATTTGATAAGGGAAATTCGTGAAGCCGGCCCAGGCCGCAGCCTGTCTTTAGGCCCCGCCCCCCGATCCCGGAGCGACTGTGAACCACCAGGGCCCTGACCCCCGGCCCTGGGCGACTGTGAACCGCCAGGCCCAGGCCCCGCCGGCTATGACCCACTAGGCCCCACCCCCCGCCGGCTGTGACTCACTATGACCCGCCCCCCGCCGGCTGTGACTCACTATGACCCGCCCCCACCAGCTGTGCACCACTAGGCCCCGCCCCCACCAGCTGTGCACCACTAGGCTCCGCCCCCCGCCGACTGCGCACCACTAGGCCCCGCCCCCGCCGACTGCGCACCACTAGGCCCCGCCCCCACCAGCTGTGCACCACTAGGCCCCGCCCCCGCCGACTGCGCACCACTAGGCCCCGCCCCCGCCAGCTGTGCACCACTAGGCCCCGCCCCCACCAGCTGTGCACCACTAGGCCCCGCCCCCCGCCGGCTGTGCACCACTAGGCCCCGCCCCCCACCAGCTGTGCACCACTAGGCCCCGCCCCCCACCAGCTGTGCACCACTAGGCCCCGCCCCCGCCGACTGCGCACCACTAGGCCCCGCCCCCACCAGCTGTGCACCACTAGGCCCCGCCCCCACCAGCTGTGCACCACTAGGCTCCGCCCCCCGCCGACTGCGCACCACTAGGCCCCGCCCCCGCCGGCTGCGCACCACTAGGCCCCGCCCCCACCGGTTGTGACCCACTAGGCCCTGCCCCCACCAGCTGTGACCCACTAGGCCCCGCCCCCCGGCCCTGGGCCCCGCCCCCCGGCCCTGGGCCCCGCCCCCCATCCCTGGGCCCCGCCCCCCGGGCCCGGGCCCCGCCCAACCACCGCCCCCAGGAGCGTCAGGGCTTCAGGTGTGGCGTCCACCTGTGAGGACGGCCTGTGCGCGGCCAGGAGGACCTGCGGGGCTCCGAGCCCTTCCAGCGCCCGCCGCACAGCCTGGGGACTTGTGTGTTTTTCTCTTAATGCTGACACCTGCGTCCCAGCCCGGGACCCTGCTGGTCTGCGAGCGGATGGCCCCGGCCAGGTGACCCCGGCGCAGCCACACGGGGGACCACGGCGCCCCCTGCACACCGCTGCGGCCCGTCGGGGTGTGGACGCTCAGGGCCCTGCAGCCCGGACACGCGGGGCGGGGACCCCACTGCCACCCGCGCTGCTGTCGGCTCGCGGCGACGGGCGCTACAAGGGTCTGTTAGGCAATGACCGCGTGGTTTCCTTAGGAACAGCTGATGGTGGTGCTGGCTGCTTAAGGGACTTCCAGGGTCTATCCGGAGGGTGACCGAGTGGCGGACTTCAGACCCCTCATTCGGGACTCGGGCTTCCATCCCCTAACGGCCTGTCGAGGTGTGGCCCCAGGTGGAGCCCCCCCCCCCCCCCCCGCTGGGCTGGCTCGGTGGGGGGCACGTGACCCCTGATCCCAGGGTCGGAGCCCAAGCCCCGCACTGGGCATGGGGCCTACTAGAAAGAAAAAATCCAAAAGGAAAAGGAAAAGAAAGAAAAGCAACACCAGGCTCTCGGCCCTTGACACCCCAAGGAGAAGGACGGGGTGAAGACAAAGCCAGCCGACAGCAGGCCCCCGATTCCCCCTCCAGGCAGCGCCCGCCTGGGGAATGTGGCTGCCCCGCTGGGCCGTGCCCACCATCAGCCAAACCAGAGGGCAGGGTCTTCCCCAGGGCAGGTGCGGGGCTGGAGGTGACATCTCTGACAGGACGCCGTGCGCGTAAAGCACAGCTGCTACTAGAAACTCGGCTCCGAACCGTCATCCCCAAGTCGGGGGCTCTTCAGGGCTCACGGACACCAGAGCGGAGCCCCCCCCCCACAGGGCGAGCATCGCAGGAAGGCCCAGTGACCCCTCCTCGTTCGTTGCCACCTCATCGGGACACTCAGGGCTGTGGCGATGGGGTCTGACCACCCTGTGTCTCCCGCACACCCTGGGTCTTTGGGGCCAATGACCAAGACACTGGGTGGTGGTCCCCGGCGCTGCTGCCCTTCCTGGCCACACGCTCCCCCCCAGCGCTGCTCGGGGGAGAAGGGCCGGCCGGCTCCCCATGTTCCTTCACTGCCCCCTCTTACTTCTGCCTCAGCGCAACCACCGAATGCGACACGTTTCTGCAGCTTAATGGAGACAAAGGCTGCTGCGGTCCATTGACGAGCCGAGCGGGCCAAGGCACCCGGGCGCTGCGCCCCTCTCGGGACAGCTGGGCACCCGAGGCCCAACAGAGCGCAGAGCTCGTGGCCTCGACCTCCTCACCCCACCCGAGACGCGTCGCAGCCACGACCGTGGACCAGAGGTCCCTGGTGACTGTGTTGTCGCCCCCACCCCGGGAAGGTGCAGCTACACGGGAGATGGGAGGCCCAGGAAGGCGGCACCTGCCGGGGTCACAAGCGGGCGCAGCGGGGCCGCCGACCAAGGCCGCTCCTTCCCAGCTTGGCGTCCTGCGCCGGAGGCAGCTGTTCCGCTGCCCGGTTTTCCTGGGGCTGCATATGGGGCACGCGCCGTCCGTTCAGAGCACGGGGGGAAGGGAAATTACTTTCTCCCTGGGACACTTCCTAGCAGATCAAGGTTTTACGGCCAAGTGCACGGCTGACCGCATCGGGCCCTCCAGCCGGGGCCACGTAGAGCAAACCACAGCGTCCCCGGGAGGGTCCCCGTCTCCCCAACGCAGACACCAGTAGCTCAGTGACGACGGAGTCTGCAGGCCAACCCCCTGGAAGAGCCAAAGCCGCCGTTCTGGCTCTAGAAGCCCGACAGGTCCAGTCCGGACACTGGGTGGCCACCACCATGCAGAGCATGGCAGGCATCCTGGCGCTGCACGGAAGGGGACAGGACGAGGTGGCCTCCCTTTGGTCAACCGCTCGCCTTGGGGGGAGTGCGTTAGGGCAGCAGTAGAGCCACTGAGGCTCCAGCAAAGGCGGCCAGAGTGCGGCAGGCCGCGAGGGAAGGCGGCGGGCTGGGGTGCACGAGCGGCCAGGCCTCGGGGAGAACCCCGCCGTCGCAAGGGCGAGCTTTGGAACACAGTCGAGTGGCCCAGTAGACCCACGACTTTGCGCCCACAGCCGCTTAGGATGAGGCATAATTGGGGGGAAAATAAGTTGACAAAGAAAAACATGGAACAAAGCAATGCAGAATGGGACACGGCTTTGGTAAGAGGGACACGGAACGACTGGCGTCTGGGAAAGGGTGGGCTGACAGTTGTGAGCGGGCCGGGCCCTGGAGGTGCAAGGCCTCGCGTGTCAATCCTGGCTCACTGTCTTGTCATCAGGCAGGATTTCGGGCACTTTCCTCACCGAGGAGGCGAGGATGACGACACTGACCGCACGGGGCAGTAGCATACGTTCATCACAATTTCATTCACAGTATTTCAACCGAAGGAAACGAGCCTGGCACGCCTGCTGGGCACCTACCATCACCATCACCCCACTGGACCCAACAGGCGGAGCTGAGGCCGCCCCATCAAAGGGAACCTCCCCGGTGCCACGTGGAGATGGTCACGACCTCACTGCACAGCGCCCCGGGCTCACAGCCAGCAGAGAGGGTGTCAGCCGGCAGGAGACAGCAGGCCCCAAGGAGGTGACCGTCACCCAGCGGCCCGCACTCCCCAGGGACGGTGCCAACGCCCCGCCCAGGTGCCCTCCGGAGCCGCACAGAGGCCTCCCCGCCCCGGGTGCTCCGTCACTCGGCCAGAACGGGGACAGGCGGGCGGCCTCCCGGCCACGGGAGAGCCCTCCGGAGCAGCTGCCTTAGGCCGCCTCACCTTGCCCGTGGAAGCCCACGGCCCTGCGACGGTGCTGGCAGGCGGCTGACGGGCACCGACAATGTTCTGAACAGGCACCGCCAAGCCCCATGGCCACCTGCCTGTGAGGTCCGGCAGCAAGGCCTGAGGCTTGGAGGGGAGGCAGGGGACGCCGGGCCCACGTTTACCCGCATCCTTTCATTGGAAACATCGCGCGACTCAAGTGCAGGAGACTCAGAAGACACAAAATATCTTTAAAAGTTTCCCAAATGCCACAACTCAAAGACTGTTGACGTTTTTGACATTTCCTTTCAGATTTCTTGTACAGTTGTAATCGTGCTACGTATACCCAGTACGTCTCTAAATCGTTAGGTCTGCGAATGTTTTCATATTGGCTGCAGCGTTGATCTGTCCTGCAGACACGCCATGTGCCTCACCAAACCCCCATTATGGGTATTTACATTTTCATTTTTTTAAAGATTTATTTATTTATTTATTTATTTTATTTATGAGAGAGAGAGAGAAGCAGAGACACAGGAGGAGGGAGAAGCAGGCTCCATGCTGGGAGCCTGATGTGGGGCTCAATCCCAGGTCTCCAGGATCACACCATGCACCAAAGGCAGGCACTAAACCACTGAGCCACCCAGGGATCCCCACATTTTCATCTTCTTTTAAAGATTTATTTTCAGAGGGCCAACGAGCAAGTGGGGGAGCAAGAATCCCAAGCAGACTCTGAACTGAGCACAGTGCCCAACATGGGGCTTGGATCCCGGGACCTGGAGATCATGACTTGAGTCAAGAATCGGGAGTCCGATGCCCACCCGACTGAGCCACTCGGGTGCTCCCACATTTTCATTTTCATAACGACGCCGTAACATGCATATTTGTGCATCTGTTCCTGCCCAGGATTCATGTTATTTCTGTAGGGGAGTTTGTCTCCGTGTGATCCCGGTGGACTGAAGAGGCTAAGCATCATAGGTGTCTTGGTATTCTTGGCATATGCTGCTCATCTGCTTCCTTTACGATCCTAAAACCGGCATTGCCAGCCCACCACATCCTTGCCCCTGGATTCATCCTAATTCTTTGCTAACTGGGGCAAGGAGAACGTGAGGAGTCCTTGTTTTCTCCTGCATTGCTGTTGCTTTCAGTTTTCTATGCACCCTTAGCCACTGTTTTCTCTCTTTTGTGGACGCTCTAGTCGTGTGCTTTGCCCTCTCTGGGGGCAGGGAGGCTAAGATCTATAATTAAAGGTCTTCTCACTTCACTCGTATCCACGTTCACCCTAACTAGCTTTCCCCCCACGGAAAGAGCGGTACCTTACACTACCTTTGTGTGTGTCGGGGTACAATCGGCTCATCTGTCGTTGTATTCCTGTGTAACTGGAACATAAGAACTTTCCTTTATGGAATGCAACCTGACACACTAGCTTGTTTAGGAGAATATATAACAGGTTAAGTTTATTTTAAATGGCTTTGCGGTTACTCTGTTTTGAAATGTTTTACTTCAGGAGTTTTAATTTGATAGACTAGATCTGGTTTTGGTCGAAAGTCCAAGATGATGAGATTTGGGGGAAACGTTAAAATAGGAATCAACAGGACAGTCGGTTGATTTACTTTCGGACATTATGTCTCTGCGTTAATCTCAGACAAGCTACGCCCGAGATGACTGAGGCTGTGTGGGCCTTAGCTGAGGCTCACAGAAGACAGAGTCAAGAACTACAGTGCTCATAAAAGACACCTCTGCAGACAGACGGCCTAGATCAAACCTCTCCTCCAGGAAGCCTTCTCAGGTTGCCCCAGGCAGGATTCCATGCTCCCTCCCCAGCCCACCCACAACTCATTGTGTGCACCCCACTGACATGGCCATTCAGGTCCACCTTGAATTGGTGACATCCATGTGCATCTCCCTCCATCGAGATGGTTAATCACTGGAGGATTGGGGCAACGTTTCAATGACATGTATATCCGTTTGTGATCTCAGTGCAGTGCTTTGGGTAGAGACGTCCACTCAGTCAACACAGATTGAATTCAACTGGACTTTGAAAATTTGAGAAGGAGACTCTGTGGGATGGGGGAACTCCCATCAGCTTTTGAGGGACACTAAGCTACCTTGAAATCTGCCTCTAACACCCACCAGTTATGCAACCCCAAGCAAGTTAACTGAGCTTCCTGAGCTGCTCTGTCACCCAATATGGGAGTAACCGTGCCAACCACGATGGGCCCTCGGGGTCAGCTAACCTAACACCCATCTTCAATCCATCTCATCCCTGCCATCCTCAACTATAGAGATCAGAAAATTAAATAGTCAACTTTCCAACCTGGAAAGGTCACAGGCCACAATTCTTATCAATGAAACAAGAACCAAAACAGCCCGGGCGTTTCTGGGAAGGCTCTGTGTTCTAAATAAGTCAGCTCACACACCCTAGGGAAAGGGAGAGGTCAACAGGAGGCCTGCAGGTACAGCGCCCACTTCATGACCATGAGGCCACAATGTGAAGATAATTGTCATTCGAGAAGCTGCAGAGTCTGGAATCTTCAGTGGCATCACAGAGACCCAATTCAAAAACCGCCTTCTTCTGGACTTTTTGTAGAAAACATTGTCCAAATTTAAGCCTTGGTTAGTGGGGTATCTATTACTTACTTGTGAACTCATTCCCAAGTGGCTCCATCTTACAGATTACGGTCAACCGATCACGTAAGCCACATGTTTAGCACAGGGCTCCACACGCTGTGTAAGCTCTCAACGAGTGGTAGTTTTTAATGGCACTGTAGAGCGCTACACGCAGGTGGACGGCAGAGAGTCCCGGACCACAAGGTGGTGAGAATGTGGAACCAGTCGCTGAAGGAGACAGCAGGGAACAGAACAATATGGAGTTGCAGGCCATGCTGAAGACAGGAAGGCATCCTGAGGGCAACGGGCCCATCAAGAAGGGAGAATGAGCATGGAAGGCATTTAAAGGGCTGCTGGAGATCCAGTCCTCTTGACCATCGATCCCCCCACCTTACTCAGACCCCACACCTGATGGAGAGAGACTTCAGAATCTATGCCCAATTCTGACGCTTTGTAAGAACACGAGAAGCGTCATGTCAATTGTTCCCAGCTCCGCGTCTACTACCAGGCTACTCTTACTTTGACAGACCAATGTCTGACGTTTCTGCCGTGTGCTCCAGCGACCTGGGAGGTGAACTCCCTCCCCCAGGCTGGGTCCTCAGTGTGTCCCTGGGTGCTGAAGACCTGAGTCTTACTTGGTCTCCTGACCTGCCTTGAGCACCCTCATTACTCCCCAGTCCCAATCTTCGTACCCAAGGACCCAAAAGGCCACTTTCTAACAGACGTGGGTCTGATCAGTCTTCCTCGCCTTCTAGACCCACTTGGAGGTTCCACATCCCTGGAAGAGCATTACCAGATGTGGAACATAGAGTGTTAACACCTCGAGTTATCAATAACTCAAAACCATATCCTGGCCACGTCAAACCAACACTGACTAATTGAACTGGTTTCTACCCTATAACTTGTCAGAACTCCTAGGATACTTATTCCATACCTCAAGACCTGGTGTATGATGGGACATACTTTGGGAGATTAGGTCTTAGGAAAACAGTCTTCTGACTTCCTGCCGTCATCTGATACACACTCTCCCTGTCATTCAGCTGTCTTTGTTTTTAGTCTCTCCCCCAAGCCCCAAACCTAGATTCCAGCCCCCAGTGGCCTTTGCCATTCCCTAATCAAGCCAGCCTGCCCTAACATCTAGGTCTTTACACAAAGTCTATCCCCCTGAGAAACGGACAAACCCCCCAAATACCTGGATATGTAACAGAGAAGAAGTTCAATCACTGGAGAGGACAGACTGGACCTGCAGGCTTTCTACTCTTAGTGACAAAGAGAAGGATTAAGCCTTTGCACTTTGGTACGTGATTTGCACTTCAGACTATGATGTTGGACACCCTGGGGCGGGCAAGAGGGGTGTCACATATTTGATCCCTATGCTGTTGAGGGGATGAGGGTAATGAGAGAAGCTATCATTTATTCTGCACCTATTGCATTCCCGGTTCAGTACCTAACATTGCTCAATGTTATGTCATTTAATTCAGAAACAGCATGAACGTATTTCTCTCCCATTCTATGAACGGGGAAACCAAAGCTTAGAAAAGTTCTAAATTCACAGTTAAAACAGCAGTGAGTCAAAAACTGATTAGAACTCACCAGTCTGGGGCCCCTGGGTGGCTCAGTGGTTGAGCGTCTGCCTTTGGCTCAGGGCATGACCCCGGGGTCCCGGGATTGAATCCCACATCGGGTTCCCTGCAGGGAGCCTGCTTCTCCCTCTGTGCTCTGCCTCTCTGTGTCGCTCATGAATAAATGAGATATTTTTTAAAAAGAATAAAAATAAAACACAATCTGCATCCAAAGATCCACAAGCCCCCTAAAATTGTAGCTGCTAGTGGTAAAATAGGCATGGGTCAACTTATGGCGGGATAGGAGCTTTGGGGAAGCAGCAAAATACAAATAACAAACACCAGCGTCAAAACCTAATCATTTTCCACGGACTTTTCAATTGGACATCGCTGTACGTTTCCATGCATTTGGTTTACAGGAGTCTGCGAACCAAACTGCCTACTTAAGTCTTTTTCAACATGAAATTTTAAATCAATATCTTTTTTTTCCCCTAGTTGTAATCCTATCCTCCCTGTTGATGAAAATTGATGACACGCATCTAAATGTGAACAGCAGAAAAACTCAGGGCAAGAGCAAAGGCAACCAGAAGGCCTAAGAAATGGGGAAAACTGGTCTCCATAAACATAATCAGGAATCAAAGCTTCTACTTTGAGATAGAGATCGTTACCGTGGTGGAGGCGCCGTGTTCAAACCACAGGTGTACAAGTCAGTGTTCTAGTCTGTGCAGCATCCTCTCCACCGGCCTTCACGCGACCTTCAAGACAAGATTCCATGATCCCCGGGATGCTCAGGCTGGGCAATTCTCCTCCTCTCCATTTCTTTAGCTCCCTGTGCATAATCGCGCCACTGCCGTGACCACCGAGGTTTCGGATCCTTCCTTCCTTCCTTGGGGCAGCCGAGCACTGCATCATGTCTTTATTCCCTACCATGCAGCTAACACAGAAGGACCCAAATTGAGTGTTTTCATCTTTATACATAAGTGCTCAGATATATGATATTTAGTGTTGGGATGTAAGATAAGGATTTAAGTTAATGTTTGAATCTATAGAAAACTATGCATTTGCAGATAGCAGCATCCAGCCACAAACTCCGTTAGGGCCCAAGCCCAAATGTCGTAAATTAAAGGCATTCGTATTGAACCAACTACACCTCAAATTTCAACCCAAGACAGAGTTGACTCTGTTGCCTGTCTGTAGGTCAAACAAAAATTCTTATGTTCTAGGAGTTTCTGAAGTGATTTCCGTGGTTGGTAATATTCAGCACCTAGTAAGCAGTAGATGTGTAGATTTTACTTAATTTTAAATGATCCTAAATAATTCTAACTTCACCATTTCCTAACCGGTCTCCCTTTGTCCAACTTCCCCCAGGAACGTGTTTTGAAGATCTGGGGCTTCCCCCAAAGCAATCACTTGGCGTCACTGAGCCTCGGCCTCCCCTGCTCGACCCCGTATCCACTCCGCCTTCATGATTTCACGGGAGAGGACACAGCTCTCTAACGCCCGCTCAGACAGGTCGGCAGGACTCACGCGGGGACAGTCTGGACAAGAGCAATCAGCTTTGGAGATTCCAGATAGGACGTGTGTAGATCAGGGAGCATTTCATGTTTGGATAACAGGTTAAATCCTTACGGGATGGTTGAAAATCCTTTGTCAAAGGTGAACCGATCATAAAGGAACCAATTTACTACCAGAAGAAGGTGGTAGAGTTGTAAATACAGGAGAGATCAGACCACGTCGTAAATCTGACCTTCGGTGGAGTGCGCATAAGCAAACCTGCGAAGCAGCAAGGAAACAGAAAAAAAGAGAGGATCTGCCCATTAATTCCGGGCCCGTCACGCGGAGGTCAGGAGAGCGTGGCTGCCCCGGAGCCTCACGGCCTTGGGGAGGGAGGGGCCGTGCCAGGATCCTTTCTGGCGCCTTGTTTTGCTGAATCAGTAACGGTCACTTCTGAGAAGGTCCCCAAAGAATTTCCTTCATATTAGTTCCATTTATTTTCCCAAAGATACAGAAGAATGTCCAAACAGCAGCAATTATTCTAAGGCCTAAAAGTCTCAAATGACAGATCTTGCTGCCACATCCATTCTCCGGAAACGTGAATTTTATCATGTCAACCCCTGCTCAAGGACTTACAGCATCTCCCTCCTGCCCGGAGCAGTTCGTGCTCTGAGCTTCCACTCAGCGTACTGCCCCCTGCTACGTAGAGGAATAACCAAATAATTCACTTTGAGGGGGGAGGGAGGAGAGGGAGAGGGAAGGAGGGGGAGGGGGAGGGAATCCCAAGCAGGTCACGCATGCCCAGCGTGGAGCCCAAAGTGGGGCTTGATCTCACAACCCTGAGATCGTGACCTGAGCCAAAAATCAAGAGTCACCTGCTCGAGCCACCGAGCCCCCCAGGTGCCCCTGAATAAACAACTTTTTATTCATTTAAAAAGCTGCCGAGGGAGCAGCTGGGCGGCAGAAGCGGTGCGGGCACCGGGGGGAAGAGCCGGCGAGTAAGGCGTGGTCCCCGCGTGGGGAAGCCCGGTTCCTGGAATTGGCCAGCGGGCCCCCGAAGCCACGCCGCGGTCACTGGCGCTGACAACGGGCCCACGGGACAGCCGGCCCCTCAGGGAAGTGTCACGGGAAGTGGCCAGGTCCACGGGGCCCTCGGGGGGAGCAGCCGTCCACAGACGGAGCAGGCCAAGGGCTCCCGGCACCAGGCCCACGTCGGGGAACAAGGAGAGATGCAGCCTCGGACCCTAACCCTCGGATTTCAGGGAGCCTCGGAGCCCAGGGAGTTGTAGGGCAGCAGAGGTTGGAAGTCGGGGCCGGGAGGTCACCCTCTGCTTCTGTTACTCCAGGGGGACAGGACGGAACACGAGCTGCCGAGACACGCCAGGGTCACAGGTGCGCTGGAGGCGGGCGCGCAGCCAAGTGACCGAGTGACCGAGGTGGAGAGTCAGCGCTTCCCAGCCCGCGCTTCAGACGGATTCCAGCCCGGCTTCCCGGCCCAGGAGGCCACGGGGACTTGGGTTCTGCACTGCGGGGCCAGGCTGGGGAGGGGAGACGAGCCCCGGGGGGCGCCAGGCAAGGGCCGCAGCACCCCGATGGCCAGGCAGGGGCAGGGGCGTCCTCAAAACCTCTGGAAACCCAGGGAAAGACATTCACTTCGGAATCTAGTTTTGTTCTACGTTAGTGCGTTGTTTTGTTTTTCTTTCTTTCTTTTTTTTTTTTTTTTAACACCAGGACATTGCTGGAGCCTGAGCTGCTGGGTCGCGGCTTTACAAGAATCGCATTACCTGTGCCAGGATCCTATTAGCGGTCTCGGCGGGGCTGAATTTAACCTCTTCGCTTTCCTCGCCCGCACCTGTGAGATCTGATGAAGATGAAATAGTTACCGCAAGGTCACGGGCGAGGAAAGAGGCAACTCCCCGTTCCATTCTCACTCGTGCCCTTTCACTCCGCGGTGTGTTCCCTCCGTTGGCCTAGTCGAGCCCCGCGGCTGGCGCCCCCGTTAGAGCGGCTGCTGCAGGCCCCACCCCCCGCCATGCGCGCCACCTCTCCCCCCTGGTCCTTTGCTGCAGCTCCGAGGTTGGCACGACCCTGCATAAGCTTCGGGTGCACGGTGAACGGCTGCTCACACAGGGGAGTTTCCCACGGTAAGATGGACACGTCCTTCACCTTGCACGACTGCCGCTTTGCACGGTCGCGGTGAGAACGTTTAAAACTTTAGTAACTCTCCACCTCTCCGCTCTACAAGATCAACTGCACCGTCACCAGGCCCTACGTTGTTTCTCGTATAACTGGGAGTTTGTACCCTTTGACCAGAGTCCCCGTCCCACCAGCCTCCACCTCTGGTAACCACCAATCTACCCTGTTTCTGGGAGTCCGAGTTGAGATCCTCCGAAAAGGACCCTTTTCCCTGAGGGCAAGAGCCCCAACCCCTGACTGCAGGTGCGCGGTCATGAGGTCCCTCCACCCCAGCCGGGCCAATCAGGGTGCTGCTTAGGATTCTTTCAGTCCTAAGGATAGGAGAGACGCTTTTTCTCCTCCGAATTTAAGACTTTAGAGATTTAAATACCAGCATCTAGGCCCCCTAATTCCAACCACCAACTTAGAGAATTCTGAGAGCAGGAAGCCAACCCAGACAGAAGAAAACAGAGGGGAGGGAAGAAAAAGAAACGAGAATCTCAAATCCCCGGCCTCCCCGGGGGCTGGTTACAGGAGTCAATAAATGTGACCCTATTTGCTGGGCTAACTTGCGATGTTCTCTCTCGGGTGCTGATGGGAGTCGAGGCGAACCCCCGCCCGAGGGCTCTCCCGACCCCCGGCTCGGCCCGCGGCGCCGTGGCCTCCGGCGGCCTCTGCTCAGCACGGCCCGCGCAGGCCGCCCTCCTGCAGCGCGCTGGCCGCCGGCCGCCGGGGACGGTCGTGCTCAGGGCCCGAGCCCGGCCGCGCCTCACCGGCTCCGAGGGCCGGGCGCAGCCGAGAACCTAAGCGTTTCGTGAATCCTGAGACGTATCCAACAACTAACAAACACGCGTAGCTTTTGACCTTGCGGCTCTGCTTTGGGCTATTTACACTAATCTGAGAACTTGGAAATATTCACAGATTCAGTCGTGAGGATTATTTTCATTCTAACGACTATAAAGAATCGCGACAGATTGAAAAATACCAAATTATTTACAGGGGATTCATTAAAGAACTTGGTGGCCTACTCACACAATGGGATCCCGTTTTTAAACATCATGATAAAGAGGCCCACACCGTGGTTAAGCGGGGGGGGGGGGGGGGGGAGTGGGTAGCAAATGATGCATGTATAGAAGGGTCCCATTCTCTGTGTGCGTGTTTAAATCTATATATAGGTAACACAAAGGCTGGAAGAATGGACCTCAAAATGCTAACCGTATGTATCTCTGGATTATAGCATCACACGTGAGTTTTACTCTTTTTTGCTTACCTTTTTTTGGGGAGTTTACCATGAATCTATATTAATTTTGCATAATAAGAGAACAGCGAGAATGATTTTTTCAAGTACACAGAAAAATGTCCCTAGGGAACATCTAATCCAAAATCCTCGCGTTGCGGAGGAGGAAACACAAACCCAGAGGAACATGCCCATGACCTGCGTCCGCCAACGGCAAGCGTGGCCCCGCAGCCCGGGGTGGATTGCTCTGCAGCAGGCCAGGCCGCCGCCCCGGCGGGGCTCGCGTCTGAAGCCCCCAGCTGCCTTCACTTACCTCCGTGTCTGGACACCACGGCCCCGACACACGCACACGTGCCCGTGGGAAGAGCAGCGCACAGAAACACACCTGCGATCCCACCTCCTGCGCCAGTGTCCGCGCTGTAAAAGGTGGTACGGACACTAGCTGCCGGCGCCGTTACAGGACGGGATTTATTACGGGAAGGGGACCGCGGTCCTCAATTAATAGGCGGAACATAGGTTTCGTATTAGTGAAGTCATATTTTTGCAGCTGCTCCAGTTCAGTTCTTCCACAGCTTGATTTGCTACCCTGGCGATTTTAACAAATGGAAAGATTATGTGTGTTCGTTTATAATAATCGGCCATGGGCTTCCACTAACTCACAAAAATTTGAGGATATTCAGGAATCCTAACAGACTATGACCTGTAAGTTCAATTTCCAGTGGTAAAAACCCCCTGACCAGAGTGGATGTTGATGACGAACTAATATGCTCTGTAACAATCTGTTTTGAGCATTGAATTGACCTGTAAGTGTTCCAGATACTGCCTGACGAAAATGGGTTTTATTATTTTCCATTAGCAGCTGCTACAGCAAAATGAACTGCCGGCCCACAAGGGAAATAAAAGTGCTTCTCTCCTTGCAGTCGCCCCTGCTGCAGATGTAAACAAGCCAGCTCCCCCCAACACCACACTGAAATTTCCACACTCGAGGGCCGTGGCCAGCAAACCCTGCCCGAGCCCCTGGCATCGCATTAAAGCCGAACGGCGTTTCATTTTGAGTATTTACGGAGCACCTGCACCGGGCGGCAGGCTCTGTCGGTACACGGAGAAGCCGCCCCGGTGCCGAGCAGAGCACCCCACAAAGTGCTCTGAACAGTATCCCTAGACCCTCCAATTAGTTCTTTTTCATCAAAAAAAAAAAAGCCTGTGCCATTAGTTTATATACCTAGATCTCTAACTACAGCTGCAAAAAAAAAAAAACACATTGTCCCTGTTGTACAAATACAGAGAATATGAAACCGAGGAGGTGGAGTGACCGGCGCAGATGACAAGTGACCAGACTGCACCTCAGATGGTCCCACTGGCTCCAAAGTCTGCACCCTCAGCAAGAACCAGGATGATCCCCAAGTGCACGGTCACGGCTGATGACATTCACGGTGATGGGAAGGCCCAGGGACTAGTCAGGAGACCCGGGTGCTCCCCTGGGCCCAAGCCCCTGCCGGCGCCCTGGGACTGTAGCTGGGGTCCAAGCCTCAGCACCTCCCTCCTCCGGGAAAGGGCACGTAGCCTCCAGCTGGACTTCAGGACCCAGGGGCCTTCCGTGGCTACACTGGCCGCATCCACATACAGCCCCGGGGGTCTCTGGGCCGCAGCTGCACGCGGGGAGGGGGGCCTGGCGTCTTCGGGCCACAGCCGCACCCAGGGGGGCCCTGGGATCTCTGGGCCACAGCCTCACCTGGGGGGGGGGGGCCACTGCATCTCTGGGCCACAGCCACACCTGGGGCCCCCATGTCTCTGGGCTGCATCCACACCTGGGGGGCCCCCAGGGTCTCCGGGCTGCAGCCGCACCCAGAGTCCTGGGGTCTCTGGGCTGCAGCCTCACCCGGGGGGTCCCTCACATCTCCGGGCCACAGCTGCACCCAGGCCCCGGGCCAGCTGTCACTCGCAGGACACCCCTCCATGTGAGCTTCGGCCCTCCATGCTAATCGCAGGCCTCGCAGGGTCTCCACCTGGGCATTTACCTCCTGCAGAATGACCCCTGGACGGTGGGTCGCAGGCTGCTGGGGAGTGCCCAACACCTGCGTGGAATCATCTCCACACACATGGTTTCCTGCAGAGCGGGAGGGTCTCGCACGGCCTTACACAGAGACCCAGCAGAGGCCTCTGCCTCCTCAGGGCCCCAGCTGCGAGGGAGGGCGCAGGAGCGAAGTCCTTCTGTGGCCCCTCCTCGCGGCTACCCTCCCCCTGGAGCTCGGGATCCACAGGCTCCTAACTCCAGGTCTCTAAACACACACACTGGGTGCAGGCTGCCAACTGGGGATCCCCAGACTCGTCCACCCCCCAGCCGGGGAGCAGGCCCCAGCCTGCCTTGGCCCACCCCTGCTCCAGGCCCCAGCATCGCCTCCCCCTCCTCGCCCTTCAGCTGACCCGCCAGCTCCTCCATGACCCACTGTGACCCCCCTTCCTCCGCCTCCTTCCTACCTCTGGCCTAGTTCAACGCCTTTTTTTTTTTTTTTTTAAGATTTATTTACTTATTCATGATAGAATAAATATATCGAGATAAGTAGATAAGTAGGTAGGTAGATAGATAGACAGACAGAGAGACACAGAGAGACCCAGGCAGGGGGAGAAGCAGGCCCCATGCAGGGAGCCCCATGCGGGACTGATCCCGAGACCCGGGGTCATGCCCTGGGCCAACCGCTGTGCCCCCAGGGTCCCCCTGAACGGCCTCCCCTAAGTGGAGCTCTTCACCCCACAGAGCCCCCAACCCGCCGCGCTGCCCCAGCCCTCGGCACCGCCCCAGCCCCATCCTCCCCCCCAGCCGGGGCGACCAGGCCTCCGAGGCTCGCGCACCTGTGACCCGCACCTGGCGGCGCCTGGCATAGGTAGGCCGCAGCCCCTGCGGCCCCAGCCCCAGTGTCCCCCGCCGAGGCTTTCGTGCCGCTCCCGGCCCCCAGGCCCCGGTTTCTCGATAGCTCCGCCCTGAAACCCACCCCACCCCCCCCCCCCCCGCTGTCGGAGGAGCCCAGGTCCCTCGGCCTGCCGCCCCCTCGGATGCACCTGCTGCGCCCGCAGCCTCAGAGCCGCAGCCTCACCTGGTGTCCTCTCCCCACCGTGGGCGGTGAGCGCAACTGCAGCCGCTTCCAGCAGCTTCGAGGCCGGGTGAGAAGGTGCGCGCCCGTGCACCTGTACCCCCAGGCACCTGTACCCCCGTGCACCTGTACCCCCGGGCACCTGTACCCCCGGGCACCTGTACCCCCGTGCACCTCTACCCCCGTGCACCTCTACCCCTGTGCACCTCTACCCCTGTGCACCCGCGCGCCCATCTCATCTCCCACCACTTTCGCCCCTTGCGGAGGCGAACCCGGGCCTCCCCCTGGCGCCCACACTCCGCTTGGTCTTGCAGCCAGGCTGCTGCGCCAGGGGCAACTCCGGCGGGTGGGAGCCGTGGGGCTGCGCTCCCTGCACCCTCGCCCCGCGGGAACGCAGCCCCCTCCCCCAGCGCCCATCAGGACCCGGGTCCATGTCGAGGGCCCGCAGCCGAGCCCCACGATCTCCTCGCTGTCCAGCGACTTCTTTCCACGAGCTGCCCTGCAGACGCCCCTGCCCCAGGCTCCCGGGCCCATTCTGCGCTCAGGGTGACCAGGGGGCCCACCCAGCTCCGGGGCCTGGAAACCCTGCGGGCAGCCGGCGACCAGACAGCCCTCTGTGCATTCCCACCTCGCAGCATCCCCGGCCTTCCTCACCTCATCCTCAGGTCTCCAAAACGGCGCCTTCATCCCAGGCAGTAGAGCAACCCCAGCGCCTGCTATTCCCTCCTGCCCGGCAGCAGCTTCTCTGAATTCCCCGAATTTGAAGATCCCCTTCAGCTGTTGCGTGGAGCCAGTTTCTCAACAAGGTGGCTCCCAGGGGAAATTGCTAAGAGGATCCAGGTGCCGGGCTCAGCCTCCCTTGTGGGTAGCGCCCACCAGGCTCAGTCCCACCTGAGAGGTCCACAGTCTCATCCTCAGTTGCAATTTTCCCGGAGAAAATAGTTCATGACTAAAATAAAAAGCTGTGGATGCATACCTGGAATAGAGCCCGGAGCACCCAAATCTGTGAGGTGAGTTACTCTGTATGGTCCGGGACTTGAAGACCCCTCTCCTTAATCGCCAGGCACTTCTACTCGCCAACCCATCATTTCCTGTGACCTTCAAGTGTGACTGTAGGAGGCTCTCACGTTCGTAATGTGTTCTATTTTCCAATAAACCAGAATCCAGAAAATACATATATTCCTTAAAGGGCGCCCACACAGTGAAGGGAAACTTTCCCTGGTGCCTTTCCTAATCCCTACTTCCCTCTTCTTACCTTTACATCTTCAGCCTCCCACTGTATCCAGAAATTCCCATTCCTTAACCTTTTCTCCAGGCACACCTGGGTTTGTGACACAGGGAGAGCAGCACAAATGGACCCCCTCCCGCCCTAGCCCCGCCTCTTGACCGGCTCCACACGCTGCACTAATTTGGAGGGAAAACAAAGTGGGGGAAAAATCAGAGAGGAGGACAAACCATGAAAGACTCTCAACTCTGGGAAACCGAGGGTTGGTGGGTCAGGGGATGGGGCAACTGGGTGACGGACATCAAGGAGGGCACGTGGTGTGATGAGCGCTGGGTGTTATACCCAACTGATGACTTAGTGAATTCTACATCTGAAACGAATAATGCACTATATGTTGGCAAATTGAATTTAAATTAAAAAAATAATAATAAATGAATAAAACTACTGAAGACCACCATCTCCTAGATCTCATCTCGTCTTTTCATCCGTGGGAGGCCCTCCGAGAATACAGACATGGGCTCCCATGATCTTGGGGGAAGACCAAGTATAAATGCAAAGAAAGATCACCGGCAGGAAAAGAGAGCCAATGAGATAGTGCAGATGAAGCTCCTCCAGGGCAGGGGTGAAGGTCTTCCAAAGGAGCAATCTGAGCCTGAAAAGAAGCTGTCACTCACTCAACGTTAACGTGTAGTAAGCATCAAAATTAAGATTCTAGGCCAGTTCCATCGGTTGCCAGAGCCCCTTTGCTGTACTGTCCCCAAACTCCGACATTTCTACCTTAGCTTGGACAACTCCAGGTGGTGTCAACCTCTAGCCCCTCCATGTACTTATGGACGACAGTTGTGCAGACAGCACGGTGTAGGTGCCCAACAATATCGACAGTCTTGACGAGCTGCAGAATGTTTGGGGTTTTGCACTGTGGTGCTCTGCATTCACCTACGAACCTCCGGTTGCGTAATAACCCGATCTCTGCCTAAAGCACATTCACTGGGACGGACTCCCTTCTCTTCCCGATTGTTTAATAATAGTTCTTGAGCAGTGACAACAGCCCAGGACCGAAATGACATCACCCAAGGCTGCCAGGCCCTTCTGAGTCGGGGACGGAGGTCTGAGGAAGCCGATGCATTGGGTATCCCTCGAGACTAACCCCACTAAATCCACACTTCAGCTTTGTGATCTCATTTGCTGGGGATTTCAAGACAAAAATCATGGTGTGTTTATTAAGGAAGGAAGGAGGGAGAGAAGGAAGGAAGGAGGGAAAGAAAGAAAAAGAGAAGGGAGAAAGAGAAAGAGAGAAAGAAAGAAAGAAAGAAAGAAAGAAAGAAAGAAAGAAAGAAGAAAGAGAAAAAAGAAAAAAGAAAAAAGAAAGAAAAAGGAGAAAGAAAGAAGAAAGAAAGAAAGAAAGAAAGAAAGAAAGAAAGAAAGAAAGAAAGATGGAAGAAATGGAAGGGAGGGAGGGGAGAAACATAAAAAGAGAGAAAAGAAATACTATTCAAGGTTTCAGAGTAAAAGGGAAAACCCCTAGGATCACAGCCAATTGTCATGGGAGAAATTTTTCTCCGTGATCTATTTTTGGCAGCCGGTTCAGCTTCATGCATCGTTGTCTTCCTTATGGCATGTACAGTAGCCGGGGAGAAGCCTATAATATCCTTTCTGTCTGGTGGGAAGCTGATATTCCTATGCACGGTGACAAATGCCCCGATCACAACATTTTTTTTTTTTTTTTTTTTGGTCTCCAGGCCTCACAGTGTTTTAAATATCTCCGCATCTGTGGAACACACTTAGAAGGAGCAGGACCCTCACAGCGCGCCAAACACGGGGAGCACCGGACAAATTCGCAGCGAGCACTGAGCAGTTGGGGCTGCATCATTTTTCCAGAGGCTGCAGGGGTGCGGAGCCAGGGAGCGCGAGGGGAGAGGCACAGGAGAGAACAAAGGATGCGCAGCCACACGAGTATCCCTTCTGGGAAACAGGGTTTTTTTCCTCTTAAAGTGAGAATAGTGCTCCAATATTGGAGCAAGGGCAGAAAATGAGATTTAATCGTGGGAAAAATAATTACAAATGGCTCGAGTCGGCTGAAGATCCCCGCCCCCCTCCCCCCTGCCGCCCTTTCTCCTTTATTTTCCTTTTAACCTTCTGCAAAAGGCCATGTTTTGAAGTCGTAGCTTTTGAATCACCCTAATTCACTGCTCGGGTTGTTTTCATCCTTTCGGAGAGATTTTTTTTTTTTTTTTAACGTGAACTCTTCACAGGAAAATATCTGTGACATTAGAAACTGACTCACGTTTCCTAGTTTTTCATGAAACAATGACATTTTTTCCCTTTGATGCTCTCATCTAACTCCACAGGAAATTTTACTACCGAGCTGCTTTCATCTCTTTCCTGGTTTGAAGATAAATGATCCTTGGTCTCCTCTAGACCTGCATAAATCACAAAGCAATCTGCTAGGAGATGCCTGTGGCAAGCAGCTTCAACTAGAATCAAAAGGACAGTCGGAAATATCCATACGGCTTGCACAGGGAGTACCCGAGGCCCAGGCTGTCATCCAAACACCGCGTCCCCTTTTCTTACACATACAGAGCACGGCAGCGGGGTAGGTGAGCGGCGGGAACGAGCCCCTCCCCGGCACAGCTGCCACAGGTACCTAAGGTCTCCGCTCTCGCAAATTCTTACAAGAAACGCATCGATCAAGAAATCCATTCCCTTGGGCTTTTTTTTTTTTTTAAGTATTATTTATTTTGTGTCACATTACAAACACCACATGAATGGGATACGGAGGCGAAGAGGGAAAAACAAAAGTGATCGCCCATAATCCTACCCCCCAGTGAATGAAAACATCTCCCTGTGCCCGTGCAGGTGCCTCGTGGTTCTCCAGGGCCTACTGGGGCAGAGGGATCCTGTTCCATCACTCTCTTTTTTCACTTCACGGGGCCTGTTCTTTGCTGCGCACAGAATCCTTCTACAGGCCCAGGGGTGAAATCCCATCGGGTGATTGTCCCTACATTTATTTAACGTGTGCCCTGTTGGAGCGTGAGACTTTAAAAGACGGCATCAGGAAGTGGTTACTAGCCCGGCTCTGGGGATAGACTGAGCTTGAACCCGAGTTCTGCATTACGGGTCCAGGGACCCACTGATTACTCTGCATCTCGAGTCCCCCCAGATGTATCTGTATATAAATGAGAACAATGCGAATGCGGGCCTCTCTTGTAAAGGGTCATCCTCGGAACCAACTGAGAGAATGCATATGAAATCCATAGCCTCTGGCCTGGTTCATTGGAAGCTCTCAATAGATGCTGACTGTTTTTATTAATAATAAAGAAATTTGGGACACCTGGGTGGCTCAGTCGGTTGAGCATCTGCATTCGGCTCAGGTCCTGATTCCGGGGTCCTGGGATCGAGCCCAGTGTCGGGCTCTGTGCTCAGCACGGGGTCTGCTTGTCTCTCTCCCTCTGCCCCTTCCCCCCTACTTGTGTTCTCTCTAATAAAGTCTTAATAATAATAAAAATTTATTTTTTACCAGATACAATTATGCAAGCAGGTCAAAGAAAAATCCTCCTAAGTACTTTAGAGGGCTGAGCTCTTAGGAAGCCTCCCTACTTATCGTCTCCTCTCTTCTCCGACCCAGGGCTAAGAGCCAGAGGGCCAGCCTGCAGACCACGGTGCAGGGCTGAGCTCCCATCCTGCAGCAGAGATGGGCCCGCGGATGGCCTGGTCACCCAGGATCGTATCATCGAGCGGGAAACAGGCACCCGTTAAGTCCAACCGCCACGTCGTGCATCAAGGCCTTGAGAATGAACTGCTTTGTCCAAAGGTTGCAGTGAACAGGACTCAGCCACTATCCCCTGCCTTTGTTCAGTGCTTCCAGTCGGGTGCAAGGCCGCCCTGTTGACACAACAAGAAGGTCCCTACAGGAACCCCTGTGTGAACGTAGTGCCCCAGCCCTGAAGTCCTTCCTGGCCTCCTTGCTTCTGTGGTGAGGTCACCTTTCCTGGAAATCCCTTTCTTTCGGTAAACCCTCGGGCCTGCGTGTGGCAATGCGATCAGCAAGCCAAAACAAAGGATTACGGGCTAAGTAGGAGAAGTGCGACCTTTGACTGAGCTCCTTCAAAACCACACTCAAACCTAGAACGTCGTTTTCTTACATTTCAAGAACAGGGGACCCTAGTGTTGTTCCATATTTACCCTGTTCCTCTGTTTTCTCTACTGCCTTCTGTATCTGCGTGTGTGTTTAATTATTCATTCCCTTCCTCTGCCTAGAAGAACCAAAATGTTTCTAATAAATCGTTTCAAGGCAGCTAAAATTTGACCTAAAACAGGAAGTGCTCACTGTTTCACGGTAAGGAAATCAATTCTCAAGAAGACAATCATAACATACCAAGAGGTTTTATTTAAAGTACGAATAAGCATCTGAATTACAGTTTATCTACAAACCTATCACTCCAGCTAACCAGAAAAAAACTGATAAAGTTTATCAAAGTCATCTTTACAAAGACTTGAAAAATCGCCTGGCGTCTGCTCAATCCGTTGGCTTTACCCTACAGATGTCCGTAGCTTTGTTTTTACTCATCAGCAGATCAAAAATATATTGTTTTTAGGCTCTGTCCATTTTTAGCAGAAAAAAATGAAAGCCAGGTGAACAAGATTTTTGGGATTTTAAAAAATCCAGCATATAAATCCAGTTTATAACTTTCTGCTTCCACTAATGCAAATTAGCTCAGGTGAGTGTTGCCAAGTAGAGATAAATAAAAATGATGTTCAAGTAGCCATTTTTTCCAGATTTATTTACTTATTCATTCCTTTATTTATGTATGTATGTATTGAGAATGGGATTGAGAAAGCACACAAGCAGGGAGAGGGACAAGCAGACTCGCTCTGGGCGGTGAGCCCCACACGATGCTCGATCCCAGGACCTCAGGATCATGACCCGAGCTGAACTCAAGAGTTGGACACCACGACTGAGCCGCCCAGGGGCCCCAGGCATCTTTATATGAAAAATAATTGCTTCGGAAGTGGTAGTACATGCTTGGTCCTCTTGAAGAGGCTTCATGTCACCCAAGTAAATACAGCTCAATCTGCATCAGACTTCTAGTTTCGGATTAGTGTTGGTTGAGTTAATAAGATGTTTACTGGGTTTACTTTTTCCTTTGTATAACAGCACGGGGTTTGTAAGAATGTCCCATTTCTCACTTGCTGTCGGGAAGACCCATTGCTTGTTCCCTGTCCAGATGCCATATTCTCCACCGTGCGGACGTGCTGCTGGAGAAGCAGCCCCGGCTCGCAGTCGGGGGAGAAGCCCTGCCTTGCACATTCCAGTTACCTAAAATCAATACGTGCTGATGACGAGGCCACTGCGCGCTCAATATGATACACACTGACGTGCAAAATGAACGACCCCTGCCTAAATCCTGGGATTTACAATGCACGTCATTTCCCCCGTGACCCCGGTAAGTGCAGCCTGCGCCACGAGCTCAGGGGGACAGCCTAAGCCGGTGGCGGCCCGGGCCAGCCCCTTCGGCCTCCGGAGCTGCAGCAGGCCGGCGGGCCCTCACGTGGAGAGCCAGGGTCTAGGCCTCCTACGCAAGCAGCTCCCCGTGGCGGCTACCTACCGTCTACTGAGCTCCTTCCTGCCTTGGGCGCAGCGACACCCTCATAAGGTAGGTACGGTGATCCCTGCTTTACGCATCTGAAAGGGGTGACACCAGGGGTTCTGGTGGCTCGAGGTCAAACAGCCGTACGAAGCCCCAAAGCAGAAATGTGAACGCAGGCCGAAGCCCAATGACCAACTTCCCAGTCACATCCTGGTCACCTGCATTCCCGGTACCTTACCTTCCACCTCCCCTTCGTCCGGGCCTCCAAAATCCTTCCATCCGGGAAGATCGGGCTCCTTAGAAAGAGACAGAAAGAAAGAGCTTTGAGCCAGAATGTAAGCTTTGGTTCAAGCCATCAACAACCTCCCTTTGACTATTATTATTGCACCGAAGCTGTGTGACATGAAATGTTGTTGCCCAGAGTTGTACTAAAGATATATTGACTAAATATAAAACTAGCCCATTAACTTTTAAGAATTTTCTTCTCCAAACCCCATAAGGAATATGTAAATTAATTAAGCTCCAGTGTTATAAACCAGAGATCATCAGTCTTAACCAGCTGAAGAGCCACTATGTCATCCAGGAGTCAGAAAACTACCAAATAATGAAGCACATTTCTGATGTAAAAAAGCACATAAACATTCTATAATGAAATAACAGTACATCCATTCAAATGGCAAAATAAAGGTCGCTGCCTGATTCTCGATATTTTTCAGCTCGGGAAGGAAGGGGTCCGGAATTAATGTCCGGTTTCCAGGGCCCATCAATTCTTCTGCTACCAACCAGGCTGATCTGATATTAGGGAAAATACTTGCTAACTCGGAATCAAGATTGATTATTTCGAAGGGGGTAATAATAAAAGCAATAACGCTACTTCTAATTTGCTGAGCAGTTGAGAGGGGGATCGAGTTTCTCGACAGCCTGGGTCTATACGTCAGCTCTATATCGTCATAGCACATCATTTAACCTCGCCAAGCCCCATGTGTACCACGGAGGTACTAAGGACTTTCTCACGGGGTCATCGCAAAAATCCCGTAAGGTCCTGCACTTGGCACAAAGCCTGGCACGCGGAGAACCCTACTCAATAAAGGGTTGCTATTTTTTGGAGGTGTTTATGGAAAAGAGAAAAAAGTCACCTGGGGCTTAAGGGGGTTGGGTTTCTTGGGAGGGCAAGCCTGGCTTGGTCCGTCTGCGTTTCTTTCAGGGGTCCTTGGGGTCGTCGGTATCCACCCAAGCACACAGTGGAGGCCACTAACACGTATGGCTCCAGCTCTCCCATGAGAACAGGGACGGATTGCTCAATAGAAAGGCTGTTTTTATGTTTTAAGTGCTATTTTTCCCTGAGGCTTTCAGCATGTCTCTCTAGCTCAAAAACAAGTGGCTCACGTGTCGAGAAAACCTTGTGTGGAGGGAGGCTACTGTCGGAAATTCTGTTGATTCACGGGAAGGTCATCAGCCTGGAGAGAATCTTATTTTTACCCCAGGCTGCTGTGCGTAGCCACAGAGACTTGGGGTGCTTAGGGGTGCTCACAGGGAGGCCGACCTGAAGGCCGTCGTGATCCATGGGATAGCAGGCATCACCCTGGTATGTCGCCTAGGGAGCTCCTCTGGATTCCCGGAGTGTGTTGTATTTCCGTAGCGCCACGGGACGTGCAAACTGAAGCACTGAGGTATTGTCGTGTGTGGTTCCATCAGGAAGAACTTGTCATTTTGCTTTTCGGTTTCTTGATTGCTGTCCCCTAAGCCCCTTTTTTGCACTAAGGTCCAGAGTCTGCCCAAGACAGTCGTTCGGTTGAACGCCGAATCTGGAGGAACTCGCCAGCCTGCACGTAGGGAGACCCTGGCTTCCCCGCAGGGGCTGTCCAGGGCCTGGCGGTGCGAGCTGCCTGCATCACCCATGCCCCCGCCACCTGCTCATAATACGACGGCGGTGGTGCCCGTCAGACCCTCCACCCGGCTCTGAAGGTCTATGAGTCTACTCTCTATCTTTCTTCTTCAAATTTACCGCTTTGTCCAATATTTCATTTCTCTAATGATGAAGAGTCCAGACTGGAATTAACAACTGCTCCCTAGAAGATATAATTAAGTTTGTATATTATTTTCTATAACTAATATGCAACGGATTTTAATTTTATTCATAATTACTGACTTCAGGCTTAAAATATCTGTGTATTAAGTAGGAATATTGCACCATCTTTATAGCCTCTTCCTCACATATTAATAAAATAACATAATAAAATACCGCCCACACCGATGATAAGCCTCATTCTATCACCGGGAAATGTAATTAGCAAATTAAAGAGTTGGACTTACACTTATATTCCCGGGGTTTTGCTCTCATTTAAGTAAAGCCCATGGTCTAAATCACAGTGATTATAATGTCGTACTATGTAAATAAATGTCTGCCTTTCACGATTATGTTATTTCCCATTTTGCATTCTACAATATGAAAGCTAGATTTTGTTTACACTTTGATTTACTAAAGAGTTTTCTTAAATAAAATCTTCTGAAAATAGAAGTGCAAACACACATATGATGCATGGATTTTTTGCCCCTATAAACATTAGCTGGTATCCAGGTGGCGTGCAAATAGAAATATCGGTGCTTTCCCTTTAGAGAATGTTATACTTTCCCCATCAACTTCAAAAAACATTGTTTAAAAGGAAGGTTACTGGGATCCCTGGGTGGCGCAGCGGTTTGGCGCCTGCCTTTGGCCCAGGGCGCGATCCTGGAGACCCGGGATCGAATCCCACGTCGGGCTCCCGGTGCATGGAGCCTGCTTCTCCCTCTGCCTGTGTCTCTGCCTCTCTCTCTCTCTCTCTGTGACTATCATAAATAAATAAAAATTTAAAAAAATAAAAAATAAAAGGAAGGTTACTACCTTTCTTCTGGCTTCTCCGCATGTCTCTGGAGTAACAAGATAATATACATCGGTTTCAGAAAACACAGGAACCCTGGACTGCAGGGTAGATACGACTTCCTAGGGAAAGGGGCCCTCGGATCCGAAGTCGTCTGGCCGGCTCCATGAAACGTGAACGTACTGTGGTTGGGTTGAGCAGACACGGGCTTGCACACATGGAAGTTCAAACCCGGGCTCTGCCGCTTACTAGTGGGACGACACTGGCCAATCGTTAAGTCTCGGCAAGCTTCCATTTCCTGATCCGGAAACCAGGGCCTCCTGACAAGGATCGGTGTGAAAATTAAATAAGAGAATGTGCACCGCGTGCTGGCGCATACGGATCGCCCAAGAAATCGCGGAGGTTATGGTAACGGTTTTCGTTATCGTCGCTGTTCCTGTTATCATTATTAAATCAGAAATAGCATGCCCCAGAGGAGGTGAACGCACACCAGGCTTGCAGCCTTCGCGTTCAGACGACAGCACTAGTGTCCCCAGAGGGTCCTGCTGTGCCAGGGTGCAAGCATCCGAGCGCAACGACTCGCAGAAGCCGACAGCATGGAAGACCTCTAAGGGTGTGGAAACGTTCTTCCTGGCTCTGCCTGAGGCTGCATGTCTGCCTACCCGGCCTGCTCCTGCGCCCGGGCGCTGCCTGCCACCTGGCATTGTCCTCGCCAGCCTGCCTGCCTTCCCCCGGGTCCTTCTGCGCGACTCATCAGGGCACCCCCCCGCCAGTGACAGGTACGTAGGACACCTCCCATCGGGTCACTGCTCCTACAATGGGGAGAGGAAAGGAATTAAGGGATAGGATTCAAGCAGAGGGTAAGGGTCGAACTCAGCGAGTCACACGCACGCGCACACACGCACGCACATGTGCTCCATTACCGACTGTAAAACCAGTTGAGGGGGTTAGTGACCAGAAATATGCCCATGAAATAGAATAAAACCTATCAGCCTACACACCACGCAGCAAGCAGAGTATCATCCTGTTGAACTTTTATTTCAGTTATGTGTATGCGTCCGTGTCGACCGGTGGCTGTGTATGCTCGTGTGTAAGCGGGTGCTGATATAAACGTATTTCTTTTTGTTGTCATTTGAAACGGAAGGCCCTTTTGAAGGGTCCCTTTTAACCTTTTAACTAGGAAGCCTGATTCTGTAACTCTCCAAAATCTGGAGCACTGGGAACAAAAGTGCTGGTAGTTACGGAGGCTCTGGCTTTTGTGGGTCGGTCTACAGTTGTTTCGTTTTGTTTTGCTTCTCAATGAGAAAATAGGTTGCATCCTCATCAGTAAATAAATGTGTTAAAGGAATATAACTGGGATCAACAATCCATCCCCCTGGAAGACGAGGGGTCTTCCAGAAAATAGAACACGGTGTAACGCGAACACAGTGATGGGTGCTTGAAGGTTGCTTGGGGCTCTATGACCCGCTCCTTGGCGCCGTGGAGGCTACTTTTGTGCCCAGGGCTGCAGCCTTGGAGACTGGACATGCTTATGAAGACCCGAAGCGAGAAGGGACACTGCTGGGGGCTGGTGCTCTCAGAACGCGCACATGCACGAGCCCGTATGTCACAGAGGCGCACACCAGGACGCCAGAGGATGAAGACGTATCTATGCCCCTGTCAAGCTTCTATGGGCCCTTGGAAGTATGTACGGGACCTCGACAGAGCAGGCCTGGGACGCCAAAGCCCTCCAAAGCCTGTTTTTCACTCTGCTCCTCCTTGGCACAGAAGTCACTTCTGTCTCCTCCTCACCGAGGCAGTTAATAGAACCACAAAGATGCAGATGCAGTGAAACGCCAGGACCCCTGCACCCCAATGTTATAGCAGCAATGTCCACAAGAGCCAAACTGGAAGGAGCCTCGGTGTCCATCAAGAGATGATGGATAAAGAAGATGTGGTCTATGTATACAATGGAATATTCCTCAGCCATTAGAAACGACAAATACCCACCATTTGCTTCAACGTGGATGGAACTGGAGGGTATTATGCTGAGTGAAGTAAGTCAATCGGAGAAGGACAAACATTATATGGTCTCATTCATTTGGGGAATATAAAAAATAGTGACTGGGAATAAATGGGAAAGGAGAAAAAAATGAGTGGGAAATATCAGAAAGGGAGACAGAACGTGAGAGGCTCCTAACTCTGGGGAACGAACTAGGGGTGGTGGAAGGGGAGGAGGGCGGGGGGTGGGGGTGACTGGGTGACGGGCACTGAGGGGGGCACTTGACGGGATGAGCACTGGATGTTGGCAAATTGAACACCAATAAAAAATAAATTCACAAAAAAAAAAAAAAGAACACAATATGCCAGGGTGCTTAGATGCTCCGAACGCGGCTCAGTACAGATTCTCCTGTCTGGAAATCTAAACAGGCGACTCTTTAATCATCGGGAAGGGCTTGGTCAACATGAGATCACAGCAAGAGGAGCTGCTCAGAGTATCCTACCTGTTGGTTCTGCGTGCAGCCACCGTCCAAGGTGGCCCACAGCCCTGAACGCTCGTGTCAGAGCCCAGCCCTCTCCGTCCCTTCAGGGTCCTCTGCTCACCACCTTCCTACCAGCACATCAGTTCTCCAGATGATGGAACGCGGTCGGGTTGGAGGGAGGCCACCAGACGCCGTTGTCCCACTCCGCGACTGCGCCCAAAGCTCTCCGGCCAGCCTCCAAGTCACAACCACAGATGCACAGACCAGCTCGTCCCTTCCGTGACCACCGAGGGTGGTTTAGTCTCCATCATTGTTAGTGGAATTTCTATCTCAACCCCCAGAGGGGCATCGTGATTTAAAATTCTGGGGATGCTTTCCCTTTATCACCATGTATGAACATGAACACAAAGCCAGGAAGGAGGTCCCCGAGTTCAGGCCTAGGACGCACCTCCATGAGCGTGAGTCGTGTGTGCTGTGTGGCCACCATTTCAGGGACAAAGACACGGCACCTTCCTGCGTGTGTCTTCAGCGTGGACAACGTCTTGTGCTTCGGGAATTTTGATGATGAGTACGTCAACCATCATTTTCCAATCAAAACTCTAGACACAGCTTCTGTGTCTAGAAATTTAGTTCGGTCCGATTTTATGATTCCTTACGAAGTGTCGTATCCAATCAAACGCCGGTCATCCCTTCACACTTATTTTGATGTTGAAATAAAACAGAAACTTAAAAGAAAACGATTGCGACCCTCTGACACAATTCCGAATTCATTTTAAATTACCTACCTCCACAGAATGGTCCTGGGGACATCGCGGTCTCCTCCCCGGCCCCGCCTTGCCCTGCGTCACTTTGCATTGCCCCCAAGTCGCGGATTCTATAGTGTTCTCCGAATTCACAGCGCAGACAACAGCACACACATGCACACCGTTGCCTGAACGTGGCCCCACACGCACACGTGTCCCCGTTAATCCCCGAAGTCCTTGGGCCGGGGGCTCAAGGCTCTGTGGCTCTGTGACGCGTGTATTTTCATCGTATTCCTGCTTGGACTCATTCGGTTACTATTTACCAGTTGCTGGGATTTCTCCGTTATTTTATTGATTTGTGGAGACAGTAGGTCGGACTATTTGAAAGTGCTGTTGTCCCGAAGAAGAGAGACGTGATCCCGGAAAGAAGCAGGCGCCCCGCGCGGGAGAGGAGGCACGGCCGGGGCACCGCCCAGCGCGGTGAGTCCTCACCTGACCTCACCTGGTGAGTCCTCACAAGCGCTTCTGTGCACAGTCCCCCTGAACACTCAGAAAAGCCGCGCGGCACGGACGAGGTCAGGGCTTGGAGAAGTCGCTTAGAACCGTCGGAGCGCGGGCCCCAACCCTAGGCTTCCGCGGCCAGGGACGGACGGTGCTCCGGGCTGTCAACCCCGCGCCTGGCCGCCCGTAGAAACGTCACCCTTCTGCCTGCCATTCCCACCTGGCTCTGGGTCCTTAAACCAGGAGAGGATCTGCAACGGGATGGGCGGCGAGGAGGCATCTTTTCATTTCTTCCTCCAAACAATTCTCAAGACCGATTCGATTCACCATTCCTGACTCCTCACACGTTCCCCCTCCACATGTTATTTTTTGATTATTTATTATTATCATAATTAACATTCACTGGACACATCACGGTGCAAAATAGGGAGGACGACAGACTCCCCCACCCTTTTGGCTTATAATCCAAATATTTAGATTGTAAACACAATGTTTTTGGCAGGTTAATTCTGTATGAAGAAAGAACATTTGCAGGAAATGTCAGATGCTTATTTTATGATCAGTGGAAGGAGTAATTTACCCCACACGGAGATGTGGACTTGGCAAGCCAGCCCTGTCTACCTACCCACATGTGAGGGAGGCAGGAACAATGCTTCTTTCTTGCCACAGTCTTGAGGAATCGATTTTTAACCCTCAATAAAATGCAGTGGCAGGAAGGGGCGGGCAGAGCATGATTGGTGGCCGGCGCGGCCGCGGAGCCAGGGGCGCTGGGGGAGTCTGCTTACCCCTCCTTGCAGTAAGGAGCAGATCCAGGCCAGCTCTTTGGTACCAAAGAGATGTAGAAAAAGGGACAAAATCAGCCCTCTTATTCGTCTTTTGCAGTCTGCAGAGTGAGGCTGGCAGCCGATGAAGCAGGCACCTCCCTGCACCACGCCGCTTCCAGACTTCCCGCCGGGCTGGTGTTTTCCATTTAACAAACCGCGCCAGGGTCGTGGGACAGGATATTATAAGACGGAATAGAACACCAGGTGCCTGAACTCCTGAACTCACGACACTCTTTTATTTACTTCATGGTACCCAAACACCAAAGATACGGATCTTATGAAGGTAGGAGACAGTCCTCCTCCGGGGCGACTGCATAGCCATCGCGGATTTCCACGCAGAGGAGACCAGGCCCTTCCTCGGCTCAGAAGGCTGAAGGTTCAGAAAGGCTTTTTGTTGACGACGTATGAGCGAGCATGGGTGTTAAATCTAAGCGAACTATGGAACCGAGAGGGTTTTGGCCCAGGACCTTCGTTCTATAATAAAGTGTGAGGCCATGGGTTTATCCAGGCCCACGTCGCTGGTCAGCAGCAGGTTGGGACATGGATACAGAGCTTTCTGGTCACTTGATCCAGAGCTTGTGCCAACACGCCGCGCTGTCCATGCGTTTTCAACCCCTAACGCAAATGTATACCGGAACGAACAGGCAACAGGGGAGCAACCCACAGACTGAATCATCTGGGCATCTCCATCAAGTGGGCGAACCCCGAGATGAGCACTCCACACCGCTAGCTATGGACAGTCCCCCACAAACCCCACGTTATCACAACAGAAGACATCCAGGAGGGCTCCTATTCAGCCTGCAGCTAACGCTCCGGCCGGGGCCCGATCCAGCTGGCCAGCACGTGCATCCCACCAGTCGTTAGCCCTTTGGCATGTTACCCCCCCTTCCTGGGAGATCCTGAAGGTGAGGGAGCCTCCCTGAATTGTCATTGAAGGAGGCAGCACTGCAGCTAGCCAAGTGCAAATCATTCAAGCAATAAGAGAAAAAATGTAAAGATTACTCTGAGAAAAAGCAGTGGGGCCTCCCCTTGCAGCGTCCTGATTTCCTGTTCCCACTGCTCTAGATGCTGGCCACGTGAGAACAAGACATCTGACCAAGGTGGCCTCCTTGGTGTCCGCATCCCGGGCGCCACTAGCTGCGCACTCCGGGAGCCGTGGGAAGGGCACGCTCTTGCCACGCTGCCCGGCACCTCTTCTGGCACCTTGTTTACTGCACTAACTGCGATTATAAAAAGAGAGGGGCCCACTGGGTCGGTCCACTGCTCTGGAATTCCATTATGGTAAACCAGTTGTTCAACTGAAAACAGCAAACAATTCCCATGCGTCAGCCTCCTGCTGAAGCGCCGGTCCCCCGGGGCTCCACGGCCAGTCCCACGGGGGCCAGCTGGACTCCTGAGAGCCGGGGACCTCGCCCTGTGGCCCGGGGCTGGGGCATCGAGCCCCAGGTCGCCCCCCGCTCCGCCGCAGCAGAGCCGTGGGGCGCTTTACACTTGGCCCTGGAAGGCCCATCTCTGGAATCACGTTCCGCAGTGCCCGCGGGTGGTGGCATTTCTGGTACCTGAGTAGGGCTACGCTTCCTGCGAGGCGCCCGGCCCACGGGCCACCAGAGGTCTGCTCCGCAGCACGACGACCGGATGGCATGGAGGCTGGACAGACAACAGTCCCCCCCCAGGGGCCTTCCTACCCACGGCTCGGGGCACGCAGCTCCCCTCCAATGCCTGGACTGGCGCAACTGTCACCTGATCTCCGCTTTATCGTAACTAAAGGAAGTAAAACCAACCAAAGAAAAACCTTTAGTGTTACAATCAAAGGGCCGCAGGGCTTTAACCAGCCTCTCAGAACACGCCCACTGCTTCAGCAAGGGCCTCCAACAGCAGGAAAGGGATTGTTTTCAGCTGATTAATAAGTGGAATGTGCTCCCTGTGCGTCGTGCACTGAGCTCTGCGCAGCCTGCCCCTTCTGAGTCGGCCACTGTGTGGGCCTGGGGAGGAGGATGACCCTTCTCAGGGCTGAGATATATCACCTCTTGGAAAGGGAGCCTCGGCTTTTTAAACCAAAGCATGCTCTGGTCATAAACGGGGACATCTGGGTGGCTCAGGCGGTTCAGTGTCCACGACTCTTGATTTCAGCTCAGGACGTGACCCCGGGGTCGTGAGATCGAGAGCCGCATCGGGCTCTGCACTGGACGTGGAGCCACTTAAGATTCTCTCTCTCCAGATGCCTGGGGGGCTCAGCGATCGAGCATCTGCCTTCGGCTCAGGGCGTGACCCCGGGGTCCCAGGATCGAGTCCCGCATCAGGTTCCCTGCATGGAGCCTGCTTCTCCCTCTGACTGTGTCTCTGCCTCTTTCTGTGTCTCTCATGAATAAATAAATACAATCTTAAAAAAAAAAAGATTGTCTCTCTCTCCCTCTGCCCTTCCCCAACCCCCAGCCCCCGTGCTCACTCTCTGTCTCTCTCTCATAAATAAATATTTTAAAAAAGCAAAAAAACACAACAGAAAAACAAAGGTCATAAGCATCACACACCCATTTCAGTTAGTTAATTCTATTCACAAACTGCTCCATTCGTGGGTGTTAACCTCCTAGAACAGATGACGATGCTTCATATTTGTCATCTGTGTCCTGTTTAAGATCAGCAACATTGTCCCTTTTCCTTTCCCACAGAACTGTCAAAGCAATCCTTGACAGAATGGCCCAGGGAAAGACCAGGGAGTTCACTTCAGCCAGGCCAGGTGTTGGATCTCAGTGTCTCTGTGTCGTCGGGGAATTCGGGGCATCAGCATTGCTCTCTGAGCCGAGTAGTGCACGACGTGCTTTGGTTACTTTCTAGCTGTATATTGACCTGAATTTACCAAACAATTTGGATCTACAGACCCGATGCAGACCTAAAAAAGCACCCTAACCACATTCCCTGAGTAAAGGAAAAGAAGAGAAAGAAAGCAGGGAAACCTGGTTGGTCTTCCATGTCTTTCATTTATTTATTTATTTTTTTAAATTAATTAATTAATTTATTTTTTTTAATTTTTCATTTATTAAGATTTATGTATTTAGAGAGAGAGAGCACGTGCCTGCAAGCAGGGGTGGGGGGAAGAGGGAAGCCGACTCCCGCCGAGCACAGAGTCCCATGCGGGGCTCAATGCCCTGACCCTGAGATCATGACCTGAGCTGAAACCAAGAGTTGGCCGCTTAACCAACTGAGCCGCCCCGGAGCCCCAGTCTTAAATTTCTTACAGGAAACGTTAATAATCTAATTAATAATAGAAGGGGCTCATGATGTGCTAAAGAAATTGAGAAAGTTGAGTGGTGTTGATGCCCCGTGATGGGGGTGCGGCACTGAGGATCAAGGGTCCCCTCCGGCCCCTCCCCTGCCACGGTGGCCACCTTGCTTCCCTTTCTGAGCCTCAGTGTTCTCATCTGTAGGATGATGGGCTGGCCCTGATTGCCGAAGGTCCCACTCAACCCTAACATGTTGAGGCTGTGAGTCTATGAAAGACCTGTGATGGCTGAAATAGGAGGAGGAGACCGGAGGCACGTCGGGCTCAAGAGCTGGTACAAGGAGGAGCAACAGGAGTAGGGAAGGGAACAAGAGAGGACGACACGATCCTATTAAAAAGGCTTGGAACCCCAACTAAAGAGAGTCACAGCTACTAGCAAAGGTAATTTCCAAAGGTGTGGGAAGTAAAACCGGCACACAAAATCTGAGGAAAATATGGCAAAAACTTAAAGTGTCCCTCATCAGTATGAGTAGAAAAAAGAAAGAGAATGTCCAGTGAGAGTTCGGGCCGTTGTACATTCATAACAGCAGATTCCTAAAAAAGAAAATCTACACCTACTGGTAAAGGCACTCTTCAAAAAAAGAAAAAAACAGGAAGCTCCTATCATCCTTTCTCTCTTCGTCTGGGGTTTGGGCCAGGCTGGAGAGTTTGGTTTTACCCGACACGTAGTAGGGACTCGCGGTGACATAGCGACATGAGAAGGGGAGACTCCGCCTGTCGCTGCAGACCGCGTGCTTGTTTGCCCCCCAAAATTCACATGTTCAAATCCCAACCCCGGGATTCGAAGGTGAGGCCTTGGGGTGAGACCACAGGGGTGAATTCACGCCGTGGGTCAGAGACCCCAGGGAGCTGCCCCCAGACAAGGGCAGCCCCCCGGGCCCTGGTCTCGCACTTCAGCCTCCAGAACCATCGGGAACCGGCGGGTGCTGCTCACGGGCCCACGCCCGCCTGCGTTGGTGTCACAGGCCCACTCGGCCTGAGGCAGACGCTGAGGCCACGTCCCGGGTGGGAGGCACAGGGGGAGCCAAGGCTCGGGGTGGGGGCGCTGAAGGACGAGATGCCTGGTTCTGCTCCTTCGGTACAAAGTATCCTAATACTAATTAAGGTAATTGCTGCAAAAGTCACCTGGTCCCCGCGGTGGGGGTGGGGAAGCCTCGTGAGGAGGCTGCAGGTGAGCCAGGGGAAGCGGCACCGAAGCTCCGGGGTCAGGCAGGGCGGTCACAGGGCCACAGGGTCCCTGTGATTTGCAAGGCTGGGGCGGCAGGTAAGGAGGGGGTGAGCCCGGCGTCGCCGATGCCCCAAGTCCAGTGACCAGGACATGCACCGCAGAGCCGAGCGGTAACCGGGGAGCAGGGGGGTGGGCAGGTGGGCAGGTGGGGGGAGTGAGCCCGGCGTCACCGATGCCCCAGCCCCGGCCCTGGCCCTGCCCTCCTCGCTCTTGCCCCTCTGCTCCACGCATCCAGCCACTCGCCTCTCAAGTGAGGGCTCCCCTTGGGAGGATCCCTGGGTTGTCCCTGCTCAGACTCCTTCCCAGCCACGGCGGCGCTGAGCGTGCGGGTGGCCTGGCCCTCACCGCCGGCCCCACTCACGCCTCTGGAGCCCCCCCACCAGCATCTTCTACTTTGCCAGGACGGGGGGGGGGGGGGGGGGGGGGGGGGGGGGGGGGGTTGCGGGCCAGAACCAACCTGGGCTTCCTGTGGGAAGTGGCATCTGGGCAGTTGTTTCCCCCTCCTTACTGAAATCTTCATACTTTGAAACCAAATGTAATATCACGGAGATTCTTCGATCCCATAAATGCATTTGGGGGGGGGGTGACCCAGGAAGACAGCGACAGGTGGACGCTGACACGCGTCAGACACAAGCTGTGGGCACCGGGGCCGGAGCGCGGGGAAAGCTGCTCAGACCGCGTGCAGGTGGCCCGCGGCCCGGGGTGCGGGGTGCGGGGTGCGGGGTGCACAGCGCTCGCGGCCCCCCGTGGGCCTGGACCCCGGGCTGTCCAGGTGCTCGTGAGCGACGTCCTCCACGGTGGCCGGAAAGCCACTAACCTGCTCGCTCTCTCCGCCGTCAGGGTATCTCCTTTTCCACAGGCAAAGCTTCTGCTTAAAGTTAATGGAAACCGAGAGAATTGGGACATCTCT